>NW_027186304.1:78175632-78247576 GCF_028583685.1 Petaurus breviceps papuanus | reverse complement strand
ATCGGAGTTGACAACTCGGCTGGATGGGGGGCAAAGGGGGGGAGGGGGAACCAAAGTGGATCGAGGAATTGCAGCCCCGGCGCCCGAGGCTGGGAGGGAGGGATGGCCTGGGCTGCCTGAAGGAAAGGGGGTTTGGTTTGGGGTTGTTTTTGTTTTTGGTTGGACGGAGCCGAGAACCATGAGGGCAGGTTACAACCCTTTGTGATGAAGCCGAAGATGAGCTCTGTTTTATTAGCCTTGTAATGGAGGTGGAAATGACGGGTCAAGCTCGGGTGTGGAGCGGACTGTCTATTGTCCTGGCACTTAAGTTTATTGTTTTGGGGAGGCTCGACTGGGAAGGCGATTAGAAGTTGTTCCCTCGTTGATGCAGTCCTGACATGTCTCTGCCTGCAATACTACTGGGAAGATGTAGTAGCGTTGTCACCAGTGGTGCTGACCTGGAAGTAGACTGAAGGTTGTTGTTGTGGTTTCTTTAACTGTTTGTGTGTCTGTATGCGTGTATTGTCGAGGCAGGCATCTGATGATAAGTAGCCACAAGAGGTGGGAATGAAAGGGGGGAATGAAAAAGACAATGACACCCACCAGCCACATGTGCCTTAAGTGGCCACTTCTCTCAAGCTTGAATTGTGATTTGTAGTTAAGCGAAGAAAGCCCAATAGCCGGCGCAAATCTAAACAATACCTAAGGACTGGAATTGCTCGGAGTGAAAACAAAAAATCTAAGCCAGGAGGTAGAGGGGGAGATTCTTCTTATATTGTATTTATTAAAGGTGGGACATGTAACACAGACGCGTAGTTTTAACACAGAGATGAATGCCCATTGCTTAGGCATTGTGCTGTTAGAAATAGATTTAAGTAAAATTGATGGGAAGAAAAAAGGAGCTTCTTATAAAATATGTATATTGGACCACAGACCTTTGAAAACCAGCATTGTTGTAAAAAAATAAGCCCCCGAAAGATTTACATTGATTAAAAAAAGCCAATGAATGAACATTTCCTTGTCAATTACTAGAATGTTGTAAAATTAATTTTGCAAATTGTTAAAATAAGCAACAATAATTTGTTGTACCATGTTTTTTTTTTCTTTGTGATCCTTAAGTAGATGGCATTTGGAAAGCTTAAAATGTTTTGGATCTGAGGATACACACAACTTTCTTTTTCTTTCCAGTTGATGGAAGTTAGCCATTTATTGGCACAACTTTTTTTTAGGGTGTTTGTTGTGTGTATAATGAATGGTTTTGGTAGTATAAGAATTGAGTTATTATCTGGACTTTGATAGAAATAACCATGAAATTAAAAGGGAAATGAAGTTATTATAATTTCGATGTTTGTATGAGACTTTATTTTATAATATCTTCATAGGTTTTGTAAGTTTGACAGAATTAAACATTTTTAACTGATTTAGTTGTCTTGGGTCTTAGATTTTCTGTATTAGAAAATATTTTAGTAAATTAAAATCATATATGACATATATTGAAGAATTAAAATGTGTAGAGAAGCTGCTTTATTAAATTTTTGTTTAGCTTGAGGTGAGCATTAGGTGAAAAGCAGTGGTATTCAAAATTCATTCCGCAAGCTATTTACAGTATATACAGCTATAAATAAGATTTTGATAACCATCTTACTAAAATAAAATATACCTACTCTATTCTTAGTAAAGCTACACATTTCCTAAAGTATACAACTTTCAGGAAAATCACATAGATCTAGATTTGAAAACGAGTTTACCTGTAAAAAAAATGTAACCTGTCTTTGGTGTGTCAAGGTTTGGAAATCTTTAATTCCTATGTGAAAAAAAAAGAAGAAATGCTAAAGAAACTAATTTCCTACAGTGTTATTAAAAGACATATTATTGGTTTGATTCTTTGGTTTCAGGAAACTTATTTAAAATATAAGATACTAGAAATCTACTTGTAACATTTAGTGTAAACTTGTATTGAAGCCTGAAACTGCTTTGAGTGCATGCATGTTGCCCTCTGGTGGTTCCCTACTTCACTACAACTTTCCTCTGTTCATCCTTGAGCCAGAGGATGAACCTTGGCCATTGAACTCAGCTTAATCCATTCCTGCTCCCTAAAAGCCTGAATTAAAAATAGTCTGGCCATCTGCTGGCAGATGAGGCAGCAGCAGAGCTATTTTTAGTTTCAGAGAATTTAGGAATACTGCTACTTTGGGCTTGAAGATGGCATTGTTTCCCTTCATGGGAAGGTGGGAGAAAGTTGGGGGTTGGTAGTGAGTCTCCCTTAGACATTTAAGCATCATGAGATTTTTTCAATTACAAAATTTATTAAATGTGCAAGGAACTGTGTTAAGTGCTGAGGACACAAACAGAAAAAGAACAATCTCTGCTTTTAAGAAGCTCACATTTATTATTATAGGAAGGATAGAATGCTTATTGGAGTCCTCTTGGTTGGTCCTTCGGGTATAGAGCCAAAGAAAATAGTAACATCATCATTTAATACCCTTTCCAATGAAAGTTATATCCATTTTTAATGTTGAACCATTTGACAGAACTTCCCTTTAATTCTGAAAACACCAGTAATCCTCCCCAGTCTCTAGCTTGCAACCTCAGGTTTGTGACTCCTTATGAGATTTTTTTTTTAAATATGTAAGTTTGTCATTAGCTCAGCAACTTTCTTTATATTCAGCAGTAAGTTTTATGTGAAGATGAGTGGAAGATACTGTAACAGGTTTTGGAGTGTAGAGATGGAAGGAAGAGCTTACATTGAAAGAGAGTAAAAGGATTAGGTTGTAGGTAAGAGGGTGACTAGAAAAAAGTATTTAGAGACATGTATGATATATAAGAACAGTGATTGAAGGGGGGGGGGAGAAGGTTTTATTCAAAATAAGATAGAAAGGAGGCAAAAATGAGAGATCGAGAGGGAAAAAATCTCTATATAAACTGGTTGGTGCAGTTGAAGGAGTGGTAAATTTGGAGTCAGGAAAGACCTGGATTCAGATCTTGTACTCTTAACATTTATTAACTGTGTGACCACAGCCCTCTGGTTTCCATAACTGTAAAAAAGGAATTATTATATTTCTCTCACAGGGTTATTGTGAGTAAAGTAAAATACAAATTTGAATTATTTATTGCATTACTTTCTAAAATGGTTTTTCCAACATGATTCTGTTGACTTTCCGTATTAATGGAATGTGATAGTCTAATGATCTGAAACTATAGTATGCCTAAAAATGGATATACCATATTTATTCATGTGATTCCCTGTCTTCCCTTTAATTTTTCTTCTCTAAAAAAGGGACAGATGATGGGGGGAATGGGGTAGAAAAGAAGTTACACGAGCATCTGAGCCATGATCTGTTACTACCCTTGGCAACCTCCATTAATCAAAAGAACAGTGACTCATCCAGAAGTACATAGGCATCAGAAGCAAAGTAGATTGTAATCTAGATCTACTCTAGAACATTTTTCTTTTTAGCAGTACAAGGCCATTTTAATAAAAGCTTTAGTATATCCATAAGAAGGATAGGGAAGGAAAAACATGGTCATAAAGTTTAGAGCTGTGGTAGCAGGAACCTTAGAGATCTTCTAGTCATTAGATCAGTAAACATTTGTTAAGTGCTTATCTTGTGCCAAGCACCGAGCTCTGGGTCCAAAAACAAACACGTCTGTCATCCTCAAGGAATATGCATTCTAACTGTATATATAATATAATATATAAGATAACATGTATACCTATAAGTATACACACAGTAAATAAAAAGCCATTTTGATGGGGTGGAAGTGGGAAAGGCCTCATGTAGGTGGTAATATAATAATGTTTGAGCTTTGAAAGAAATTGGGGATTCCAAGGAGGTATAAGGGAGCATTCTAAGCACAGGCAACTTACCTATTCAGAGGCATGGAAGCAGGAGAGAATATGTCATATGTGAAGAACCAGCCAGTTTGGCTGTACTATAGAATAGATGAAGGGAAGTAATGTATAAGGATGGAAAGATAGATATGGTATTTATTAAACTTGCTATGGGACAAGTACTGTGTCAGCCAGGTCATGAAGTACTTTAAATGCCAGACAAGTTTGTTTTTGATCCTGTAGGTAATAGGCAGGTATTGGAGATTATTGAACATCTCTCATGTTACAAATGAGGAAACAAAAACCCATACTAGTGAAGTCAAAGTAATAACCATTTATTAAGCATTTTCTGTGTGTCAGGAACAAGGAATACAGTACAAGCAAAAAGATAGTATCTCCCTTCAAGGAGCTTACATTTTAATGAGGGAAGACAGCATAGTAAAGAAAGCTGAGGAGAAGTGGAAAAAAAAAAAGATACTGGCATGGGGGCATGGTGGAGAAAGAAGTCTGGAGAGTCAGGAGCTGAGCCTTAGAGGAATGAAGGACTAGACAGGGTTTGCTTAGACACTTTACTTAAAATGGAGGTGCCAGGAGGAACTGACTCATCAGAGAAAAGGGTTGCAAGGGCTGAATAAAGAAAGAAGTCCAGAGAACCAAATGGAAACCAGACAATAGACACGAAGATTCAAACCTAGGTCCTCTGATTTCAGATTCCAGGCTCTTGTCTCTTTAATCTCCTACAGAGTGCTGGATTTGGAGTCAGGAAGACCAGAATTCAAATGTGACCCCAGATACTTAACAGCCGTGCAACCCTTGGGCAAGTCACTCAGTTTCTTCATCTCTAAAATAATAGCAAACTCCCAGGATTGTTTTATGGATAGTATGAAATACTTGTAAGGTACTCTGCAAACCTTGAAACCTTATATAAATGCTAGCTATTATCATCAACCAACCAATCAGTAAGCATTTATTAAGCACCTATTATGTACCAGGAAGTGTTCTAGGTCCTAGGAATACAAATATAATAAATGAAAAAATTGCTGCTTGCAAAGAACTTACCTTCTAATGGAAGAAACATAAGGATATATAAAAGTATATATATATATATAATATGAAGCAATTAGCTAAAAAGTATTTCAGAGGGAGGACACTACCAAGTGAAGAGATTAGAAAAGAGTAAGATGGTGCTTGAGCCATGTCTTGAAGGAAGAGAGAGATTGGGCAGATTCTCTAATGATAATTAAAAGACAGTATTTATGTTAAAGTTGCCTTTTCCTTTCAACATTTTGGATTTGGGTTTATTTACCTATAAATCTACAGTGTCTCTTTACAAGATTAGTTGTGCAGTACTGGGAAACCAGAGTCTTGCAACACCAGCTTGTGAAAGAGAACAGATAGAAATAAGGAGGTGAAGTGGGACAAGCTAATGATTGGTGTTTTCTTTCATTTAACCCTTTGTTTTTCCTGATAGGACCTAGTATGTTCTATTTAGAGAAGTGTCTTTGGGGAGAGAAACTGTCTTTTCAAAGCAGGAAAAAAAAGTATTGGGTCATTATTTTTAGGGGGGGATAGAGGACATATTCCTCATAAAGTGGAAAGAATCTATGACAGGAAAAATATGTTACTATAAATGTCAAATGTGAACTATTACATGTTTACATTTTTTTTCAGTTAAGTTTTTTTGTATGTACTTTAAAATTTTCCTGGGCTAGGGTATTGTCAGCAACATAATTATAGAACACTTTTGGTTTTTTGGGGTTTTTTTTGCTTTTTGGAGGGGGCAAGGTAGGGCAGTTGGGGTTAAGTGACTTACCCAAGGTCACACAGCTAGTTTTTTGTGTTAAGTGTCTGAGGTCGGATTTGAACTCAGGTCTTCCTGACTCCAGGGCAAGTGCTGTATTCACTGCGCCACCTAGCCACCCCTATAGAATACTTTTTACATAGTATGGACTACAGTTAAATTAATTGCCAACCTGGGTTTGGTAAGTTTTTATTTTTAAGTAATTTTTGTTTTTTGTTAGGTAAACAATCCTTACTATTATTTTGATCACTGTTAACAATATAATGGCTAAAATGTTTTTGACAACATTGAACTTAAGAATATTAAGGTATCTTAATTTAATGATTTTACTTTCTATTTATAATCATCTACAAGGAAAAATAGGAGTGTTATACAACTATTGTAACATTCAGAATGGAATTGCAGCAGAAGATAGACTGAATTCATATCAAGTTACACCTAAATCTTACCTTAGTTACAAAGTATGCCGTTCTTCCCCTTTCCCATTTTAGGATGAGGAAACTGAAAGCGTAGAGGTCAAATGACAGGACAAGGACCATATATCAGATAGGTGTCTGAGACAGGATTTCACTCAGGTCTTTCTGATTCCTGACCAGTGTTCTAATAACTATGACCTCTTGCTACTGGGATCCGTAATCATTTAAGAGTTCAGTCTTAACTGTCAACAAAAATAAAAATCAAGAGGAAGAACACCTATTATCCAAATTATTATATGAAGTTAGATGTGCAATCTATAAAGCAGATCTGTCAGTAACTATATCCTGGACAATGTGGTGGACCTAGAATTAAACAGGAGGAAGAGAGTGGTCTCTATTGCCTTTTGAAAATTGTGTGGTGCTTTTAATGATTCTCAAGCTTCTCTATAAGAAAAAGGACTTTTTTTTTTAACAAAAATATTCTCCTGGTGATGTTGTATGGCTGTCTATAAGCCACATCATCTATTTTCTTCAAGGAATTAGAGATGTGTGTAGTGACCATGAGGAGGCTACAACACATGACCAACTAAGAATTGCTTAATTGAAGCAATGTAAAAGATGTCATCAGAGAGATATATAATAAGATGAGGGAAGTCTGTCATGTGGTGAAATAACGGAGAGCCTGTGTACCACATTGGTGGCCTCAGAATTTCAAGAGATCTAATGGAAGGCCTCTAGCATGACCATCTGTGAAGTATTTACAGGGGCACAAGGATAAGTTGCTTAAGATGAAAAGGTATGTGAGTAGTAATCTATATCACTGGAAGGAGAACTTAAATTGATAAGATAACAAATCCAGTCAAGTAATGATATGCATGAATCAAATTCAGTTTATACTAGCAGAATCATTTTCTTTGCTCCACTCATAAATTATTAGTGTAACAGCTATAGAACAAATGCAGAGATGGTATTTACTATAAATCTTTTCCTCAATTCAAGCACGCAAATTTCAAGAACATTTTAAACATAAAAAGTACAAAGGCTACCTACTGTATTCACTAAAACCAAACTAATCTTCAGTCTACTCCAGTTCAGCACTAGAATTCTGAAATTATTAGCATTTTTTTTATCAGTATCTTTAAGAAATAATAGTGCATCAAGAATTAAATGTATCTCTCTTTGGGTTGCATTAAGCACCAAGTTTAAATTGCTGGGCTAAGAATGATTGAGTAGCATTTATTAACTTGTTACAAAATTTGAAATGGTATTAAAATGTTGAGATTAAAAAGTCATTTGTTCTTTGGGAATAAGTCAGTGTAGCTGGCAGAGTTTTCTGGACAGTTAAGGGTCATCCCAAACTTTTTGTTTTTACTCCAAAATAATTTGGAAATTACTCCAAAATATATTGCCTACTTTCTTGTCTTAAAAAAAAGGTGATTGAACATATATGTCTACTAAAGTTCTACTTTGATGCTTTATTGTAGTATGGAGATAACTTTAAATTCTCCAGACTATACGACAGAGCATGGGCCCTGTTAGGTCCTACCAGGCTGGAAAGGCTTCTAGTATTTCATGGTAGACAGCCATGTTTTCCAAGTACCTGCCTGCCAAGTTCAGAAGAGTTCATCACCAGCTTAGCTGCAAGGCCATAGCAATTTTCAAAGACCATTTACAGAGTTGGAGAATCCAGGTTGGTGGGGAAAGTACCCACAGCAGAGAAATCACAGCTCCTCAGGGTATTAAGATACCTAAACATAACTTAACTTTTCTTGGTGACTGTTAGCATACAATATCATATTATACTCTAATCCAATGAAACCCTCTAGGCCTGTATTATAGAACTGTTTGGTCTACATGAAATAAACATAGATTACCAGACTTTTTAGGTTCTCATGTCTGTTTTCCATCATTTTTCTGGCTTTCCCAGCGTTGACTTCTTGCTAATGTCACTGTTTGCAGCCTCTTTCTTCCCCACTGATTTGTTGAGGGCTTGGAAACCAGCATGACTCGATGTATAGCAAATATACCTCCAAACCAAAAAGACTTAAGTTCAAGTCCTGCCACTGACCCACAATCACTGTGTGATCCTGGGAAAGTCACTTCCTTCCAGTGCCTTAGGCAAAACTCTAAACCTCTTTGTGAGAAGACAGTGCCAACCTACTTGATAGAGGGAGTTTCATCACCTAGGAGTTCCCTATACCAGTGAAATCACAGATCTAATCTCTATCCCCAGGAAACAATAAGAAAATTTTGAACTGTACATAAAATAAGTTCTGGGTGAGGTATTATGGAACTCTTATGAGTAAAATGCTTACCTGCATATGGGATCTCTATTTTTGCTGCCAAGAGGCTTTTTGTGTGTGCTTATTTTCAGGTTATTGTCTGTTTCCCAGATAAAAAGAGATACTATTGTATATATTTTCTAAAAGTCTGGAGAAAAAATTAATTTCTTCATACACATGCTGTTTTGAAATTTGTTTTTACTAGCTATAATTAATGATGTAAAGAGATATTTAAATAACTCTTTTAACTATAATACCTTTGAAAATTAACGTACAAAGGAATGGAAAAAAACCCATCTTTTAAGCTATAGCTATGTGTCAGGCAGTGTGCTAAGTATTGGGGATACAAATACAAAAAGATAGCCTCTGACCTCAGAGAGCTTGCATTATAAAGGGAGAAGAAAACATATAGAAGGAGGGGTAATTTGGTCTGGGAAGGTAGAAGGATGTTGAGTTAGGGAAATTGACCATTTTCTAGGAATGGTAGTGTTGGGGAAAGAAATGTGGTACCTACTCAGTGGTATAGTAGAAAAATGTCAACAATACCCAGGGCAGGAAAGAAAAAAATAAGGTATGTTGAATGTAGGACCTAAAAAACAAAGTTATAAAAAAAATGGGACTCGGTAGGGGGGAAATTGACTTTAAAAGAAGTTATTGAGCATTATTTGTTTTTATCTAGTCTTCTGGGAGATGCAAGCCTTATTCAATCAATCAGTAAATATTTATTAAATGCTTACAATGTGTAGGCACCGTGCCTACACGCCCACACACCAACACACACATAAAATAAGTACAAAATTGTTTTGAGGGATAACAACTAGGGGAATCGGGCAAGCTCTCTTGAAAGAGGTAGCATTTAAGCTGAATCTTGAAGGGGAATTAGTGTTCCAAGAAATAAATGAGGAAGGCTAGCATTCTAGTGATAGATAACCTATATACAAAGACACAAAGGTAGGAGATGGAGTGTTATGCAAGAGGAAGAGCAAGTGGACCAATTTAATTGGAATATTGAGAATATAAAGGGAAATAATATGTAAATAATAATACATAAAAATACATAAATAATATGTAAATCATAATACATAAATAATATGTAATATGCTTGGTAAGATTGACTTGAGTCCAATTATAAAGGGCTTTAAATGCCAAAGAAAGGCATTTGTGTTTTATCCTGGAGATAATGAAAAGACCCTAAAGTTTCTTGAGCAAGAGAGTGACATAGTTTGGCTACTTTAGGAAAATCAATATGGCAGCTGCATGGAAGACAAATTGAAGAAGAGAGAGACCAAATTGAGGCCATTTCATGAAAGCTACCTCTTTTCCCTTAATTCTCATAACTCACAATATCTTTTTCACTCACCGTTATCTCTTTCACTCTAGCCTCTGAGAAATATGTGATCCCCTTGGCCAAGGACAGGCCTTTCACATCATACCTTTGCTCCTGTTGCTTCTAACAAACCTCTCCAGCAGATTGCCCCCATTATGATCCCCACTCTCTCTTTAATCATCAATCTCTTCCTGTCAGGGCTTTTTTTTTCCTACTTCTTACAAACACCTTTGTTTCCTGCATCTTTAGAAAACTTTCACTTGCTCTTACTATCTCTACTAGCTATCATCCTATATTTCCCTTCTCTTTAACTAAAATTGAAAAAGTCATATGTTCCCCTGTTTCCTCTCCTCTAACTCAATTCTAAACCCACTATAATCGGGCTTTCAGTCTCATCATTCACTTGAAAATGGTTTCTCCAGAGTTACAAATGATTTCTTAATTGCCAAATCTAGTGGCCTTTTCTCAATCCTTACCTTTTTTTGACCTCTGGCAGCATTTGACACTGCTAAATGATGTCTTTTCCTGGATACTCTGTCTTTTTTGGATTTTTGTAAACATTTTATTTTGGTTTTCCTTCTGCTGGTCTAACTGCTCTTTCTCAATGTCTTTTCCTGTATCTTCATCTATGCCATGTCTCCATATAGTGGGTATACCATCACTTCCTATCCAGTGCCCTCTTCTCTCTCTTCTCTCTGTCTTACTGTATTGGCAGACTTGATCTACAAAGCCTCAGCCTTGGATTACTCCCACCATCCACACCTTCTCTACCACACGTATTGATGAATGAAGATGAAAAAAATCACATAGCTATCCTGCCTGGATCCACTGCAGATTTAAATTACGTAACCACTACTGGGCCCTCACTGTTGCTAGGTAATCCTTTTACACCTCCTCAATTAACACATTATCCCCCTTATCACAATGGCTCTTCCAAACTTTTTCATCCTTGGAACCTCCCATGGCTCCCCTTCTCTCTTCCCTTTTAAGTGCCTCATATTTTATTTTTAAAAATTGATACCATTTGCTGTGAACTCCATCTTCTTCCCTCCTTTTCATCTAATATCACCCAGTGCTTTCTGCCACTTTCTCCAATTTCACCCCTGTTTCATTTGAAGAAGTGTTCTCCTTGCCAAGGCCAAAGCCACTTTATGCAGAGATGATCTCATTATGTGCCATATTCTCCTGCAGATTTACCCCTCTATTATTCCCACTCTCTTACGTATTTTCAGCATCTCTGTCTTTTGACTGTTTTCCTTCTGCCAACAAATATGCCAGTGTCTCCGTGTCTCCCCCAACCTCAAAAAACATGATCTATCCATCTTCCTACCTATTGTCTCATCTTTCTCCTGTCTTTTGTGGCTAAGCTTCTTGACAAGGCCATTGATAATAGGTATTTCCTTTTTCTTTTCACCTTCTTCTTAACTATATACAGTCTGTTTATTTACCATATGACAGTCAAAACTACTCTCTCAAAAGTTACTAATGATTTCTTCATTGACAAACCCAATGGCCTTTTCTCAGTCCTCATCCTTCTTGACCTCTCTGCAGCCTTTGACATTGTGAATTATCCCCCTCCCCCTTCTTGATATTTTATTCTCTCTGGGTTTTCAGGACACTATTATCTTCCTTTGACAACAATCTCTTTTGCTGGATCTTCACACAAATTACACTGGCTAAGCATGGGTGTCCCACAGGGTTCTGTCCTGGGTCCTTTTCTATACTATTTCACTTGGTGATCACATCAACTGCCATCGATTCAATTATCAACTCGAAGTGGGTATTTCTCAGATCTTCTTATCTAATCCTAACCTCTTTTGGAGGGTCTTTCTAGTCATCCCTAACTGCCTGTCTGATATCTTGAGCTGTAAGTCCTGTAGACATCTAAAACTCAACATTATCAAATAATTTCTTCCCCAACCTCCCTCTTTTTCTGACTTCCTTATTATTGTCTACGGTACCACCATCCTCATAGTCACCTAAACTTACAACCTGTGTGTCATCTACAACTCCTCATTCTCATTCCGCATATCCAATCATTGCCCAAGGCCTGTTAATTTTACCTTTGTACCATCTCTTCTCATGTGTTCCCTTCTCGTTCTGTTCTACTGTCTCCACCTTGGTACCAGCTCTCATTTTATTTCACACCCATACTATTGCAGTAGCCTGCTGGGAGCTCTCCCTACTTTAATTCTCTACCCTAGTCCATCTTCTACTCAGCTGTCAAAATTATCTTCCTAAAATGTTGCCCCTTTCTCTGCCTCAGTAAACTCCAGTGGCACCCTCCATCATCTCCATCATCAAATATAATGTAAGAGTTCTGTTTGGCATTCAAATACCTTCATATCTTTTCTTCCCCTTTAAAACCTTCTTAGCCCTCTTACACCTTGTTAGCCCCTCACTCGGAAAACCCTGGGATCCCATGACACTGGCTTGCTTTCTGTTCTTTGCAAAAGACACTCCATTTCAGATCTGAGCATTTCCACTGGCTGTCCTCCATTCTTGGAATGCTCTCCTTCCTCATTTCTATCTTTTGATTTCCCTGTCTTTCTCTAATCACATTTTGTATAGAAAGCCTTGCCTGGTCCTCTTTAATTCTAGTGCCTTCCCTCTGTTGATTATTTCCAGTTTGTCCTGTATATAGCTTAATTGTACATAACTTTTTGCATATTGTCTCCCCATTAGACTGTGAGCTCCTTGAGAGCAGAGACAGGTTTTTGCCATTCTTCATATGCTTAGTCCAGTGGCTGGAATATAGATGTTTAATAGAAGTTTCTTGACTGACTGATTAACTTTATTCAGAGGGTCAAGTTATTTCTGTGCTTATACCTTTCTGTGAATCTTTCTGTTTTGACTTTGGCTCAAGAGTGACTTGCTGAAGATGAGAAAGTAGCCATATAGGTCAGTAACTGTTAATACTTGGTCATTTATTTATTTTAAAGCAGTCGGGGTTAAGTAACTAGCTCAAGGTTACACGGCCAGTTATTTCTGGGTGTGGTGCTAAGTATCTGAGCCTGGATTTGATCCCCAGGTCATCCCGACACTGGAGCCGGTGCTCTTGCTCGCAGTGCTACCTGGCCGACCCAGTTATTTTTTTTTTTTTAATCAACAATAAAGTCCAAGCTTTTTCCTAAACCTTTGGCATCCTTATCTCTTTCAGATACCTTGAATATTCATTCCCCAGAGCTCTCAAAATTGTGTTACCTATAACATGGACCACTCTGTTAATATTTTTTCTAGACCAGCCATTCTTTTTTCTTTAGTGCCATTTCTACTTCTTTGTAACACTGTAACACTTTGTAACACTGATGTAACACATCAGTGACTGGGTTGTTAGAGCCCAACAGTGTCCAACATCACAGTACTTCAGAATAAAAATATATACATATATATACACCAGATATATTCTGTTCTTTGCCTTTTTTGTTTCTTTGAAAACATTTTTTATGGCAAGCCTGTTTTTCTAGTGGAAGGCCAGAGAAGTCAGACATGTGGCCCACCGTCAGCATGCAGGTCACAGCACTCCCAAGTATGACCAAAACAAGATTAAAAGGAATTTGGGAAATATTTGACAAAATTTTATAAAAATACAATAAAGTATAGATAATAATACATTTAAAAATTAAGTCAGTATGGGGCCCACAGGGATCCTTAATGTATGGTTTAGTGACCTCTGTTTCTATTTGAGGTTCATACCACTGGTATAGGCAAAAAGCCTACATATTATATTCCTGGAAACCTGTGCATATATACCAAAAAGCCGACTTCAGCTGTGTTTCTTGAGTTATTTTCTCTTTTAAAATTTATGAGGTAATTTATTTAATAACTTTTCTCCCTGTTTCAAAAGTCATACTTGATAAAATTGGTAACTTTTAAAACTGTGGTCTGTTTGAGAGTATCTTGTCTTTCTCTTATATGCGTAAATAATATAATGAAATGTCAGAGGCTTCTCCTTAAATGTGGCATAATTAGAGTGTTATATTTCAGAATAACTGGCTGTTCTGTTTTTACACTTTGTTGAGCCCTATGAACAAAATTCATTTCTGTGTCCTTAAGGATTATACTTACAATCTAATTTGTTTCATTAAAAATGAATGCCTTATATTTTTCCCCATTCTCCCTCAAGAGGCTTGTACCATCCCATGCCCATTGTTAATATTGTAGTTTTCCATCTTTTACAATAGTGAGAGAATCTTCCAGTAATAACAAATAAGGAGCTTTGTTTGATTTTGCTATTTGTGCATAGCTAATGGAATGTTCTGTGAATAAGGCATCTCTCACACTTCAGCCTTGATTCAAGTGCCATAACATAAAGGTTCTGTTGATTCAGCAAATTAAATTCTCTAAGTATTTTACCGTGAGTTATCCCCTCCAATAAGGCAGTCTTTCTCAAGGAGGAAAAAAGGGGATACATAAAAAATTAAAATATTCCTAATGATAGATAGTGAATGAAGTCAAGAGTTTCTCTTTATGCCCAATTAAATACTAAGAGCTACTTAATTCTTCCCTTTTTTCTTTACTTTTACCTGTTCTCTTTTTAACATCTACCAAAAACATCTTTCCATTCCTTTTTTTTAACCTTCTTTCCCCATGTTTCTCCTTTTTCTTCAAAAATGTTTTACTTATTCTCAATGGTAATTAAGAAGAACACTTCTAAATAGAAAATATGAATTGCTATCCCTTGTTACTTTTTAAGATTTTTTTCTTGTTTTTAAAGTTCTGAACTGTTAATAGAAAGAGATGGGTTTGGGGTCAAAATTCATTGTGCTAAACATTAAAACTGTGTTTTCAGTTAAAGGAATTTGAATTATATAAATCATAGATTAATATATTGAGTGGAATATAATCATTTAGAAATATATCATCAACAATTTCATGTTTTTAAAGGAATTCTTTAAGGGTTTAGTTTTTTTTGAAGGGGAAAGGCAAGGCAGTTGGGGTTAAATGACTTGCCCAGGATCACGCAGCTAGTACCTGTGTCAAGTGTCTGAGGCTGAATTTGAACTGAGGTTCTTCTGACTCCAAGGCTGGTGCTCTGTTCACTGCGCCACCTAGCTGCCCCTAAAAGGATTCTATAAATAGTATAAAATGCATCTGTTTTACAAGCCTGAAGTAGTTCCACAAAAAAACAAACAAAAAACAGGAGTAACAGTGGCATTTACAATTAATTAGAAAGTAAAACTAACATACAATGTTGCTGAGATCAAAGATGAAAACTGCACCCACCAAATATTCAACTTCGGAATGTATGTAGGTCAAATTTGAATGAAGATTTATGCAGTATTACTAAAAATGGAATTACTTATTCTTTCAGATCAATGAGTTCTGGTCGTGCATTCAAGTTCTGCCTCTAGGAGTTCCATATTCTAATGAAATGAGAGGGTCAATCTCTATTTCTTTTTAAAAATTAATTAATTTTTAACACTCATTTCCACAAGATTTTGAGTTCCACATTTTCTCCCCATATCTCCCCCCTACCCTGCCCCAAGATGGCATGTATTCTTATTACCCCTTTCCCCAGTCTACCTACCCTTCCTTCTGTCATGCCCCCCACCCCCACCTTTATTCCCTTCCCCTTTCTTGTAGGGCAAAAAAAACCCCATTGCCTGTATATCTTACTTCCCAGTTGAATGTAAAAACAATTTTTAACATTCGTTTTTAAAATTTTGAGTTCCAAATTCTCTCCCTTCTTCCCTCCCCACCCATCCTCATTGTGAAGGCAAACAATTCAATATAGGTTATACATGTGTAGTTATGCAAAACACTTCCATTATAGTAATGTTGTGAAAGACTATATTTCCCTCTATCCTGTACCACTCCCCACCTATTCTGTTTTCTCCTTTGACCCTGTCCCTTTTCAAAAGTGTTTGCTTCTGACCACCCCATCCCCCAATCTCCCCTCCCTTCTATCATCCCCCTCCCTGTTATCCTCTTGCCCCTTACTTTCTTGTAGGGTATGATACCCAATTGAATGTGTATGTTTCAATATCTATTTCTATTGTAGTGTAATATTAAAACTTTCTTTTTTATCTCCACATTTCTGACAGTCGAAGCCTGTTAGTCTGAGATAGATTTGAAATTAGGTTCTGATATAGGTTCCAGGAAATAAAACATAATAGTAATAGGTTACGTTTTTTGTTGATTACTAGGTTTTGCATATTGCAAATAATCTAAAGTAATTAAATCTAACTAAAGTCTTAATATTTTCATTAGACGGTTGTGATAATTCATATTTCTATAATGCTTTAAGATTTATAAAGCACTTTCCTTACAACTCTGAAGTAGATCAGTGGTTTCTATTTAAAGGATGATGGTCCAAGGGGTTCACGTTAAAAATTATTTGATGGAACTTAAGCAGCAAATAATTCCCTGGTTACATTGTAAATATATTTTTCAGCAGTGACAGTAAATACTTGCACATTTGAAGCATAGATTTGTTTCTGCAATGGTTCAAAATGTCACTGGCCATATATGCAGTGCTTTTTATTTTCATACAGTGATCACATCAGACTCTAACCATTTCTGATAAAATATAGGATATTCATGCAGTTCCTCAGTGTGACATCAGGTTGTTTCCAAACTGCCACTAGAGTTCTACATTTGAGGGCAAACTAATTTCCAATTGTCAGACACATGCACATACCCTTGTTTGTGTTCTATATATCACATCAGAGTAACTCCTTGATTCCTCTCCGTTTGTAATGGAAATGCAAATTTAAAGATCTTCCCTGCCCCTAGGCTAAAGTGCACCTGGAGACTGGGGTGGGAGGCTTGTTTTTCAGTTGATACTTTTTGATTGGCCAGTGGGTCAATAAGGTTGTTACATTCTCTGAGCCAGGAGAAGGCTATATAAGCCCTGATGTGTAGCTTTGTTTTGGGACTCACTTTGAGAAGTGTTCTGTGATTTGATCTGAATTTTGGGAAGCCGTTGTTGAGAGTCCCCCGGCTTTGAAAAACCCAGAATGTGGAAACCCAGATGTTGACTGGGTATGGATGTAATGGTTGGACAGTTTGGAAATCTGTCTACTTGATGTTTCTGTCTTGATAATTATGCCTGTCTACTTTGAGGTTCAGGGTGCTGACCTTTTCTCCTGAACAAGGTAAACGATATATGTCTGACTGATTAAAGTAAGCTTGTTAACCCATTTTGAGTTGCTTTCCTTTAACAAAGCAGATCCAAGAACCTGTGGTAGCTGCAAACCCTGAGGACGTGCTTGGGGTGCTTGCTGCTACACCGTTACATTGCAATGATACCTTATTAGCTGTGCAATCACGTGATCAGGATGTTACAAATGTTTGCATTCTTACAGCGCAGATGTTGGGTTGTTTGAAAATCATGATCACTGGGCATATACATTTTAAATCATCCTGAAACCATCACTGACATTTTGTGGAAACCAACCTTACATTTCTTCTCCTGTTAAAGCTGTTTTCTGATGTGAACTTATCCTTTGCTTATAATACTGTTCTTCTGTCTGCTAATTTTCAAATGAATTGGTGGCAGCACTGGTCTGTCATTCAGTAGAATTTCTGTGAAATTAGAGTGGTGTGCATGTGGTAGAAGAGAAGAATATCTAAAGAGATTCTATCCTTATAAAGGTTAGTTTGGGGGCGAAGTAGAAGCACGACCTCGAAGCGCCTCCAGCTTTCACCTTCCCCAGTGAATGTAAAAAGGGGACTCTGAACAAACTTTGGAACTGCAGAACCCACAAAATGACACAGAGAAGCTAACCTCCCGCTGAGGACAGGCCGGCAGACCAGCAGGAATCAGCCAGCGCAGCACTCTGGGAGCTGCATCAGCAGCAGCTGTGGCCGTTTCCAGAATTATCAACACATAGATGTGAAGGACAAAGTGAGAGGTCAGTGCAATCTGGACTTTGGGACCCAGTAAGTGGGAGTGTGTCGGTTTTTGCCCCCCATGCCACTGAGAGCCCGGCACAGCCAGCCATTGCCACATGGCAGCTTCAGCTCCTGGCCTGCAAAGTATAGGGGGACCAAGCAACCAGTCTGAGGGGTAATTGCTCTTGCTTTAACCTGCTTGGATCTGGATGGCAGTCTAGGGTGGAAGTTCTGGGGTGTATGTCCAGCTTGCCAGAGCGTGTGGAGACCTCAGAGAGGGCACCCATCTAATACCTCCAGCAGCTGAGAAAACCCCAGCATTTGGGACAAAAGCTCTCCTGTCTGGTGGCAGAGTCCTACTGTGGCAAAAAGCCCAGGGTTCAAGTGACTGAGGGGCGACATGACCAGGCAAAGGAAACAAACCAGACAGAAGATTCCAACATTACACTCCTATTTTGGGGACAAAAAGGAGCAAAGCATGGAACAGGAGAAAGACAGTGAAGTCAGAACTCCGGCACCAAAAGCTTCAAAGGAAAATACGAGCTGGTTACAGGCCATAGAGGACCTTAAGAAGCAGATAAGAGAAGTGGAGGAAAAACCAGGAAGAGAAATGAGAACAATGCAAGAAAATTATGAAATGAGAGTCAACAGCCTGACTGAGGAAAATAATACCTTAAAAAACAGACTGACTCAAATGGCAAAGGAGGCTCAAAAAGGCAATGAGGAGAAGAATGCCTTAAAAAGCCAAATTTGCCAGATGGAAAAAGAGTCTCAAAAGCTCAATGAGAAGAATCATTGCTTCAGAATTAGATTGGATAAAATGGAAGCTAATGACTTTATGAGAAATCAAGATGCTGTTAAACAGATCCAAACAAATGAAAGAATAGAAGGCAATGTGAAATATCTCATGGGAAAAACCACTGACCTGTAAAATAGATCCAGGAGAGATAATTTTTTTTTTCTTTAACATGTGCACTTTTATTTGAACTGGTCTTAAGTCAGTGTACAGGTAAAGCTCCTCCCCTCCCCCAAGTACTGGCACCAATTTCAAAACTTGCAGGGAGACTAGAAAAGTCCTCATTCACATCTATGTTGGGGGCAGGGAGGGAATTTAGGGAGCCATTCCATATGGCTGACAATTAAAAAATAAAAGGAACAAGTATTAAGGCGGAAGATACAAAAAGTTTTTTTTAAGGATTACATAATTTACACTTAAAGCCATACTAGTACCTCCCCCCTCCCCCTCCCCCTTGGGATCTGTTACATCGCTCCTCAACAGCCTTCACAGAGGCCTGGAACTGTCACAATGCATTAGACGATATTTGGAATGACTATTAAAAAAAAACCAAATGTACCACCAGAGTCCTGAAGACGCCCTGGAGAACTTTGGGGATGTTTGCCCTCCAACATACCTAGACTGCTCATCATCTTCACCGTTCCAGTTTTTAAATCCTGAGTCAAGCGCCAAAAAAAACCAAAACAAAACACAAAAACAAATAAAGCCATGCCAATCTCATCTCTTTTTTTTGGCAATTATCATGTCATCATCATGTCATACCCTTTGACAAAAAAAAACAAACAACACAAACAGTCCATTTAGAAGCATTTGCGGTGGACAGTGGAGGGCCCAGATTCATCATAGTCCTGCTTGCTGATCCACATCTGCTGGAAGGTGGAGAGAGACGCCAGGATGGAGTATTTGCGCTCAGGCGGGGCAATGATCTTGATTTTCATTGTGCTGGGAGCTAGGGCTGTAACCTCCTTCTGCATCCTATCAGCAATGCCTGGGTACATGGTGGTACCACCTGACAACATGGTGTTGGCATACAAATCCTTACAGATGTCAACATCACACTTCATGATTGAGTTGAAGGTAGTTTCATGGATTCCACAGGATTCCATACCTAAGAAAGATGGTTAGAAGAGAGCTTCTGGACACCGGAACCTCTCGTTGCCAATGGTGAAAACCTGACCATCAGAGAGCTCATAGCTCTTTTCCAGAGAGGAGCTGGATGCAGCAGTGGCCATCTCCTGCTCAAAGTCTAGGGCGACATAACACAGCTTCTCCTTGATGTCACGCACGATTTCCCTCTCAGCTGTGGTGGTGAAACTGTACCCTCTCTTG
Organism: Petaurus breviceps papuanus; assembly: GCF_028583685.1. NCBI lineage: Eukaryota > Metazoa > Chordata > Mammalia > Diprotodontia > Petauridae > Petaurus > Petaurus breviceps. The sequence continues at coordinate 78,227,975 of NW_027186304.1, read as the reverse complement.
GTCAGGATCTTCATGAGGTAGTCCATCAGATCACAGCCAGCCAGATCCAGACGGAGGATGGCGTGGGGAAGGGCATAACCTTCATAGATGGGCACAGTGTGGGTCACACCATCACCGGAGTCCATCACAATACCAGTGGTACGACCAGAGGCATACAGGGACAGCACCTCCTGGATGGCAATGTACATGGCTGGGGTATTGAAGGTCTCAAACATAATCTGAGTCATCTTTTCTCTGTTGGCTTTGGGGTTCAGGGGGGCTTCTGTGAGCAGCACAGGTGCTCTTCAGGGGCCACATGGAGCTCGTTGTAGAAAGTATGATGCCAGATCTTCTCCATGTCATACCAGTTGGTGACAATACCATGTTCAATGGGGTACTTCAGGGTCAGAATACCTCTCTTGCTCTGAGCCTCATCCCCCACATAGCTGTCTTTCTGGCCCATACCCACCATCACACCCTGATGTCTGGGGCGCCCAACAGTGCAAGGGAAGACAGCCCAAGGGGCATCGTCTCCTGCAAAGCCAGCTTTGCACATTCCAGAGCCATTGTCAACAATGAGAGCAGCAATATCATCATCCATGGCGAACTTTGAAGTGGCAAGTTTAAACCCTTAAGAGGAGAGAGGAGGTGGTGCCGCACCTGGAGGCAGGGGGGAGGCTAGTGTATGCTGGGTGGAAGAGCTCACAGCAGGAGAGATAATTTTAAAATTATTGGACTACCTGAAAGCCATGATCAAAGTAAGAACCTAGAAATCATCCTCCAGGAAGTTCTCAAAGAAAACTGCCCTGATGTTTTAGAACCAGAAGGCAAAATAGAGGTTGAAAGAATCCACCGATCACCTCCTGAAAAAGATCCCAAAAAGAAAACTCCTAGCAATATCATAGCCAGGTTCTGGAATTCCCAGATTAAGGAGAGAATATTACAAGCAGCCAGGAAGAAACAATTTGAATATTGTGAAAATACAATCAGGATAACCCAGGATCTGGCAGCTTCTACACTGAGTGATTGAAGGGCTTGGATATGGTATTCTGGAGGGCAAAGGATCTGGGATTAAAACCAAGAGTCACCTGCCCAGCAAAACTGAGTATCATGTTTCAGGAGAAAATATGGTCATTCAGTGGAGTAGAGGACTTTCAAGCATTCTTGCTGAAAAAAACAGTTGAATAGAAATTTTGACATTCAGATACAAGAAGCGAGAGAAGCATGAGAAGGTAAACAGGGAAATCATAAGGAACTTATCAAAGTTGAACTATTAACATTCCTACATGGAAATGCAATAATTGTAACTGATGAAAGTTTTCTCAGTATGAAAATAGTTGAAGGGAATAGAAATATGTCTATATATGAGGGTATGTGGGCATATGAATACATATGTGAATTTTTGTTTATATGTTTACAGGTATACATAGATAGAGGGCACAGGACCAATTTAACAGGAAGAGATGATACTTAAAAGGTGAAATTAAGAGGTGAGAGAGGAATATAATGAGAGGAGTTGGGGAGAGACAGAATGGGGTAAACTATCTCATACAGAAGAGGCAAGGGAAAATGGTTACAATGGAGGGGAAGAATAGGAAGGTAAAAGGGAATGGGTCAACCTTTTTCTCATTGAATTTGGCTTGGGGAGGGAATGACAAACTAAATAGGGTATCTCATCCTACAGGAGAGTAGGGCGGAAGGAGATTAGAGGGGGGGATAATGGAAGGGAGGGCAGGCTTGGGGGGGGGAGTTGGAAGCATCCACTTTTGAAAAGGGACAGAATCAAAGTAGAGAATAGAACAAGTAGGAGGTGGGACAGGAGGGAGGGAAATATAGTCAGTCTTTTACAATATATCTACTATGTTATTGTTTTGCATTAGCCACACAGGTACAACCTTTACTGAACTGCTTATCTTCCCAGTAAGTGTGGGTGACAAGGGAGGAAGGGAATGAATCTAGAATTCAAAGTTTTAAAATCAAATGTTTAATATATATTGTTATTAATACTATTTTACATGTAATTGGGAAATAAGATATACAGGCACTGGGGCATAGAGATCCACCATAACCTACTGGAAAAGTCAAAAGGGGTATGGGAGAAAATATGGGAGTGAGAAGATTGGAGGAGGGGATATCCTGTGGGACTGCTGTTTTGGAGCGGTTGGTAGGGGAAAAATGGGGAGAAAATTTGTAACTCTAAATCTGGTGGAAATGAACGATGTAAATCTGAAGTTAATAAAGCATTTAAAAATGGAAAAAAAAATAAAGGCTAGTTTTCATATAAAAGTGTTTAAAAACAAGTCAGTATGTGCAGTTGAACTTTTAAGTACATTTGTCATTTAAAATGCTTGTCATTAGCCAGTAGAAAAGTATTTTATATCATAACTAGCTATTTGTTTTCACTGATGGTTTAGGTAACGAAAAATTTAAAAATGAATTTCTGTCTTTCAACAAAGCTTTTAAAAGCCTCCTCCTGTTTTCTATCATGTACTTGTAATAGTGAGCATTTTTGCTTTACTCATCTTTTAAATCAAAAGACAGAACTAAACCATGTGTTCAAATTAAAAAGCCCAATAGTGAAATGAAGTTTATATATGATTGTTATTTTAGACATCTTCCAAGTTGTAATTTCCTTAAAATATTATATATCTATCTCTATATATACATATTCAATAAAATACAGAAGTTAATATGAATTTTTTCACATAATAAGCATATGATGTCTTGCTGGATTGTTTTTGATTCTTACAGACTATCCCACATAAAATATTTATAATTATTTTATAATTGGAGTTTTTAATTTTCTATTTTGAGTTTTAATAGTTATAGGTAGATCCCCAATTGATAAATGGTCAAAGGATATGAACAGGCAGTTTTCAGAGAAAGAAATTAAAGCTATCTATAAGCACATGAAGAAATGCTCTAATTCACTATTGATTAGAGAAATGCAAATCAAAACAACTCTGAGGTACCACATCTCACCAGTCAGATTGGCTAAGATGACAAAACAGGAAAATGACAAATGCTGGAGAGGATGTGGGCAAACTGGAACACTAATGCATTGTTGGTGGAGTTGTGAACTGATCCAGCCTTTCTGGAGAGCAATCTGGAATTATGCCCAAAGGGCTATAAATACTTTCATACCCTTTGATCCAGCAATACCACTCCTAGGGTTATATCCCAAAGAGATTATGGAAATGGGAGAAAGACCCATATGTACAAAAATGTTTATAGCAGCTCTTTTTGTTGTGGCAAAGAATTGGAAATTAAGGGGGTGCCCATCAATTGGGGAATGGCTGAACAAGTTGTGGTACATGCATGTTATGGAATACTATTGCGCCATAAGAAACGGGGAGCAGGCGGTCTTCATATTTACCTGGAGAGGCTTAAAAGAACTGATGCTGAGTGAGAAGAGTAGAACCAGGAGGAATTTGTACACAATTACAGACACAACGTATGAGTGATGACCAACTTTGATAGACTGGACTCTTCTCAACAATACAGGGATATAAGTCAATCCCAAAAGACGCATGATGGAGAGAAAAACGTGCATCCAGAGAAAGAACTAGAAAGAACTAAATTTATATCCAGGTGGAAGCAAAATACCTGATCTTTTTCATTCTCTTATTTGATTTTATGTCCTCTTTACCATTTTTCATTCCAGCTGGTACAATGCATCCTTATAACCTGACCATTGTATAATGTGAAAGTATTTACAGATCCTATACTTGATAATAAGCCGCCATGGGGGGAAGGGGAGGGAGGGGGACAAAATGTGAAATTCAAGGAATTATGGAATTGAATCCTGTAAACTAAAAGGAAACAAACAAATTAATAAATTAAAGTTAAAAAAATAGTTATAGGTAGAGTTAACATTTTATGTTATACATATAATTATGTAATTAAATTTTAATTTGTAGCTTTTGAGGACAAAAGTTATTGTAGTTATTATAAGCATTTAATGATTAAAGTTAAAAGAATATTATGAATAGTATATTATGATATCCTGGGGCTTCACAACACTTTTTTTGTTTGTTTGTTTGTTTAAAGGGTTTTACAGAACAAAGAATATTGATTACACAGCCAATAAAATCTGAGGCTGAATTCACACCTAGATCTCCTGGATCTCTAGTGTTCTTTGTTCTGTATTTTGTTGACTTTCTTGGGTTTATGTTACTTGACCCAAGGTCTCAGTTGGATCTGCCTATACCTTTGCATGTAATAGGCACTTAAATGTTTGATGAATGAACAGAATGAATGCTTCTATTCTGTGTGCTATAGGAGGTATTTAAATAGGACTCATGTCACAAATAACACTAGTAACCTCCATTGATATCCATATTTTGTCATCCCTCAACTCACTATGCAGTTTGCCCTTTTTGGGTTGTTTTCCAGCTTGTTTCTAAACACTTCCTAAGTAGAGCCCTTGACTGAACACAGTTCTTTACTTATGGAGATCAGGGACCCATGTTGAGCCCCATGAATATAAGCAGATGGAAACAGCTTGCACCTTTTCTCAATTCCTTTTAGTGCTTTCTGAGGGTTTCTCAGAGAATGGACTTTAAAGAAATGGAAAGCTTTGTAAGTGTTTCTCCCCAGCCTCAAAGAGACTTATTGAGAATGACTGATCCTGTTGGAAAAGGGGGTGATAGCCTAGCTGTAACCCAAGTTGGAAGAGGGAGTTTAGTCAGCTGCCTGAGTAGTCATTTTGTGCATCAATGTGGTTGGTACAGTGACACTTTATTTTTTTTTTTTAAGCAGTCGGGGTTAAGTAACTTGCTCAAGGTTACACGGCCAGTTATTTCTGGGTGTGGTGCTGAGTATCTGAGCCCAGATTTGATCCCCAGGTCATCCTGACACTGGAGCCGGTGCTCTTACTGTGCTACCTGGCCGCCCCTAAGCAATTGGGGTTAAGTAACTTGCTCAAGGTTACACGGCCAGGTGTTTCTGGGTGAGTGCTAAGTGTCTGAGCACAGATTTGATCCCCAGGTCGTCTTGACACTGGAGCTGGTGTTCTTACTTGCTGTGCTACCTGGCCTCCCCGACACTTTTTTTTTAATGCAAGTGCTTAAGATGTTTTGACTAACCAAGAGGATATTTCATGGAAGGCCTTACTCTAGAATGATCAGTGAGCTTTCTATAAGGCAGCTGGTGCAGGGGCAGCAGCAGAAATGCTACAGAGCATTCAGTAGGTGGCACTCAGTAAACCCAAGGAGCTAGTGTCTAATGCTACCATCTGTACAACAGACTGTCCCTGAAGGATGTGTCATTGTGGAGATTAGGTTGGCTTTTTACATTCCCCTAAGAAAACAAATAGTATAAGGAGTCATAAATGTAATGTACAATAGTCAGTTATATAGTAATATATTCAAAATTGGAGGCAGCTAGTTGGCTAAGTGGATAAGAGTGCTCGGCCTAGAGTCAGGAAGATCTGAGTTAAAATCTACCTTCAGACACTCACTAGCTGTGTGACCCTGGGCAAGTCACTTAATCTCTGCATTAATTCACTGGAGAAGGAAATGGCAAACCACCCCAGTATCTTTGCCAAGATAACACTATGCTCTTGTTCAGTCATTGTTTAGTTATATCTGACTCTTTGTGATTCCCATTTGGGGCTTTCTTGGCAAAGAAGCTGGAGTAGTCTGCCATTTCCTTCTCCAGCTCATCTTAGAAATGAGAAAACTGAGGCAAAAGGGTTAAGTGAGTTTCCCAGTTACCATACAACTAGTAAATGTCTGAGGTTGAATTTGAACTCAGGTCTTCTTTGACTCCAGACCCCACACTCTATCCACTCTGCCACCTTGCTGCCCCTATTAAGCACCTACTATGTTGCTGTACTTAGCTCAGAGAATACAAAGAAAGGGAAAAAATAAAACAAAAAAAAAGCCCCTGTTCTCAAGATCACTAAGTGGGCAACTATGTACAACCAGGATATATATGGAATAACTTGGAAGTAATCTCAGAAAAAAGGTCACTAAGATTAAGGAGGACCAGGAAAAGTTTCTTGCAGAAGGTGGGACCTTAGTTCCCATGACCCTGTACTTTTGTGATACTCTTAACTTGAACCTTTGCTCTCTTCTTTACTGGCTCCTTATTTTCCTTTCATCCCTTAAGGTAGGTATTTTCCAAGGCTGCATATCATATTTTTTCCTCTTCTCTATATTTTTTCCCTTGGCAATTTTATGTTTGTTTTTTTCCTATTAGTTCTTTAATCAGTTTTATGCAGATAATTTCCAGGGCCTTTGGGAGGCAGCATAGTATATTGGAAAGAGTATTACATTTGGAGTTGGAAGAATACCTCATTTATAAAGGAACTGAGGGGAGAGCTGTACCTAATTTCTCTAAAGACTCTGATGATCCTTTTTTGGGTCAGGGATAAAATGAGGTTACAGTGACTAAAGTACTATGTAAATTGTTTTTTGGCCTTAATTTTGATGGTGCTCTTCTTAAACCCTAAATTATTGACAAATTATTAAGATTGTTTAAAATCTGAAAAATTGACTGTAGGATGCAAATTGGTAACCTTAATAACAGTATTTTCTTTTTTTTCCTTTTTGGAGGGGGGAAGGTAAGGCAATTGGGGTTAAAGTGACTTGCCCAAGGTCACACGGCTAGTTTTTGTGTTAAGTATCTGAGGCTATATTTGAACTCAGGTCTTTCTGACTCCAGGGCCAGTGCTCTATTCACTGCACCACCCAGCCACCCCCAATAACAGTATTGTCAACCTTTCCTACTCCACTGGCTCCTTTCCTGCTCCACTGCCTACTTTTTATCTACTACTTAAAAGAAAAAAGTCCACATTTTCTTCTAAGAGCCCAGAGTGTGGAGTCAGGAGACCTAGGTTTAAACCTAAGTTCTATTACTTCTTAATTTTGTGACCATGAACAAGTCACTAGATCTCTTTGAAGCATTATTTTTCTCCCTTGTAAAATTGAACCCTTGTCCTACCTAAATTTCAGAGATTGCTATGAGCAAAATCCTTTATAAATGTGAGTTACCAATGACAAACTATGATTCCAGAGGACTATGATGAAGAATGCTAGCCACCCCCTGACACAAAGTTGACTAGGGGTGCAAGTGATTAGACAAGACCAATTAGGAAATTTGTTTTGCTTGACTATGAATATTTGTTACAAGGGTTTTCTTTTTCCTATGGGGGGGGGGGCAGCATGAGAGGGGAGGCAGAGAAGTGTATTAATTGAAAAAAATTTATATTTAAATAATTTGAGTTGCTATTTCTACAGTTCTAGGTCCACAGTAGGCACTTAACAAATACGCATTTATTGGCAAATTAATCACAAATTATTGCTTGATAGAAAATTAAAATAAAATTACCATCGCAAAAATATTTTATGCTCTTGATTTATCTCTTAAAGAAAACATGGTATAAAATTTAAACTTATAAAACAGACTGATTTTAATTACAGTATGATTCATTGATATATCCTTTAAATAAGGATCTTTTAAAAGGTTTTAAAATCCTTTGTGAAAATCCAGCTCACATATACCTTTAAGAAGCACATCTGTTGCATTTGAAATATTTCTAGTATCTGTAACGCTTAGAAGAGCTTGATATTTTCTGAGGTTTTTTTTTTCAGGCTTATGCTTTTTTTTTCTTTTAAAACTTCCTATCATACATCAATCATTAAATTGCATCAATTTCTACTTGTTACTTATGTGAGTAGTGGACTTTTTGCAAAGCTGGCTATTTACTGTTTCTTCTGTGAATTTATAATTTGTTTCTATACTGCATAAAAGTATTTACTTTCTTTCCAGTTTGTAGGATATACATGGATTATCTTCATTTGTGCACAGTTTTTATTTTTCACTTTTTAATTTTTCTTTAGGTCATTTAGAACATTACAATAAGAGTAATTTTCTCCCAAAGGTAAACAGTTATATCAGCTGGTAGCTTCAAATGATATCAGGATTACTTGGATATGTAGAAGATCAAAGTATTTCAGAACAAGGTGACCCAGTGTTGTTAGCAGGAAAATTTTTTCATGATTCTCAATTCTTGAAATCTCCATTCTCAATTTTTCCAGCTATAATAATAAAAAGAATAACTTAAATATAAGTAAATTTAAAAATAAATGAAAATAGCTAACATTTACATGGGTCCTTTAAAGTTTGCAAAGTACGTGTGTAATCTCACTTGATTCTTATAAGTAACTCTATGAGGTAGATACTATTACTTTCCCAAATTTATAGAACTGAGACTAAGGTTAAGTGCTTGAAACTCATACAACTAGTAAGTGTCTGAGAAAGGATTTTGCTCAGGTCTGTGATTTCAAGCACAATACTCTACCTACTGTTTCAATTCAGCTTCTTCTAAATAGCACATATAGGGAATTACATTGTCAGGTCTGAAAGATGTTTTTCTCATCACAACCCTTTGCGGTGCCCAGTACAAAGCAATAGTGTCCTCATTTTGTCAATGAGAAAACTGGTTCTTATGTAATATTTTAAAGTTTTTGCAAAGTGTGTTTATCTCATGGAATTATCATGATCCTTTGAGATAAATGTTGTTTTTCTCCTCATTTTACAGATGAAGAACATGAGGCAGAGAATATTTAAGTGATTTGTCTATGGTCACACAGCTAGTATGTATTCGAGGCAGCATTTGAGATCAGGTTTTTTTACTTCCCAGTCCAGCTATCTTTTGACTAAGCCAAAAATGTAAGTGTTTTTGGAAAGTGAAAAACAATACAGTGCATAATGAACCTAAAAAACCTGTCTGGTAAACCCAATTCATAGTACTGAAATCATGAACTATGTCTTTTCTACAGGAAAATCACATTAACAGTAACTCAGAATTTTGTCAGATACATGTTATTTCTTACTATTGGGTTACCTAAATACAGTACAAAGTTTCTAGATGAAGTTAAATATGTATTTTAAAAGCACCCCATTCTACTTTAAATAGTTAAACTGATTTAAGATAAATTGCTGTGGCCAGAACACAAATTTGTAAAAACAAAGTTTTATGAAACGAGCACCTAAAAATCCCTAATAATTTTTACATTTATATCTGAATGCTTGTTTCAAATGGGGAAAAGAGGACTTGTTCTGACTGCCATTTTGCATTTATCCATTAATCATTTGTGGAATCTTTGAGTCATAAGAGACCTTAGAGCTTGGCAAATCGCAGTATGGTGTGGTATAGTTTGAATTGGGATCACTGAATTATGAGAATTCTGGGTTGGATGACTGGACAAGTGACCTCATTTTCCTTGGCTACAAGATGAGAGGGAGTCAAACCTAGGTGATTTTTTAAAGCCTTATATACTTTACTATTCTGAAATTCTGTGAAATATGGGTCCCAAATTTTGGAGTTGACTCAGATTCAAACCATTATTTATCCAACCCTGATCTAGTCCACTTGATTCAGAATTTCCTCTCCATCTTTGATAGGTGCACCATTGTCTAACAAAACATCTGACTCTAGTTTTATAATTGTATTTTATTAGAATCTTAGGAATTTTGAAATTTGACACATCTTAGAAACTGGTCTTTGATCTTAAATTTTTTAAATCTAATTTACATTTGGCAACTGAATTTTTGCTTAATTTGAGGCTTCCTTGTATTACTGTAAAATTCTCATTATCAATTTTCGTAATGGGTATATATATCCACATTAATCTCTTCCTAAAGATTCTGCTTTCCCTGCGTTTTCATCATTTTAACATAGTAGTTGTATTAAGGGGATAGGATACTGAATAATTCCCTTTTATCCAATCACATTCTAGCTACTACTACAAAGCTTTACACCAATTAACAATCCTAAATATAATGTTATGCAAAACCTTTAGTGTTGCCAGTAATTTACTAAAAATGTGGAAACTAAAGGAATTTATATTCAATTGAATTTAATAAATGGTATAGAATAAAGATTTTTATGTCAAAAAGTTGGGTTGAGTTGAGCTTGTTGGTTAGAGGAAAGATTGTGAGAATATTTAGAATGAATATATATATATTCATATGTATATATTTGCCCTGGCTTCCTCATCTGTAAAATGAGCTGGAGAAGGAAATAGCAAACTACTATGCAGGGGTGGGGAAACTGTGGCCTCGAGACCATATATGGCCTTCTAGTCCTTTAGTGTGTGGCTTTTTGACCGAGTTCAAGTTTTACAGAACAAATACTTTTTTTTTTTTGGTGTTAACACTTTTATTTTCCTAGACTTCGGCGTTTTATACATGCAAAAATGGATGGAATAGAATAGAACTCAGTTCTTTTAAATATACAAAAGAAAGACAATTTTATAAACATTTTAAGATACTTCAAAACAGTCTATTTTAGAGACCAAGGAATAATTCAATTCCATTATTCAGCAGAACAAATACTTTTATTAAGAGGATTTGTTGTTTGAAGTTTGGATTCAGTGAGAGGGCCACATTTGAGTATCTAGAGGGCCACATGTGGCCTCAAGGTCACAGCTTCCCTACCCCTGTCAAGAAAATCCCAAATGGGGTCACGAAGAGTTGGACATGACTGAAAACATCTGAACAACAAAAGGGGTACCATGAAGAAAAAAATTACTACTAATAAAGTTGAAGAAATACTTTAGATCTCTATTATATGGCTATTTCTTTATTTAATATTTTCCTCATTTACATGTAAAAAACTTTTTAACATTTGTTTTTAAATTTTTTTTAGCTCCAAATTCACTCGCTCTCTTCCTTCCCTCCCCCCTCATTGTGAAGGCAAAGGATTTGATACAGGTTATACATATGCAATCATAGTCATGCAAAACATTTCCATGTTAGTCATTTTGTGAAAGAAAACACAGACAAAAGAAAACAAGGAAAATAAAAAAGAAGTATGCTTTGATTTGCATTCATACTCCATCACTTCTTTTTTGGGGAGATGGATAGCACTTTTCATTTTAAGTCTTTCATAATTGTCTTGGATCATTGTACTATAGAGAATAGCTAAATCATTCACAGTTGATCATCTTACAGCATTGCTATTACTATAAAAAAATGTTCTCCTGGTTCTGCTTATTTCTCTTTGCATTAATTCATGTAAATCTTTCCAGGTTTTTCTGTGTGCAACCTCATCATTTCTTAAAGCACAATAGTATTCCATCACAGTAATATAATAATACAGCAGTTTGTCAACCATTCCCCAATTGATCCCCTCAATTTCCAATTCTTTGCCACCACTAAAATAGCTGTTATAAATATTTTCATACACATAGGTCCACCACTAAAAGAGCTCCTACTAATGTTTTTTTACATATATGTCCTTTTCCTTTTTGTTTTTTTTTTTATCCCTTTGGGATATAGATCTAGTAGTGGTATTTGATCAAAGTGTATACATGGTTTTATAGCCCTTTGGCTTTGTTCCAAATTACTCTCCAGAATGATTGGATCAGGTCACAACTCCACCAACGTCACATTTAATGTCCAAGTTTTCTCACATTCTGTCCAAAATTTATAATATTCACTATTTGTCATATTAGCCAATTAGTTATAGGTATGAGAAATACTTCAGAGTTGATTTAATCGGGCAATTCTTTTTTTGTACCTTTGTGAAATGCTTCTCTTAACTCTTGCCCTTACTTTGTAGGTTTGGTTTGCCAGACTTGATAATTCAAATGTTGCTTTTTTAGGTATGCCTATGATTCGTATAAGTTGAACAGTAGTTCCTGAGTTGTAACCTAAGACAATGATCAGGCTTCCAATAGATTTGATTAGCTGATTAACACATCTCTTTGTAAGATCATAGATTTAAGAGATGGAAAGGACCTTAGAGGTCATGCAATACGTTTCTTTCATTTTAAAGATGAAGAAACTATATCCAGAAGAGGTTAAGGAAACTTTCCCAAGGTTATGCAGGTAGTTAAGTGGTAGGGTAAGGTTTCTAGCCCTGGTTCTTTGACTCCAAATTCAGAACTGGCTCAAAAGTCACATCTTCCCATTGGTAGCTTTTCGTGACAACCACCTCTTCACCTAAGAGTAATCCCACCCTCCTTTGAACTTTCATAGAAGTGTCAAAAACAAATATCTCTAATATTTGAATTTTTTTTAAAGTTCACACAACCTTGCCCCAACTCATCTTTTTAGCCTCATTGTATATTACTCCTCCTCCTAAACTTTTCATTCTAGCAAGATTGCCTTTTCTCTGTTTCTTATACATGACACACTGTCTTCCCGTCTTTGCACTGGCTGTTCTCCATTGCCTGGAATACACTTGCTTCTCACCTTTACCTCAATGAATTCTTTTCTTCTTCAAGATGTAGTTCAAACACCATCTTCTACATGATGCTATTTCTGATGCCCCCAAAGTACTAGTGTCCTTTCTCAACGCCTTTGAAAATTATTACTTTGTATTTATTTTCTTTATATATATTCTATATATACACACATATATAAACATGTATATATATATATACATACACACATACACACATATCTGTCTTTTAGAACATAAGCTTCTTGTGAGTAGGAATTTTTTCATTCATTATATTTATATTCCCAACAGCTAGCATAATGCCTGGTACACTGTGGGCCCTTAATAAATATTTGATTAATTGATATTATTTTGTGTTTATTTCTGTACAGGTTTTATTCCTCACCCTTTACAGGCTCTTTGAGCAGGGGATACTTTATTCTATAATGTATCTGCTCCTTTTGCATTTACCTGCAGTGCCTTACTCATAGTATTTAGATAGTTCTGTGACCTCATCAATGTAGGTACTTCTTACAAAAGTATACATAGCAACTTATCCATTCCTTTTCAACCTATGCAACTTTTGTAATATCTTTTATAAATATCTCACAGTAGGGTCCATCCAGTGTGCTGGACACATTCCTCTTGACATTTTGCTATATGAGCAGATGGGCTGTCCTCAAGTTAAACCTTGCTTTCACATCATGACTAACCCTTATTGTACAGGCATACCTCTTTCTCATCATCTTCTTTATCTTTTTTTTTTTTGCATATTATTCTTCATTATGTGCTGTAGAGTGTAGACTATTCACAACTACCATGTTTCTCTGTGTTGATCTTTGGGTGGCTTACAACTTTAATTCTCCAAAGACTGTTGTAGTTCTTGATTCCCAGCTATATAGCATCACAGAACATGTTAAAAAGATGGATTTTTGTTTTAAGGAAAAAGGGTCATTAAAAGCATCACTTAGTTTCCCCAAGGTAATCAGTTTGATCTCTTAAAAAATTAAATTTTGTTTCGTAAATCAACAGAAATCTGCTCTTTCTCCTTCCTTTCCCCTCACCCCCATTAAGAAAGCAAGGTTGGGATGGGGAGAACTTGTTACAGATATGTAGTGAAGCAAAACAAATTCCCATATTGGCTGTATCTAAAAATATGTCTCTTCTTGTACTATGAGCCCTTTACCTTTTTTGTCTGGAGGTGGTTAGCATGTTTCATGATGAGTCTTCTGGAACTGTAGTTGGTCAGTGCATTGATCATAGTTCCTAAGTCTTTAAAAATTGTCTTTACTGTATTATTGATGTTATATTAATTGTTCTACTCACTTCACTCTGCATCAATTCATATGTCTCCCCAGATTTTGCTTTAACCATCCCTTTTATCATTTCTTACAGCACAATGGTATTCCATTACATTCATATACCATTCATTATTCAGCCATTCCCTAATTGATTTCCAGTGCTTTGTCACTGAAGCATGAGTTGCTACAAATATTTTTGTACATATAGGTCTTTTCCTCTTTTATCTTTTTTTGGGATATAGACCTAGTAGTGTTATCTCTGATTCTGTGGATATGCACAGTTTTCACAGTTCCAAATTGTTTTCCATAATTGCCTAACCAGTTCACAACTCTATCAATAGTGCATTAATGTACCCATCAGGGAACTTTATGTCTTTGGAGAAATAGTTTCACTGAAAAGTAACTGGAATGTTCAGAATAATTGTAGAATCATAGACTTGGAGCTTTTCTAGAGGAACTTCATTTTATAGTTTTGGAAATTGCGGTCTAGACAGCTTAAGTTGTAGAATATATCATTTCAAACTAGATCCTTTGACTCCAAATCCCGGGCTTTTTTTTTTTTAAACATATCAGGCTGTTTCATTGACAATTTATTTTTCTTAAGTAAGAAAATCTAGAGCCGCTTGAATTTTCATGATAGACTATTTCAGATAGCCCGAAAGTATTTGTCAATGTGAGATATGTGCAGTCAATCAATTTACCATGTTTCTAAAAGTCATTAACACCCTAAACCAGGAAAGGAGGGGAAAGGAATAAGCTTTTTTTGAGTACCTGTTATGTGCTAGGCACTATGCTAAACACTTTACAAATGTTTTCTCATCATTTCATTGCAAGATCATCATCATAGTCTCCTGCCTGGTCTCTATTGTCTCAACAACCCATATTCAATATAGTTGTCAGAATAACTGTTCTTCCAGATCAGGGGTCAGCATACTCTGATCCACACTCTGCCACCTGTTGTACAGTTTTTGCAAGCTGAAAATGGTTTTTACATTTTTTAAATGGTTGAAAAAATTAAAAGGAGACTAATTTTGTGATGTGAAAATTATATGAAATTCGAACTTCAGTGTCCATAAATAAAGTTTTATTGGAACACAGCCATTCTTGTTCATTTACATATTGTTTGTGCCTGCTTTTGTGTTAGAATTACAAAGTGAAGTTGTGACAGAGACCATATGTATCACCCTTATCACTCTACATTGCTTCTTGGCTCATTACAAATTAAAATGATGTATTTACAACTTGACAGTGTTTTTAGTGCCACAGGTATCACTACACAGAGACATTTTATTTTATTTTTATTATCAGTGCATGCCCATTATGTCAAAACAAGAAAAGAAAAAGGAAAAAAATATTTTTAAGCTCAAGGCCAAGATTGCAATTTTTCTCAATGAGAACTACCTTTACCTGCTATTATTGACTACTGAATGGCTTTGGAAATTAGCTTTTCCTGAATTAATACTGTTTCTTAATGAATCCAGCCTAAAATTACAAGGCAAAACATTGTTCATATGCTAAATTTATACTTGATTTACGTCAAGCCAACAACTAACATTTGAATCACATGTAACATCCAGCTGCATTTATTATATAGTTCCCATGTCAAAAGTTAAAACAAAAAGTCCCATCTTCGTTTTCAAAAATATTTGCAGCAGATATATTTTCCAAGGTAAAACTACAGTTCTAGCAGTGCTTTTCTGATCTTGATGCAAGTGCAAAAGAAATATTACCCATATTATACCCATATTTCAAAATCCATTTATTTAACTATGCAATTGAGGAGCTTCTAGCTAACCTTCATTTAGAAATGATTAATCTGCAATGCCATGCTAAAAGGCAACTATTGAGAAGAATGTAATAGAATTCTATAAATGCCTTCCAAGTGATGAATATGCCCAAGTAAATTCCTGTACTTTTCAGTTGACATGAGTATTTCGCAATACTTATCTATGTGAAAAGACATTTTCAGAGATGAAATATGTAAAATCTTATAACAGATTATTATTAACAGGTGAACATTTGCTTTTGATTTTGATGATATGGAACACTAAAAAGAAATACCATTCTTTTCATTAGTGGACTTGTATTATAAAAACAAAAAAGATCGTGTTCCATTATTATTTTGCATTTTGTCAATACAAAATTCATGATAATCAATTTTCTCTCATTGCTTAAGTTTCTGCATAATAACCTCAGTTTTGCTTCTTGACCCACAAAGCATAAAATATTTACTGTCTAGCCCTTTACAGAAGTTTACCAATCCCTTACCTAAGAGTAATTCCCAGCCTCATCATTGAAGGTCCTTCTGTAACTATTTTTTTATGTGTTCTCCTGTGGGTCTGTGTGTATGTACACACCCATACCTACAAAACGTATACACATATATACATTTATAGGGAGAGATAGATATTTCTCTCTATATATATATGTGTGTGTGTATATATATATATATATATATATATATACACATATATTTGTATAATAGGAGTAACACCTTTACATTATACTTTCTACCTTTTTAGGGTGGTTTGGACACAAAAGGAGATAATGTAGTCAAAGTGCTTGACACACAGACCTTAAGTTAGTGTACACTAAAATAACTTTTTCAAACAAGCCAGTTTCCTTACTCTTCCTAAAATTATTCTGTCCATTCTTGCTGCCTTGCAGTTGCTTATTCCATTCCTCCTGCCTGACCTGCCTTTTCACTTCTTCACCAATACATTTTCCAAGATTTTCTTAATGGACCCTCTTCATTGATGTCATGCCCATAATCTGTAAACTTTCTCCTTGAAGGTAGAATAAACTTTAATCTTCTCTGTATCCTCTCTCTGTAGTCCCCCCCTGCCCCAGTGCAATGTGTTTAATATTTTAGGTTCTCAGTATTTATTAAATGAATAGATGTCTCCTTGCTGCTTAACTATTTAATAGTTTGTATCATACTGCTAAGTCCATAATCCTATTTTGTGGCTGTACTTTAGTTGTTCCATAATTACTTCTTCAAGTTTTATGTCTTTAGCCATATTGTGAATTTCTTGAGTCTAGAGTTGTGGCTCCTACTTTTATATCCTTGTGTAGTCTCTTTTTTGAAGAATGTAGGTTCTTGATAAATCTGCCATATGAAGTATTCAAAAATTGTTTTGCCAGTATCTACAAAGTTGATTAATATTCTTGAATTGTATTATAAATTGTTGTCTCAGTAATTATTAGGAAATCTAAGATTTCTCCTTTAGTCACTTGAGAGCCAATGAAAGGCATTTTGATTGATTAGACTGTTCGTAATTTTTTGATCTGCAGATAAATTTGAATTAAAACCAAGAATTCATACATCTTTCCTCCAGAATTGTAATACTGGATAACAGTACTATTTCTTTGTAACTTTTGGTTTACTTACTAATGATATAACTCTCACATGGAGAGAGGAAATAGCTATAGTAACCCTTACACAGGATTTAAACTGAAATGATTAATAGAACTCTCTAAATGGGCTGTATCAGATATTTAGATAAAGAGGAATAGACTACCTCTAGGGTAATAAATATCTGTTGAATTTACAAATATCAGGTGAAATATTTTAAGTCTACTTTCATTTCATTAGGGTTCTGTGTGGTTCTGCATAGGCAGTAATAGTATTTGTTTCCATTCTACTTGTATTAAATAGAATATTATAATGGACAAATGTTGTGAATATTAAGTATACATATAAAGTGATATCTTTTTCCCAGGCACTAAATTTACTCTGGTGATGGCAGAGTTGGTGAAACACACATATACACACACTCTTAATATACTTTATATATACTATGTATAGTATATAATTGTGTGTGTGTATATATATATACATATACATACATACATACATACATATATATACATATATATATATATATATATATTGTGTATGGGGTATATAGGGAGAACAAGTACTTCTGGTGTAATGGTCTGCCAAGTCCTTTTCAGGGCTGTTTATCTCCCTTTGATCCACCTTCACCCAACTTTTTACCTGTTGCTCCAAGAAGCTGTAGGACTCTCAGCAGCCATACCCTAATAAACCATCTTGGCAGATGCACTAAACCAGATGGAGGATAACCAACAGGCCTCAACTCGTTGGTGAGTTAGTTTTCACATGCTTAGGCCAGACATCCCCCTATCTCTGAAATGGGTGGATGAGAATAATTTGTTCCAGCAGCCAGGAACGTGGCTGAAGCAGACACTGTGGCATGCTTAAAGCTTGATCAGACATCAAGGATGCTACTGCACCCTGGGCCATCACCAGTCAACTTTTGTCCTTCCATTAGACTCAGAACGAGAAAGTGAGGCTTATGACTTTGTGCACCTCTGCCTCCCTTAAATTCATTTCATGAGCAAGTCAAGACATCACCTTGTGATATCATTGGTCCTCTTTGAAAACAAAGGACAAACAACAAGTATATTCATATATGTGTGTGTCACACAGACACACACACATATACATATACACACATTCTGGTAGGCTTTTTAAAAATTAATGATTAAGTTTTGTTTTGATTTGTTGGTCAAACTCAAACCCTCTAGTTATGTTAGGCTTTTTGGAACAGCTTTGTAAGTATATACTGCTATGTGCATAGTAGATACTTTTGAATGATTATTCTCTATTTGTTTTATTTTGTCCTATGTATAAATATCAATATAGCTGTTCTAGTTAAATGCCAAATTTACAAATTACTCAAATTAAGACTGATATATTATTTTGTCACATGGTAAGAATGTGTTAACTTGAAATTTAAAATGACTTTGACCTAGACTGGATGGTGTAAAGCCAATCACGAGCAGCTCTTCTGAGGACTGCTGCTGGGAATAACTTTAAGGGTCTAATTGCATAGTATAATAAACTTTAGTCGGCAATAAAATAAAGCATAATAGTCAAGAAACTAAAGCATAACATTCACAACAACATAACATAACAACTTATTACTGACGTGGCCATATAGTTTTAAACAAAACATTTCATTTAGTATATCTTATGATCATCTTTAAGAAGTAGCAGAAAATACAAACACCATCCACTCCTAGGTCACAGTAAGTTACAATCTCCTCAGTCAATACAGAGTATCCAAAGTAAAGTCCTATTTCATCTTGACCCTAGGCTGTCTTCCAAACCCCACAGCTCCTTCTCCACAGGCTGACCACTCCCAATTTTTGCCTGGATTCCCACATAGCTCTCTACTCCTGTTCCATATCTCAGCTCATAGGGACTGCTCCACTCCAAGCCCTTCATAGTTTCTGTTTCTAGGAAAACAAAGCTTAACAGGGTTATAAGAATATTTACACATATTACCAGCACTATCATCTCAATTCACTTTCTGTCTGAGAATGCAGTACTGAACAACAGACAGCGCTTCTGTCTGAGAAAGTAACACAGCAGAGCACCAACATCACAAACATTCTCTCAGTTCTGCCTGCTCCCAGCTCTGCTTGTGTTCTTATCTGCGCCTTCCTGTTCCACCCTTTTTGCAAGCTCCTCCCATCATGGGCTCCCATGTGATTACATTCTCCCTATTAAGGGAAAGGGGGCATCTTCAAATTCCCTTAGACCTATTAAGGGTAGGGAAGATCTTCAAACTCCCTTAGGCCTATTAATGGTAATACAATATATATGGTTTCCAGTCAAAGACTCTTGATACAAAGGTGAGACTCAAAGGCACTTGATTAGCTAAAACTCAATCCAGAAAAACAGCCAAAAATTCTGTTTTGCTTGCCATTACAGGTGGGCTACATTTAAATTTACCTTGAACCACCTGTGGGAAGAATATCACTTTGGGGAGCCTGTAGCAGGTTGTGGAGCAAATTAGTGATGTAAATCTCATCTTGAAATTGTTTACTTAACTAAACTACTTTTTAGAAACTTTTGGAAGCATCACGTGCAAATGATTAGGAAAGAATAAAATCATTCTTAGTTGACTTTTTTCATTAAAATTGACTGATAAGATTACAATTTACCAGTATTTTCTTAACTCAGTTTCTGTTATTGTCTCTAATTGGGGAAACTGAAAGAACACAACTAGAAATTGGGAGACCTAGTTGAACTCTCCTCAGATTCTATCTTTGTATTCCCCTACCTCCCCAATTACCTTGTATACATTTTGCATATTCATGTGCATATATATGTGTATGGACACATGGATTTATATGTATGTGTATATGTTGGGTTTGTGTTGTCTCCTCCTATGAAATGTAAGCGTCTTAAGGGCAGGGACATTTTCATTTTTACTTTTGTATTGTTGGCCCCTAGCAAGATGCCTAGCTTTTGGTAATTGCTTAATAAATGTTTGTTTATTGATTTTAGTTATATTATGCCACTAACTAAACCTTGGTTTCTTCATCTGTTAAATGAAGCATCCCTTCTATAGTTCAGTGATTGTGTGAATACTTGAAAATAATAAAACTCCACTAATCTTTTGATATATCAGGTCTTTTACTGGTACTTCCTTAGGTACTTGCCTTCCCCTTAGTATGGTTTTGGAGTAAGGCAGCTTGGAGTAGTATATAGAGAGCCCTATTCTTGTATTCAAAAAGACCTGAGTTCAAGTTCTGATTTTTACACAGTGGCTTTGTGACAATGAGCAAATCATTTAATCTTTCAGTACCTCAACTTTCTAAGCCTATAAAGTATATATAGAGTAGTTGTCATTTGGGATATCTTCCTATATAGGGGGAGTTTCCATGTCAGGAATCATATTAAAGGTCCAGACACCCTTACCCCTCCAAAAAAATTGTTCACTTTATGGTTTCTTGTCTTCAGCCACCTGGCTTGCAGCTTTTTGCTTTACCAAATCAAAGTAAAATGGCATGCAATATGTTGGATTGTTTTGCTTGATTATGTTTATTTATAAAGATTTCTTATAGAGTATGTCTTTTTTCTGGTGGGGCTGGGGAGGTGAGAAGAACAAAATAAATGCTTGATAATTGGGGATATTTTTAATTAAAAGATTAAAACAGCATGGTGCAGTAAGAAAAAGCACTGATTTTGGAGTCAAAATGCCTAGTTCAAATCTTGACTCTCCTGTACTGCCTGTGATCGTGCGCAAGTCATTTAATCTCCCCAGGCCTCAGTTTTCTAACTTGTAAAATGAGGAGGTTGGATTAGAAATGTATGATCTTTCAGCTCTAAATATCTAAATCTAAATATATGATCTAAATATATGGTACCCAATGGACAAGAATAATCTTTGGTCTTTTTTCCTCAATTTCTTAAAAAAACAAAATCCAAGGATAATAGAACACTCACTCTCCAATTTGGTCAGGGACTGATTTTCCAAATCACTTTTTTCTCCTATAGGATCTCAGGAACAAAAATCAAGAAAGGTATTAGAAAAACATGCTTAAAGTATAAGCAAAATTGAGATGTAAGAAGAAAGAAATTAACAGAGGAGGAAGCTTTAATTTCTTCTATCTTTATTTGTATTTCTAAATTTAAGATTTTCTTTTATATTATATAAAGCAAAAAAGAAAAGAATGAAAGAAAAAAATCATCAAAACCTATCACTTTATGGGAAAGTTCATTATATGAATGTTCTACACCTGTAAATTCTGCCTCCCCACTTCTGTAAGGGAGTAGTTAGAGGTCTTCTCATATCTCTTCTTTGGGGATATGCTTGTTCTTGTAATTCTGCAATATTAATTTTTAGTTTATGGTGGTTCTTTCAATTTATAGTATTGTAATTTTTGTGTATATTGTTTTCTTGGCTCGCCTCAGTTTGCATCAGTTCATATAAATCTTTCCATGGTTCTCTATAGTAACTTTTTTTGTATCTTATAATAAGCACAGTAATATTCTGTTACATTATGAACCACAATTTAACCATTCCCTAGTCAGTGTACATGTACTTTGCTTCTAATTCTTGGCAACCAGAAAAAGAGTTTCTGCAACTATTTTGGTTTATATAGGCCCTCTCTTTTTGTCATTGACCACTTTGAATTATGTACTTTCAATAGAATCTTTGGGCAAAAGTGTGTGGATGTTTTAGTCACTGTATATGAATAATTCTAAAGTACACTGTACTATAACTGTGCCAATTCATAGCTCTACCAACAGTCACTGCAATGGTATATCTGTCTTTCCACATCCTCTCCAACACTTATTTCCGAAGGTATCTTTTAAGCTTTTAGAAAACATTTAGAATCTTAAGTATCTTATAACACATTGGGCAAGCAGTGGATTGGAGGAAAGAAAAGGAAGAAAGAGGTTCGTAGAAGTGAAGGTATTGACAAGTCACTGTAATAATAGGAGATTAAAGAACTAGCCTAAGGCACCAACTGAGAAATTTAGAGGTCTCTGTCTACATTATTGTTTGTCCTTCATTCTGGAAGAGGACCAGTGATATCTGGAAGGTGATGTCTTACCTTGCAAGTGAATTGTATTTTAGTGAGGCAGGGCTGTGCAAAATCACCAATTTCACTCTCCTCCAGAGCCATCTGGGTTCAGTGTCAAGACATAGATCAGGACAACTGGAAATGGTCTTGGATGCAGTAAGAGACCTTGACCTTTTTAAACTAAGGTCTTTTCAGAGTCTCAGTTGGTCTGAGGCAACACCCATTCAGTGATTAAGGGTAGGTAAGAAATGAGGCCAAAAAAAATGGCCTCTTTTACCTACTCAAAAAGAAAAAAATCATTCCCCTGTGGGGAAGACCCACAGGATTTCTGGCCAGAACAAAAACAATTGCTATTTACACTCACTCTGAGCCAAGGAAACCCAAACAATGATCAACTAAGGCTTGGATTGGAGCCCATTATTGGCCAGTCAGTAAGAGCCAGAGTTATTTGGGTTTAAAGCATCATCAAATAGCTCCATTTGAATTCCAGTGGTTTTTATCAATACCTGGTTTTCCAGAGCACTATTTCAAGAAGTTTATATTCCTTATGAGGTCTTTCCCAGGTCTCAGTTTGTCTGAGGCCACACCCATTCAGTGATTTAAGGTTGGGTAAGAATTGAGGGAAAAGATGGCCTCATTTGCCTATTCTTCCCTACAGGGGAAGACCTTTAGAATTTTTGGTCGGGACTGAAACAGTTGCTATTTATACTCACTTTGGGACATCTAAACCCAAACAATGACCAACTGGGACAGCAGGTAGAGGATGAGAGAAGAACTAGCTTAAAACCCCGGGTGGGAAATTTAGAGGTTTGTCAATGTATGTACTCCTTTAAGGAAGAAAGTGGGGGCAAGGGGTACAGTACTTAGACCCAGAAGAGATGATTGAATGGTGAAATGGTGGGAAGGGGGACAGGGACATGAATGGCTTTGATTCAATCTTGTGGAATTCTCCAGGTGAAATGTAAGAGAATATGGATACCTGACTGGTTGAGTTGGTACTCTGGCCTGGCCAAAGATTGGGGATGAAACTTGTCCTCGTGAGCTGTTCCCTCAGTGCTGGCTGATAGGAGTTCTAAGTTTGCTACTTACATTCTACCCAGCTTCAGGCTGGATCAGGCCTAGTCCAGGAACCATTGAAAGAGGCTGCTTTATGACCAAGATTCCTTCCCCTTCCTACTTAGCCACTTATCCCAAGTCATAAAGCTAGGAGTCAAGAGTATAGATGAGACACCTGGTGCCTGGTAATAAACCTTGGTGTTGTCAAAGACGGCCAAATGTCAGCAGCCTTTCTGAAAAGAGCTTTGGACTGAGAGCCAAACATCCTAGTTTCTAGTTCCTGTACTTGTTCCTTTGTCTTTCCATAGCCTAACTGAAAGGCATCAAGCACCTTTTCTTAGATTGCACTTGGGCATCACACATATCTTGTCCTCTTTCCCTATTCACCTTACCCCCTAAAAAATGCATTGGAAAGTAATGAAAGTGGAACTGGGTGAGGGACTCAAGGGGAAGTACCAGAGGACTGCCAAAGTCCTCCCTTCTCAATAGTGTCTATGCTTAGCTAGGGGTGGTTATGATAATAGGGAAGGAGAATACCACAAAATAGCCTAGTTTCTTGACCTTGAATGTTCCCTGATACAGAGTAGCTAGAGCCTTTGTAACACAGGTTTTATTTTTGTTTTTAAATTTCAGGTATATACTTCCAAGTTAATGTTCTTCAAAGTAGTAACTTTTGCAGATTTTACATTTACTAAAGTGATGCTGCTATTGCTTATAATATTATGAAATGGCTTTCACAGGCCTCATTGAGGCCAAAAGGAAAATTAGTTAATTTATAGACACTCCATCGTGGAAGAAAAATATTACTTATTTAGGAAAAGTGGCTTTGAATCAGTCAATCCCTCCATATATATTAAGATATATGTCAGGCACAGGGTTAGGTGTTATTAATGCAAATACAAAAAAAAATGAAACAATTACCATTTAGTGGGTTTACATAATAGAGGATATAGTAAGTACATACAAATAGATACAGCATAAATATAAAGTTAGTAAGTACAAATATATACAAAGTAAATAGTTTAGAAGGGAATGTAGTCCCTGTCCTCAAGGAGCTCTCAATCTAATGGGGGAAGAGAACATACAAAAACTTTGTACAAACAAGAAAAATAAAGGATAAATTGGAAATTATCTCAACAGGAAGGAATTTCAGTATTTTTGGAGAAGGTTGGATTTTTCCTGGGACTTGAAGGAAGCCAGGAAACAGAATAAGGAAGGAAAGAATTCAGAGATGGGGATGAAATTGCATCTTTATTTTCACTAACCTCTAACTGAAATTTAGCATTTCCTTCAGTTATTTAAAACATTCTTCTGAGAAGGTTCACTAGACTGCCAAAGGGGCCCAAGGCATATACTAAAAAGATTAGATTAAGATTAGTTAAGATTAAAATAGTTAAGATTCCTTAATCCTTTTCATTTTGATGGGATCATTTGTTTAAAATATATTGTATTTAACTTGAGATGTTTGATTTTTTAAATATTGTTATAAGATACAAAGACTTTCTTGTAGAAGAAAATTATTTTTCTTTAATGTATTTTGAACTGTCCATTTATAACTGCAAGACCATGAAAATTCTATCATCAAGCATATCATTTTATTCTATTAAAATGTTCATGGTTCAGATTCATTTTAAATAAATGGAGAGCAAAGGTCTTTTTTTTTTTTTAATGAATATTAGAAATCCGAATTCGTTTTTACCATTTCCCAAAATTCATCACCTAGCAATGGGAGTCTAAGCAGTTTGGATGCAAAGACAGACAAAAAGTCTTTCCTCTCTAGGAAGGAGCTCACAATCCAATATGGAGTGAGAAAATAACTTGTCTACTAAATAAAAGCAAAATTTGTCTATCAAGTGGACAAGCTTAAGTTAAGTGAGAATTGTATTAAGACTTTTATCTCATTTGCCAATGCCTCTGTAATGCTAGAGTGATGTTTAAATCTACTAACTTGCTATTTTGGTAGGAAGTTCTGAGGTTCAGATGAGATAATTTATGTTAATTTATGTTATGAGCATTTAAACAAAAGCTCTTTGTCTCTATTAGACAAAATGCCCTCGGTAGTATTTAGTGCTTTGGTTTTGTTTTTACTATAATTGTATGTAGCTAATATCTTTAAGTTAAAGATGACAAAGTTTTTATACTTAAAAGCTTTGTATAAACTACATCTTTGAAAGGTATAATGTGCAGCTAATGAGGAATCAAATAAGCATGAGTTTTTGAGTCATTTAGTCATTCATTCCCAGGCTCCCTTTCTCCTCTTTCCCATGTATACACACACACACACAATACACTTCTAAGGAAAAAAGATAATTTTTAAAAGCCCTGAAAAAAGGGAAATAGGTTTAGTGAACTAAAATATCAAAGCATTGAAGTTATCAAAATTAAAAATTAAAGTTTTAAAGATCATAATATCATACTAATATTGAGGACATTTGGGGCATCTAGGATGGTGGTGAAGTGGGTAAAGCTACACACCTGGAGTCAGGAAGAGTGGGGTTTAAATCTGGTCTCAGACACTTAATAGCACTGTGACCCTGAGCAAATCACTAAACCCTGTTTGCCTTAGTTTCCTCATCTGTAAAATGAACTGGAAAAGGAAATGGCAAAACAGTCCAGTTATCTTTGCCAGGAAATCCCCAAAATAGGATCACAAAGACACACAACTGAAACAACCAGATACATCATTTCCCATCCCAGTGAACTAAATACTGATCAAAGCCTCTGCTTTTCCCTCCAAATAAAAGGATTGCCATCTTTAGGTTGGTCTCAGTTTTTGCATAATCCATAGTCGCTTTAACCAGTGTCCTTATCTCTGCCTTCTGACTTTATAGAAATATTACTCTTGGGGAGGCTAGGTGGCTCAGTGAATAGAGCACCAGCCCTGGAGTCAGGAGGACCTGAGTTCAAATCCAGTCTCAGACACTTAACACAAAGCTAACTATGTAACCTTGGGCAAGTCACTTAACCCCAATTGCCCTCCAAAAAAAAAGAAATATTACTCTCTGTTTTGTTTAATCTTTCATTCTGCTATTGCTACTCTTTTGTTAGCCTCTCCCTTTTTTCCTTTGGAGCTTAAGTAAAACCCAAATCCCTGTTACTACATTTATTGACAATTACTGTTATTGAAAAGTATTTTGCACTGTTTGGCAGAAAGAATGTCCAAAAATAGGACATATTTTATCATCAGAATTTGTCATTTTGTATAAAATATCATAAAGCATCTTATTCTTTTCTCATGAGATTGAAAACTCTGAAATTCTAATTTGTGCCTTCTTCATTTATTTCCTAGACTTTTCTAATATGCTCAATGTCAATCTTTAAAGAAAAGTTTTCTGCATTGGATTCTTGATTTGCACTTTAAAACCCTAAACTTTCTATTTCTTTAGAAAGGTTATATAATTTATACGTAACATACAAATATGTGTTTGTAACTAAGAAAAATGGAGGAATTGGATTTAATTTCTACATTTTTTTGTGTGTGATTGGGAAGCAATATAGTTCATACTACTTTTAAAGTCTTGATACTTTGTACCAAAAAAAAAATACACCACACACAATGCCTTAGATATGGTAGTTACTTAATACCTTTGCTGAATTTGAAATTGAAGAGAAAAATACCTGTCACACATGTCCTTTTCCATCACAAAAAACTAGTTAACTTTAAGAGAACTTTGATTATGAGAAACAGCAGCTTACTTCAAATGTTTTATCTTACATTTTATTTTAGCATGTACAGTATTTAAAGATTATTAGCTATTTTATTGATACGTTTTTGAACATTTTTTAAACATTTGACTTTATTCAAATAATCTATTTTTGTGGTTGCAAGTCTTTTAAAAATGTCATGTTTCTGAGCTTTACCTTATTGAAACAGAATAGCTATTGCTTGTACCAATCATTATCATCTCAATAAATCATGAAGTAGCATTTATCAATCAGTGATCATATATTAAATACCAACACTACGATATCCCTGCCCTGTCTGTGCACTGATTTATCAGACTCTTAATCTTAAAAAAAAAATACTTGGACTAATCATTGAGGCTCTCCCAAGCTTTAAATGTGATGCTTTTCTGTGTAAAGTGTACCCACTATGCTCTGAGAAGGGGATACAGAGGAGTGATGATGCTTAGTTAGCATTTTTTAAGGTACTGATAACTATTTGTTTGTAGAGCCAGGAAACTAAAATTTTACTCATTTCTCTGAAGTATATTATTTGGGGGTTTTTTGGTAATTTTTTTTTTTTATTTTAGACTTAAATATAGAATGAGAAAGAAAAAAAAACTTCACCCTGTACACAGCAGACTATGAGAGATGATTCAGTATAAAATAGTAAATTTACATTTCAAGAAAAACTATATAATAAATACTACACATTGTTTCCAGAGATGCCTAGCTTTGCTTCCTTGATTTTTTTTTGTTTTCTGCTCTGTAATTTTTATTTTTAAGCAATTTTAACAATTTTTAACAGTTTTAAAATTTACATTTGCAGTATTCATAATTGCTTGTGTGTAATATCCTAAACAGCCTACATTTTAGCTTATCTACTTATCCACTCAAATTGAATCATAGCTTTCAATGTTTGTGTGACTGAGCTACAATTTCCATCTTTTGTAAGAATTTAAATTATAAGTTTTTCTGATATGTTTACTCTAGCCATGTACTTATAAATCTAACTTGTGTTTTTTTATATATATATTTGCAGAGGAAATAAAAGCTGAAACTGAAAAACAAAGGTTAGTGACTTTTTTTTTTACTTACTAAACATAATTTGGTGTTTTTTGTAAATCTTAGCTAAATTATTAACTATTTTATAAAAAATTAGCAGGATTTACTTAAGCTAGCATGGTTTCTACATATGATCTCTATAGATCATATTATATATATATATAATCTATATGTCTTTTAAAAAAAAGTAATTGTGCGATAGTAAAAATTTTTTAAATCCTTTATATTAATATTGCCAGTAATAGACGTACACAACTCTACATAAGCTTATTTTTACACTTCTATATCACATCTTGAGAATTTTTTTCCTCAAAGTGTTTGAGTCGTTTTAGAAAATATATTATATTTCTTTGCGACTAGTGACCTATATCTGTTAGTGTTACAGTTTCTTGAAGGCTTTCTAATTTATCTAAGGACAAGTAAGGTAGTTTATATTTCTTAAACCCTTCTGACATAGAACTGGTTAAATGTAAGAGAATCATTTTCTACTTGGAAAACTTGAATTTTGGAGAAAAGACAAAACACGGGAGCCAGAAATGTGGTTCTAGTCATGGTTTTACCACTTAACTTGTTGTATGATCTTGTCATTTAACTTCTTTGAATCTATGTTTTCTCATCCGTAAAATGGTAGATGATCACTAACTCAGTTTAATACCTATATCTAATCAGAATATTCTTTTTTGTTTAGTCCCCCTCATGGAGAAGCAAAAGCTGGTTCAAGTACTCTTCCTCCGGTGAAATCGAAGACTAGTTTTATTGAAGCAGATAAATACTTTCTACCATTTGAGCTGGCATGCCAGTCCAAATGTCCCCGGATAGTTAGTACATCCCTAGATTGTTTACAGGTTTGTATAAAATAGTGTTACCTAGAGTCTATCAGTTTTAATTGTGTATCCAAAACACCAACCACAACTGATGGTTCATACTGCTTTCATTTGCTGTAAAGGACAATTAGCACATTTTCAGTAGCAACAGCAAAATTTCATTTATAACTATAAATAGCCCATTGATTAACTGAAATAAGACAAAATCTTGATTACTGGTATCTCTAGTAAAAAAATATTGACTCAACCTACAACACATCTATGAAGCACAGTAAGAAATTGAACAGTTGTAAAATTCAATACATACTTACTCAAAGATAGTAATGGTTCAAGTAAAGGTGTAGTATCTAGAACTTTTATTTTTGAGAATGGTGTTAGTTAGCCTGGCATAACCTCTCAGTGCTTCAGGTAACTCCATAAGATGATGAGATATAGATCCACATTGATAGAGGGAGTTTGTGGACTGAGAGTTCTGCCCACAGTGACAAAATTTAGACCCCAAAAACTGATACATTAATATGTAAAATGCTATAGCCCTTGCGTAGAAATCAATCTTTCAGGAAATGCTCAGTCCGAATTTAGGCCAATTAAATCCATTAAGATATGATGGATTTCAATTTAAATAGAAAAACAAAATTTGCTTGCTCTTCTGGTTCAGAGTTTTCAGAGTACCTTCTACTAGGTTTTAAGCATTATTCATTGTAATTCTCGCAAATGGAGATACTTTTATATGTGTACTACACCAGTAGAAATAATTATTTCAAAATATATTGACATTTCAGTAGATAGAAATACCATGATGAAGATAAAAATTTTATAAATAATATTATCTTTTGCCAAAGTATCTGAAAACATCCTGCCTCCTATCCATACTGATTAAGGAAAGCTGAGAAAATTATTTAACTTCTGGATGCCTCAGGCAATTCCCTGGGACTTATCAGCTAAGTTATAGATGGATATTTGCTTGTGGCTGAAATGCCCCATGATGAGAAATCACAGATCCTTCCAGAACATAGCACCTTGAAGTTGAATGATTAGCTAATAATAATGAGAGTATATGTATGTAATTCATAAGTATTTTAACTCCTTATTGAGGACTGATAATTGTCTTTTTTCCTTCTCCAGAAACTTATTGCTTATGGACACTTAACTGGCAATGCTCCAGATAATACTACTCCTGGCAAAAAATTAATTGATAGAATTATTGAGACAATATGTGCCTGTTTCCAAGGTCCTCAAACAGATGAAGGGGTCCAGTTGCAAATAATAAAGGTAATTGGTTACATAAAGCTAATTGAAAAATTAACACTTGCATTTGAGGATTACTACATTGGAATCTTACCATAATGCTATCCATTATAGGCAAGATTTCAATATGTTAGCTTCTTTTTAGGCAGCCTTCAACCCATTCTTGGACCATTTAGTTAATCTAGTACCAAGAAGTCCTTAGTACAAGGTACTCTCACTTTTAAGGCCCTTAGCAATCTAATAACACTTTGGTATAAATGAAACTTCTCTTCAAAACTGAAATGTCAGAGATGCCCCCCTCACTCAGCCCAATTTCTCTATCTCTTGGTTCTCATCTCTGTCCCTTGACACCTTTTCCCCTTCCCCAGCTTCCATCCTGCTCCTCACTTGAGAAACATATATACTCCATTCTCACTCCCTTACTTCTACTCCTAGAGCCTCTGATCTAGGCTATAGGGGCTATCACCAGTGAAAGTTTCATTCCCACTGCCTAAAACATAATTGGGGAATTCCTGGTCTGGTGCTTATTAGCACAGTGCTTCATACATAGTAAGTGCTCAATAATTGCTAGTTGATTGAATGACTAGTCTTACTACCAGTGCCTACAGTTAAGTGAAATGTATTTTTTGGCATCCAGAACTGGTAGCACTCTTGTTCTTATGCAAAAATATGTTCCTAGTAGTAAATGATGGTTAGATTCAGTATTTCTATTTGCATATTATTTCAAATTATAACAGAACCTTAATCTTTTATAGAGCACTCGGATACATTTATCTTATGGAACTTAACCCTTTAGAGCAATTGCCATTCTGGCAATGCTTACTCAAAATAATGCTTCTAAATGCGTCAAATAAAATACATAAATTTCAAAGGAAACCAATTATATTTAAATGTAAGGAGTCTGCCCCAAAAGTCTCAGTGAATTAATCTATTAAGAGTTTAGAAATACATCGAGATTTTTGAGAAAATATTTTTAAATTTTTTTCCCCAATTTATTAAATTATTTATTTTATTATTTATTTGTTTTCAGCGTTCACTTCCAAAAGTTTTAATTTTTCTCTCCCTCCTTCCCCCCTCCCTTCCCAAGATGACTTGCAGTCTGATTTGGACTTTACACATACATTCCTATTAAGCACATTTTCACATCAGTCATGTTGCATAGAAGAATTATAATGAATGGAAAAAACCATTAGAAAGAAAAAAATAAATAAAACAAAAAAGGAAATAGTCTGCTTCGCTCTGCATTCCAACTCCATAGCTCTTTCTCTGGATGTGACTGGCATTTTCTATCATGTGTCCATTGGAATTGTTTTAGGTCCTTGCGTTGCTGAGAAAGACTAAATCTATCAAAATCAGTCCTCAGATACTGTGGCTATTACTGTGTACAATGTTCCCTTTCTGCTCCCCCCACTCAGCATCAGTTCATATAAGTCTTTCCAGGTTTCTCTGAAGCTTGCCAGTTCATCATTTCTTATAGCACAATAGCATACCATTACATTCATATACCACAACTTGTTTAGCCATTCCCCAATTGATGGGTATCCCCTCAATTTCCAGTTCTTGACTACCACAAAAAGTGCTGCTATAAATATTTTTGTACATGTGGGTCCTTTTCCCATTTGTATGATCTCTTTGGGATACAACCCTAGAAGTGGTATTGCTGGCTACATTTTTATAGCCCTTTGGGCATAGTTCCAGATTGCTCTCCAAAATGGTTGGATTAGCTCACAGCTTCACCAACAATGAATTAACATTCCAACATTGCCATATCCTCTTCAACATTTATCATTTTCCTTTTTAGCCATGTTAGCCAGAACAATATTTTTAAAAATAAATTCAGAGACTTAAACCTCCTGCTTTAGAGGTAGATTTGATAGGTATTATCATCTTGATTTTGTAGATAAAGAAAATTGAGTCTCAAAGATATTGTGAGTTACCTAGTTATAGTAATTAATAACATTTTGAATCTTAGAGGCAGCTACCATAGTGTATATAGAACTCTGGACTCAGAGTCAAGGAGGTTTGGGTTCATATCTCAATGTTGATATCTACACAATTTTATGACTATGAACAAGTCACTAACCTCTCTGAGCCTCATTTTCCACATCTGTAAAACAGAAAGTATTATTTGCATTACCTACTTCATGAGAAACACCATTAGATAGGTGATAGACTCAAGAAGATTTCCATTCAAATCTTACCTCTGACATTCTTAACAGTATTACCATGGGCAAGTCATTTAAATAGCTTCAATACCCCAGGCTATTCTCTGGGACCAGAAATTGTAGTTGGCTTTGCTAATCTCCCTGGTCAGGGGGGTTTCCACACCAAGGATTCCACATACTCAAAATCACAGATCCAGATCTACTTATTCCAAATCTCTTGCTGTTTCTGCTTCATCATACTGA
Organism: Petaurus breviceps papuanus; assembly: GCF_028583685.1. NCBI lineage: Eukaryota > Metazoa > Chordata > Mammalia > Diprotodontia > Petauridae > Petaurus > Petaurus breviceps. The sequence continues at coordinate 78,195,904 of NW_027186304.1, read as the reverse complement.
CTTCCTTATGTTTTTTACAAATGTAACTGGCTAGGCTTTGACTGCTATCTTTTTGTCTTTAGCATGTGGTATTTTAGCTTCTTTTGTGGTAACTACTTGGCCCCAGTTAAGCTTTTCTTGAATTCTGTCGCTTTCTTCTTTTTAAAAATCAACAGCTGTTTAAACAGGATGAGTTGAAAGTACTGTAATTGCACATAATACCTTTTCATTTTTATCCTCTTAATTTTTAGATTTACTTTGACCTTTGTTCTAAGAACAAAGTTGGTCAACCAGTAAACATTCATTAATCACCTGTTGTGGTCCCTGCCCCTCACTAAGTGCTGGGAATACAAGGAGAAACAAAAGAAGGTCTCTGCCCTTGAGGAGCTCATCATCCAATGGAGGGAGGGGTCGGCCTGCTAATGACTAAAGCTGTGATAAAGCTGTGTTCGGGATTAATTCGAAGTAATCAGCCTAGAGAAGGCAGCAAAACCAAGAGGCATTAAGAAAGGTTTCCTGTAGAAAGTTTTTTCTGTGGCTTGAAGGAAGTCAAGGAAACCAAGATGCAGAGATGAGGAAATAGTGCATTCCAGGCATAGGAGACGGCCAATGAAAGTGCTTGGGGCTGGGAAATGGAATATCTTGTTTGAGGAAGGGCATTGTTATTAGGGGGAAGGGGGGAAGGAAGCACTGGTATGAGATTTAAGAAGATTGGAATGGGGAGGGGAGGTTAGTTATCAATTACTTTGAACAGAGAATTTCTATTTGGTCCTAGATGAGATATGGAAGCACTGGAGTTTATTAATGGGGGATATGACATAGTTGGACCTGCATTTTAGGAAAATCACTTTGGTAACTGAGTAGAGTGTAGATTGGAGTGGGGAGAGACTAGTTGTAGTTAAATTAACCAGTAGGTTATTCAGTAGTCTAGGTGTAAGGAGATGAAAGCCTATACTAGGATGTTAGTAGTATCTGAGGAGAGAAGGTGGCATATTTGAGAAATGTTACAAAGGTGAAATTCATAGGTCTTGGCAATAGATCATATATGGCAAGGGGGTGGTGAGAGAGAATGAGGAATCAAGTCCTAGTGACTGACAGGATGGTGGTACCTTCTGCAATAAAAGGAAGCTTTGGAAGAAGAGAGGATTGGAGGGGAAAGAAATTAGTTCAGTTTTGGACATGTAGAGTTTATGATGTCTGTAGGGCAGAGAGGTTTATAACTGGATAGGTAGATTTGGCAATCATCAGTGTAAAAATAATAAGGGAATCCATGGGAGCTGGTGTGATCACCAAGGGAAATAATATAGAGGAAGAAGAAAAGAGGGCCCAGGTCAGAGTCCTGTGGGACACTGATGCAGTTAATGGATATGACCCATGTGAAAATCCAGCAAAAGATACTGAGGACCAGGCAAATAGGTAGGAGGAGAGCCAGGAAAAAGTGTTGTCCTGGAAACGTAGAATGGAGTATCAAGGAGGAGAAAGTGATCAACAGTGTCAGTGGTACAAAGAGGGCAAGAATGATGAGGACTGAGAAAAGGCCAATAGATTTTGCAATTATTGATAACTTTGGAGAGAACAGTTTTGGTTAAATGATAAACATGAGGAAGAGAGTAAAAGAAAGGAGAGAAAGTAGAGGCACCACAAAAGGTAGAATGATAATGGGAATGAATAGATCATTTAAGGGTCTTTTGCATATGTGGGAGACCTAGGCATGTTTGTAGGAGTAGAGAAGCAGGTGGATAAGTGAGAAAGTGGGAATGATAGAGGATACAGTCTGCTGGAGGAGATGGGATAGAATGGGAGCAACTGTGCGTGTAGAAGATTTGGTTTTGGCAAAGAGAAGAGCTAGCTCGTGTGAAAGAAGGGTGGAGGTGGAAATAGCAAAAGAAGGCATCTGGGTGATATTAGATGAGTGAAGAAGGCACTCCAAGCGGATGACTCAGTGCTTTTCTGTAAAATAGAAGACGAAGTTCTCACCTGAGAGGGTAAGGGGATCCATGAGAGCTTCCAGAAGTGATGAAAAGGTTTGGAAAAGCCAGTATGGTAAGGGGGATCGTGGGTTAATTGGAGGTATAAAAGGATTGCCTAGCCAAAGTAAGGACCAAGCTGAGGTTATGTAACATATGTTTGTTGTCCAAGGCAAGACATTTCTGAAATTTTTCCCTATCTTCATTCATTAGCATGTGTTTAGGAGCAAAGAAAACAGATAGTGGGAGTGATCCAAGGCTGAGACATGGCACGTTTGGTGATAATGATAATGGGGCAGAAGATTGCAGAGAAGAGACAATAATAGAGTTGAACTGGTTCAACAAGGGGTCAAGGTGGGGAAAGGAGGAAATGATGGCTAGTGCATTCAATGATGACTCAGTATTACTGGACTAAGTTCACGAGTATATCCTTTAAGACCCTGAGATAACTTCCATACTACATTGAGATAGCATTTTAAGCAAGAAATAATACCTCACATTTGAATGATACAAGAGTTCCATAGAGGATCTATCCAATGTGTTATTCATGTTCCTTTTGTTCTTTAAATGTTTCACAGATTTGGTTCTTCTAAAATTATAGTGTTTCATGATTTGCAACTGTGTATGTTTACCAGGATAATCTTGATATTAAAACAATGTAGCTTGGCACCATTGAAAGTGTTTTATAATCTCTCATATCTATCCAGCCTGCTCAGTTCATTGTCTGTGATTCAGTATAAAAGTAAATGTGTGCTGAACCAACTCTATGAGTTGCTCATCCAAACTCATAATCTCAGAAGGAAAAACACCACCACCATATACCTGTTTTCTTTTTTTCCTGTCTGGATAGTTCAGTCTTTTGAATGGCTTTGGCTTTCATTAAGGAAAACTTACAGTATTTTAAATATATATATATATATGGGGATTTGATAGAGTCAGTCTGGACCTTGGTATAATCAGTAAACAAATACAAATCAGAATGTCTAGAAAACCTTGTCATCTGTAGGAAACCTTTCTTCCTCTTGCATTTTATTCAAGACATATTTCGTTTGTTAGTACCTTCAAAAAGTGTGATATTGGTGAACACATTTGGCAATCTTCATGCTTTATGTCTTAACTTAATACTCAGAGGATCTTCAAATGATATCATCTTTGTGGCTGTGTCTATGCCAGGAATTTGTGTGACCTTATAGATTCATGGAATACAAAGCATTATGATAAGCAGTATCTATATAAAACTTATCAGCAAAAACTATCATCTGTAATGGATTATTGATAAAGCTAGAAGTCTTCCCAGTAAGGTCAAGGGTGAAGCAAGGATACCCATTATCACCATTTTTATTCAAAATTGTACTTGAAATGTTAGTTATAGCAATAAGAGAAGAAAAAGAAATTGAAAGACTTAAAATAGACAATGAAGAAGTAAAACTATTACTCTTTGCAGATAATATGATGGTATACTTAGAGAATCAACTGAAGAACTAACCAATTGAAAAAATAAACAGCTTTAGCAAGGTTGCAGGGTATAAAATAAACCCACATAAATCGTCAACATTTCTATATATTACCAACAAAGTTCAGCAGCAAGAGATAGAAAAAGAAATTTCGTTTAAAATTACTGTAGATAATATCAAATAGTTGGAAGTCTGCCTGCCAAGACATATCCAGGGACTATACAAACACAACTATAAAATACTTTTAATACAGATAAAGTCATATCTAAATAATGGGAAAAATATTGATTGCTCATGCCAAATAAGAAAAATGACAATTCTACCTAAAATAATTTATTTTTTCAGGGCCATACCAATCAAAACTACCAAAAATAATTTTATAGAGCTAGAAAAAGTAAAAACAGACTTCATCTGGAAGAACAAAAGGTCAAGAGAATTAATGGAAAAAAATGTGAAGGTGGCCTATCTGTACCAGATCTCAAACTATATTATAAAGTGGTAATCATCAAAACTATCTGATAGTGGCAAAGAAATAAGAGAGATAGGTGGATCAGTAGATTGCATTAGGTACACAAGACAGTAGTAAATGACCATCATAATCTAGTGTTTGGTTGGTGTTTGACCCAAAGACTCCAGATTTTGGGACAGGAACTCACTATTTGACAAAAACTGCTGGGAAAACTAGAAAATAGTATGGCAGAAACTAGGTATAGACCACTGCATACCAAGATAAAGTCAAAATGGGTACCTAATTTAGACATAAAGGGTGATACCTTAAGCACATTAGGAGAGCATAAACAAAACCAGTGCAAACAAGAGTAGAAGGAAAGGAGAATGCTGGGAAACACTTTTTATAGAAGGTGTCTCTGATAAAGGCCTTATTTCTCAAGTATACAGAGAATTGAGCTAAATTTATAAGAATACAAGTCATTCCCCAATTGATAACTAGTTAAAGGATATGAACAGGCAGTTTTTCGAGGAAGAAATCAAAGCTATCTACAATCATGAAAAATGCTCTAAATTATTATTGATTAGAAAATTGCAAATTAAAACAACTCTGAAGTACTGCCTCACACTTATCAGATTGACTAGCATGACAGAAAAGGAAAATGATAAATTGTGGGAGGGGAATGTGGGAAAATTGGAAAGTATCTGATGCTCCTTTAGTGGAGTTGTGAACTGGTCCAGCTATTCTGGTGAGCAATATGGAACTATGTCCCCAGGGCAATCAAGTTGTGTTTGCCCATTGACACAGCAATATCACGATGACTAGGTATGTATCCCACAAGAGATTTTTAAATGTAAAGGACCTATTCATGCAAAAATATTTATAACAGCTCTTTTCAGTGGTGGCAAAAGATTGGAAATTGAGGGGATGTCCGTCAGTTGGGGAATGGCTGAACAAAATTTGTGGTAAATGAATGTAATAGAATGCTGTCGTGCTATAAGAAATGATGAGCAGGTTGTTTTCAGAAAAACCAAGAACTACACAAACTGATGGAAAGTGAAGTGAGCAGAACCAGGAGAACATTGTATACAGTAATAGGAACATTGTGCAGTGATCAACTGTGAATGACTTACCTATTCTCAACACTATAGTGATCGAAGATATTTCTGAAGGACTGAGGATGAAAGTACTGTCTATACCCAAAGAAAGAACTGATAAAGTCTAAATGCAGATCAAAACATACTGATTTTCACTTTTTTGTGTCTTTTTTTCTTTTGGTCTGTTTCTTCTTTCATAACTTGACTTAAGGGAAATATGTTTTACATGAATATATATATATGTAAAACCTATATCAAATTGCTTACATCTTAGGAAAGGGGGAGATAAGAAAGGGAGAAAATTTGGAATTCAAAATAAAAATGAATGTTAAAAATTGTCTTTACATGTAATTGGGAAAAAATAAAATGTTTTTTTAAAAAGATAAAACTTGGAAAGAAATCTCCTGGGGTCCTGGAGGCCTAACAGTGCCAGCTCTTCCCCCCAGAAGCAAGGTGTTACAATTACCTGTATACAGGGCCTTAGCTGACCTTGTTCAGTATCCTAAAGGATGCGTGCGAACAACTACCTCAGCAGCCAGCAACTTCATTGAAATGTTTGTTGATGGTCAACCTGTCATGCTGGAACCTGGAACCATGGTACTCCAGGCATGTGAGAAGGTTGGCATACAGATTCCTTGATTCTGTTACATAAAAGGCTATCAGTTGCTAGAAACTGTAGGATGTGTCTTATGGAGATAGAAAAGGCCCCTAAAAAGTCCCAAGATGGGAATTTTTGACGTCCCAAAGAACAGCAGCATCCAACACACTACACCATTACTCAGACCCTGATGGCCCAAGGGTTTGGGGGTACCTAGATTCCTAACTAACCTGAAAGGCAAGAGAGTACCCTGTAGATCTAGTACACTGAACCTCAATGATCTGGAGGTTTGGTGGGTAGGGGCCAACCCCTCAAGAAGGATGTCAGCACAGGAATCTAAGGAAAAGCCAACCTATACAAATGCATAATAGAGAGCTGAGCTGGCCCTGACACAGAACCCCACTTCAGGAACTTAGGCTGGAGAGATAAATAAATCAAAGAAAACATCAACCAGTATTAGAAATTATTATAACACTAGAGATTGCCAAGAAGTGATTACATACATAACAACTATAAATAGTGACTTAATGAAAAAAATGAACTTTATGTAAGGATTATATGAATACCTAAAAGAAATGAAGCAAGAAATAACAAGTGAAATAAAAATTCATGGAGAATTGAAAGGAAAATAAATAGCTTAGAAGTGAAAGTTTTAGACCTTAGTCGAGAAATGTACTTCCTGAAAACCAGACTAGATCAAATCAGTAATTCCATGAGATAGCACAAAATAAAATCTAACATGTTATAAAAAAATGTTTTATTTAGAAAACAGGCCACAGAAATATAATTTAAGAATCATTAGGATGATAGCTAAAAAAATAAAATTAAGTGGTAAGAGAGGAAGGTACTGAGAGAAAGAAAGGGAGAGGTAAAATGAGGTAAATTATCTCACATAAGAGACAAGAAAAAGTTTTTACAGTGGAGGGGAAGAAGGAGAAGGTGAGGGGAGTGAGTGAACCTTACTCTCATCAGAATTGGCTTAAAGAGGGAATAATACACACTCAATTAGGTATTGAAATCTTATCTTACCCTACAGGAAAGTAGGAGGGGAAGGTGATAGATAAGAAAATCCGGGGAGGATGATGGAAGGGAGGGCAGATTGGGGAAGAAGGTAGTTGGAAGCAAAATACTTGAGGAGGGATGGAGTGAAAGAGAATAGAATAAATGGGAATAGGATACAGGGAAATACAGTTATCAATAATAATCGTGAAAAAATTTTTGAAGCAGATTTCTCAGATAAAGGCCTCATTTCCTAAACATATAGAGAACTGAGTCAAATTCATAAAAATGAGAACCATTCCCCACTTGATAAATGATATGATGTTTTCAGATGAAGTAATCAAAGCTATCTGTAGCCATATGAAAAAAATATTCTATCTCAATATTGATTGGAGGAATGCAGATTAAAACAATTCTGAGGTACTACCTCCTATCTTTTAGATTGGCTAGTAGTACAGAAAAGGTAAATGGCAAATATTGAAGGGGATGTGGGAAAAAAGAGACTTTAATGCACTGTTGGTGGAACTGTGAACTGATTCAGCCATTCTGTAGAGCAGTTTGGAACTATACCCAAAAGACTATAAAACCATTCATAATAATACCCTTTGAACAAGCAGTATTACTACTCGGTCTTTACCCAAAAGAAATAAAAAGCCAAAAAAGAAAAGGACCTATATGTATAAAAAATATTTATAGCAGCACTTCTGTGAGGGCAAAGAATTCAAAATTGAGGGGAGTGCCCATCAATTGGAGAATGGCTGAACAAGTTGTGGTTTGTATAATGATGGAATACTACTATACTATTGGAAATGATGCACAGGATGCTCTCAGAAAAACCTGGAAAGACTTGCATGGACTGAGGATGCAAAGTAAAATGTACTGTGCACAAAGTAACAGCAGTATTGTAAAATGATCAATTGTGAATGATGTAGCTATTCTCAGCAATACAGTGATCCAGGACAACTCTGAAGGACTTATGAAGGATGCTGTCTATGCCCAGAGAAAGATCTGATAATGTCTGAATACAGATTGAAGCATAGTATTTTTTCTTTATTTTTCTTGAGGTTTTGGGGCTTTTTTTTTTTTTGGTCTATGTTTTCTTTCACAACATGACTATTATGATATATTTTGCAGACTACACATTAATAACCTATATCGAATTGCTTGCCTTCTCAATGGGGGCGTGGGGAGGGAGGAAGGGAGAGAATTTGGAACTCAAGAGTTTTAAAAATGAATATTAAAAATTGTTTTTACATGTAACTGGAGAAAAATAAAATGCTAAATTTAAAAAAAATCTGAAATTCTTTACAAAATCAAATGTTTTCTTATAATCAACAAGAGGTATAGTGGGCAGAGCCAGTCTTGGGTTAAAGCTCAGCCTCTGACACATAAACACTTTCCCTGTGACCCTGGGAAAGTTGCTTAACTTCGTTCCCCAGGCAGTTGAGAGGATCTCTAGTGGGAGAGGGAGTTTCCATACTAATCCCTCCCTAAAGCAATGTAATTCCCAGTTGCTGGCTGAAAGAGACTGAAATGACAGAAACTTTTATTTTTTTTAATCTCTCTTGAGTCAGTTGGGGTAATGTACATGTTATAGGCATATTATCCCCATTTTGACTATCAAAATGAGACAAAAAGAGACTAAATGACTTGCCCAAGATTGCACAGCTAGTGAGTTAACTAACAGTCAGGAACCAAACTCGGGTCATTTGACAAGTCCAGTGTTCTTCCCACTTTTCCACGCTTCCTTTTTATATTTTGTATTAAATGATCTCTTATATAGTAGCCTAGAAATGCTATTAGCAATATATAACATAGTTTCTTTGGAAAAACAAATTCTAGCTCCCAAATAACTGGTTTACAGACAAACTTTTGGAATACAATCCTTTGGTAATGTTGGGGACTACCTGCAGTGTTACTAAAAAGAGGTCTCCACATTTAGGAATCTGGAATAGTGAACTACTTTAGTTTAATTACACATTGTAAGTATTAGATAAATGCTTAATAAATGAATGTGTAGACACCTTGGAGTTTAAAAAAAAATGCAACCGAAGTGCTCCCAGTTTTGTACTAGCCAGCATGCACAAAATATAGCTACCATGTTATTATTAGTGAATCTTTGGAGGGAAGTTAACTTGCTTTTAGATAATTTAGTAAAATCTGTTGCTTGTCAAAAGTGTTCCACTAAACTATTGGAGAAGATTGTATTACTTTATAGAAACAGCTTTCTATAGAAATAACATAGCTTTTTGGAAATGTATCAATAAATGGTCTTAAGCATCAGTTATGTAAACCAAGTATATCTGGCACATGTATGCCACTCAGTTTAAACCTTGAGTATTTCTCATTAATAGAATTTCTGGTCTTGAGAATCATTGTAATTATTCATTTAATTCATGGGTTTTTAACCTTTTTTGTGTCATGGACCTCTTTGGAAGTCTATTGAAACTCATGGCCTTCTCAGAATAATGGTTTTAAATGCATAAAATAGAATACACAGGATTACAAAGGAAACCACTTATATTGAATTATAATTATAGAAAAAAAAATTTAAGTTGATAGACTCCAGGTTAAGACATCTTCATCTAAAATCAGCCTCAGACACTTAACATTAGCTGTGTGACCTTGGGCAAGTCACTTAACCCCAATTGCCCTGCCTTCCCCCCTCCAAAAAAAAAAAAAAAAGACATCCTCATCTAAATGCTATTAAGAAAACTAATTTTTGCCACTATTTCTTCTTTATCTGCATCAAGGCTAACTTCATGCACCAAAAATACGTATTATGTCTTTGTATACTTAACTGTGTTATATATTGTGTACCAGTAGAGTGATAGAGACCTGAGCCAATTTCTCTTATCAGCTTGAAATCTGAAGCAAATAACCACAGGCAAAAATATAAAAGATATATAGTAAATAAAGATAAAATTTAAGCTAAATATAATAGTTTATATTTTAATGATGTTTCATAGTTTGCACACATATCAGATTCTTTGGCATCTCATTTGATCTTCTTATCCCTGTTTACTAGTTTATAAACTATGATTCACAGATATTAATACTTGTCTAAGGTCACATAGTTATGACAAAGTCAAGGACTGGGACCCCAGGTATTCTGATTTCTATTCAAGTACTTTTTTCCAGTATACTACATTGCTGCAAAAAGAATTAGCACCTGTGGAAAAGACTTGCATTAGGTCTTTATTGTATGTCATAATTAATTTTTTCCTGCTATTATTTTCACCTATAATATATATTAATCTATGTAATAAATTAGTGCAATTCAATTCATCAGATATTTGTTGAACACTAATGAATGTGACATCAATGTGGGCATTCTGGGGGATTAAAAACAAAGAAGATTCTTGGTCAAGCATTTGTTAAATGTGTGCTAGGCACTGTACTAAGTATACTCAAGATGCTTATTGGCTAGTAGCAGAAAAGAAAGCTTCACAATTATAACACAAGCCTGAACATAAGTGCCTCAAGAGGCCTAGTCACAGTATTATAGGGTAATATAGCATTGTTCTGTGTCACACACACATAAAAGTCTGAGGTTCTTTTTGTGGGGTAATGTGGTAAGGAAAATGAAACCTTGTGGATCTTGTCACCTTTTGCTTTAAGCTTATCTTGCCATGAGTAATTAAATCAATATCTCACATCACATTGTCTAACACTGACTATGGTGGTTAAGGTGTGTGGTGGAAAAAAGGCTTAATTCATAGCTGCTATTCTCTCCCAAATAGTGAGTGTGTGAAAAGTTTCCTATTGCTTAAAAACATAGTCATTTTTTATGGACTCTTCAGTTTTGGCAGTCCTTCCTTTTTGCCTCGTAGGTTGTGTCTTTACTTGAGAGTACAACGTATTGTACTTTTGTAAGAGAAAGATTTATGAGAGAGTCCTTTCCCTTGAAAACATAGCATGTATACCTTGATTTAAGAAAACTTAATATATCCGTTTTACAGTGGGTAAAATAGGCTAATGATTATTTTATTGAAGAATTTCCCAAATTCATTATACTGCAATTGATTCCCTGCTACTTTTCAAAATTAGATCTATTGCAGTTTTAAAGCTTAATTTTCATACAAAAGTATTATATGTAAATTGTTTTATGCAATAACTTTAAGAGAAAGAAAACCATCGTTTTAATGATATACTTTATTTTTTTAGGCTTTGCTTACCGCAGTAACATCACAGCACATAGAAATTCATGAAGGAACTGTGTTGCAAGCTGTAAGAACATGTTACAATATATATCTAGCAAGCAAAAATCTAATCAATCAGACAACAGCCAAAGCTACTCTTACTCAAATGTTAAATGTTATATTTGCACGTATGGAAAACCAAGCAGTAAGTATTGAAATTTTATTATGATAATTTTATAAATGTGCAACGTGACCCACATGCCAAATATAGGCAATAAATAAAAGTGATACACACCTGTTATTCTTTATTAGCTTCATATATATTCATAGAGATGATCTGTCATTTATAATTTAATGGTTGACTAACTCATGACTTTGGATAAATCTTGTTTTCTGTTGAACTGCAAATAAAATAGGAATTTTATTTTATGTTCCTCATAGTAGTGGCTAACTTTGAGGTTCTTGAATAAATAAATGTGGGTATAACAGGGTTGTTGTGAGGATAAAATGAAATATCACATAGAAAGCATTTTGTAAACCGTAATGCACTCTATAAATGCTTAGCCATTATTCTTAAGAATAATAATGACACTTATTTTTACTGTTTTTATTATAAATGAGCTATTCTTTGATTTTTGCAAATTGTAACAATAAAATATGAGCCAATAATAACTTGTCAAGATGCCTTGTGGGTTAGATAACCCCCATTTTAAAGATATGAAAACATTTACTTCCTCAAAGGTAAAGTGACTTGTCTATAGTTATACAGCTAATTTAATCTTGGAGCCAAAACCTGAATCTAGGCCTCCTGACTGCAAGTTCAGTGTTTTTAATACTACATTATGCTCCCTTTTCAAAAAAGATACATTTCTATAGTGATGTTTCATCTAAAATTAATGGAACATTTTATTTTCAATATATTTTATACCACTTAAAAGCATTTTTCAAATTTTATAGTGTATGTAGTACAGAAGTTTAAAGATATATCTTTTTTTTTATCTCGGGGATGCTTACTCACAATGGGGAAAATGAAGGGTCAGTGAAGCAATATAATAGTATTATGAGAAGAAAGAAATAGACATTCTATTCATTCACAGGAATGTGAATTTTAAGAACAGGATATATGGCCCTATAAGCAAAATAAATTATGAAAATCTATACTTCAGTTATAGTCAGTTTTAACAAATGGATATGGGAGGGAGCAGAAAAGAAGTTGGAGACAGTTAACTTACATATTGGTCAAAGTTTTATAAGGATAAGATGTAATTCATTTTCTAATTTTCGTAACAATAAATGAAGTCTTTTAAATAGAAAATTAATGAACAGCTAATGATAGTAAGCAAAATAGTAAGCAGTGAAAAGGGAAAAAACATGTTTATAGACAGATAACCAGTTAATCCCAATCATCCTAATAGTGCTAAAGAGTGAAATTGGAGATCAAAAGAAAAAAGCAGAAGACATCATATCCCTCCCAAACGAAATTATTTTGTATTTTACTGCATGCATATTTTTCATTTACGTATATGAACATGTTGTTTACCCTAATAGAACATTAATCCTTTGAGGGGAAGGACTGTCTCACTTTGGTATTACATCCCACTCAGTAATCAGTTAAATGTTTATTAAGCACCAATTAATACGCTAGGCATTGCTAGGCTCTAGAGATTCAAGTAACAAAGAAAGAAACAGTACCCACTTGACAAGGAACATTCTGTTGGGGAAGATAACAGATATGTATGTAATGATATACAGTATAACTATAAAGTTAAGAAATGCAAATATAGGGGTGGCCAGGTAGGACAGCGAGTAAGAGCACCGGCTCCAGTGTCAGGATGACCTGGGGGATCAAATCCAGGCTCAGATACTTAGCACCACACCCAGAAATAACTGGCCTTGTAACCTTGAGCAAGTTACTTAACCCCAATTGCTTAAAAAAAAAAAAGAAATGCAAATATATACAAGGTACTATGGGAGGGAGTGCACTAGCATTGTGGAGGGATGAGGAAAAGCTTTATGCAGGTGGTGTTTGAGTTATTTTTTTCAAAATAGAGGGACTCTCTGAGGCAGGGGTAAGGAGGGAGGTCATTTCAGGCATTTGGGACAGCTAGTGTAAAGGCATAGGGAGACAAATGGAAGATTATTGATGAAAGACTTAGAAGTCCATTAGTTTGGCTGGATCACATAGTGTGGGAGGAAAGGTAAGAAATAAGCTAGAAAGATAAATAATAGGCCAGGTTGTGGAGGATTTTGGAAGCTAAATAGAGAAGTTCTTATGTTTTATCCTAGAGGCAACAGGAATCCACTTGTGTTGGTTGCATAAGGGAATCATTTGGTCAGATCTATACTTAAGGAAAATTGCTTTTGGCATTAGTATACAGGAAGGAGTGGAGTGAGAGCATTGTAATAATATGTGAGAAGTGATGAGGCTTTGAATTAAAGTGATGGCTGTGTTAATGGAAAGAGAGTCAGATTCACAATATATTACAAAGGTAGAAAGCAGGATTTAACAACTGATTTTATGTATAGGGTGAGAAGGGGTAAGGAATTGAGGATATTGCCAAGATTATGAACCTGGGAGACTGGACTGAGAATAGTGCCTTTCACAGATACAGAAAGGTTTTGAAGAGGGGAGGATTTGGAAGGAATTAGTTTAGTTTTGGACATGTTAAGTTGATGATGTTTGTGGGATGTCCATTTTGAAACATCTGTTAGCCCTTGACATGACTGAAGCACGGGAAAAAGATTAGGACTTGTGTGTATATGTGTGTAGATTTATACATACATGTGCAGAGATCAGTCATCTGCAAAGAGATAATAGTGAAACCTATAGGAACACATGAAGTTATTAAGAGTATAGAGGGAGGAGAGGAGAGAAACTAGGATGGAACCTTTAGGAACACCTGGAGTTGGGTGGGGTAATATGGATGATGAGGCAGTAAAAGAGACTAAGTAATAATCAGATAGGTATGAGGAGAACTAGGCAAAAGTAATGTCTCGAAAACCCAAAAAGGGGAGAATACCTAGAGAGGGTGATCAGTAGCGTCAAACGCAGCAAATAGATCGATGGGGATTGAAAAAAGGTCAGATTTGACTATTAGGAGAGGGGCTTAATAAATGCTTATTGATTGATTAATTAGATAGTGAGAACCAAAAAGACTGGAATGATGGTACAACTAAAATGAAATATAAGTATAAACATAAAGTTCTATACTTAGATTTGTTGTTGCTGCTGTTTCCTTTGTAATGCTATATGTTTTATTTTATGAACTTAAAAAGATTACTCTGAGGAGTCCATAGATTTTACCAGACTTGCTAAAGAAATCCCTGACACAAAAAAGATTAAGACTCCCGCCCCCCGCTCAAGGTAATTTCTTCTCTAAGAAAGATCAAATCAATTCACTTTCTTTTTTTCCCCTAATTTTATTTCCATTCCCAAATTCTCTTCATCCTCTCCCTCCCCATTGAGAAAGAAAACCCACTGCAAATACAAAGTCATACAAAATGAATTCCCACATTAACTATGTCCAAAAAAATTTTTTTAAGTGACAAAAGAAAGAAAAGAACATGCTCCCTTCACTCTGAGGCCTTCACTTCTCTCTCTGGAGGTAGATAGCATGTTTGATCACAAGTCTTTTGGAATTGTGATTGGTCATTGTATTTATCAAAATTCCTAAATCTTTCAGAGTTGATCGTTATTACAATACTGTGTTATTGTATAAATTGTTCTCCTGGTTCTGCATTCTGCTCACTTCATTCTTTATCAGTTAATACAAGTCTTCCCAGGTTTTTCCTGAAACCATCCCCTTCATTCTTCCTCACAGCACAGTAGTATTACATGAAATTCATATATTAAGCCATTCCCTAGTTTGTGGATATCCCCTTAGTTTCCAATTCTTTGCAACCATGAAAAGAGTTTACATAAATATTTTTGTACATAGGGCTAATAGCTTCTATTAGGCTAATATGGCTAATAGCTCCATAGGGAACTAAATGTTTGTGGAGGGAATTCTGGTATGAGTAGAAGTTTTAAGTAGATCAGCCAATCAGGGTCCTTCCCAAGTTCTTATAATTTGTCTATATTATAGCAGGAGCTAGATCTTAGAAATTATCTAGTTCAACTATCTCATTATTCCTTTAGAAAGAGGCTCAAAGAGGTAATGATTTGCCCTGTGATACCTAGCCAAGTAAGCTTTAGTTCTGGGACTCAAACCCAAGTCTTCTCATTTTAAGTCTAGGGCTCTTTCTACTTAACTGTTAAGTATTCCATATTTGCTTGAAGTTTAAGAAAAAAACAAAACCTAGTAGGAGCACCAATTCAGTTATTCCTCTGGCATATTTTAAATGTTTTGCTGTTATGCTGATAGTCACATAATTTTAGTTTGCAATTTATGAGTGAAGGTATAAATTTATCATTTCTTGCTAAAGTTTATTGTTGACCAAACTTTGTTTTCTCCAAATTCTAAATAATTTAATTTTAACAATACTTTAGACAGTGCATGGCAGTTTTTCATACTTCATGTTTTCAGCTACAGGAAGCCAAACAAATGGAGAAAGAAAGACATCGTCAACATCATCATCTGTTACAATCCCCTGTAAGCCATCATGAACCTGAATCACCTCAGCTGAGACATCTGCCACCTGGGACTGTTGATACTTTGCCCCAAGAACATGAAGGGGATCTTGAGCCCCACACAAATGATGTGGATAAGAGCCTTCATGATGACACAGAGCCAGAAAACGGATCTGACATTTCCAGTGCAGAGAATGAACAAACTGAAGCTGATCAGGCCACTGCTGCAGAAAGTAATCTTGTTGTGAAAGGGAATTTGAGGGAAGCATGTGGGGAGGGGTTAGAGTGTGTTTCATGAGTAGAAAACACTTCTCACACTTGGAAATGGTGAAGAGATTTTAGGGAAAAAATAAGACTGTAAGATGGTATGAAGTACAAAATAAGGCAAATTTTATCCCAGGCAAAGAAATTAATATGTGCTATATAATAATTCCTAAAGAATATAATAATTCCTAAAGAAGTCTTCAAATACTTATTAAATTCTGTGGAACTTTTACTCTACTGGAATGGATTCACTGCAAATAGCCAGACGATAGTAACTTTTGCCCAATACAGTTGTCATGAATCACTACGTTCATGAGAAATGTAAATAGCATGTTGAGGTGCAAAAAGTAAAAAATCAGGAAAATGCTAATTACAGATATATGATGGGACTTAGTTAATTTTAAATTTTTTCTTCAGTTAATGCAGCTGCCCTACTCAAGGAAAATTTCCATTTCTATTCTTGAGACCTTCTATTCTAGAATCAGATCAAGTATCTCACTGCATGAATAGGTCTACCTAGTAAATATATTGATTCTAATTTTTCTCTCTACACTTTGACATTTTGACGTATATGCTTGGATAGAAGATTAGCTTTTATCCTATTGCTACTTTCTACAGTTTCAGCCTGACTGCTTAAACATTTGCTCTTAGCAGACATTACCTAGTTCTATAGTTAAAAGATCAACTTTTATACCATATTATGTGGTATAGAGACAGTGTTGTGTAGTTGTAGAGTCAGGAGAACCTGATTGCAAGTCCTATGGATGACAAATACTGACTATGTGACCTTGGGCAAGTTACTTTATCTCTCAGTGCCTTCCCCCCATCTCCTACCACCAGCTATAAATTGAAACACAGTTGTAAGGATTTGCTGAGGAGGGAGGGAGCAGAGTTCTCACTGAGAATTTAATGAAATCACTGGTCCTGACCTCAGAAAATTGTGCTATCAACTGTGGATTATATGCTTAATCTTTACTATGAGTCAGAGCAGTAATATGACTTTCAGAATGACATATCAAAATAATTTTTTATTGCTTATTGAAAATGGTTATATTTAAATATAATTCTTAGGGGCGGCCAGGTAGCACAGCGAGTAAGAGCACCGGCTCCTGTGTTGGGATGACCTGGGTTCAAATCTGGGCTCAGACACTTAGCACCACACCCAGAAATAACTGGCCGTGTAACCTTGAGCAAGTTGTTTGCTTTAAAATAAATAAATAAATATAATCCTGGGAATTCACACTTCTTATAGCTAAATAGCATTGTATATAATGTTTGACTTCCTTAGTTTATTCCTAATCAACCCCTTCCATATGCCGAACACATTTTGAAAATGGACTGTATCATCCCACCCATTGATTTGAAGGGCCAGCCTTTATTATTAGAGCTGGGTTCTCCATGCAAATTTTAATTAATTTAGGAAGTAGTTATTGTACCTCTCTTATGTGCAAAGGGCTATATAGAATACAGAGTTAGAGAAGACATGACTATCTGGGGAATGAAGGTAGTTATTATGACTGAAGATTTTTACTTCCAGGACCTAATATAAAATAAAAATTCCATTTATCCCTGTAACTCTTAGAATAGATGATGTTAGAATTTTAAAGTAATATTTACTATGTTAGTCTAAAAAGTGAATATTCCACCCTTTATGATCAATAGTAGACTGTCATTCTTTTAGCCATACTGTAATGTTACACAAAGAACTTTTTCATAAAACTACATTAATTTTTCACTTATTAGACCTTTGACAACTTCAGCCACCTGTAATGTGACAGGAGAAGAAGACTTCAAAATGATGAAGAACATAGCTATTGCAAAACCTACTATTCTAAGGCTTATTAACTTGGAACAGGGTGTAGAATAAGTTCTCTTTAACTTAGTTATCTGCTTTCCTCTGGATAGTATCATTTCATTCTTACTTACTACAGGCAGTAGTTAGGTGAACTAAACAGTAAGGTAGATGAAGTGGGGGAGGAAAGAACTGTTGGAATTTATACAGGGAATAAATTATAGCTGAAATATATGTATATGTGTGTGTATATGTATCTATATAGCTATATCTATATAAAGGAAGTTGATGCATGAGGTAACAATGACTAAAAAGTAAAGTCATTTAGTGTTAAGACACCTCAAATATACCCTGAGGGCATATTATAATCCAGCATAATACTGTTATAAGTGACCAGTTTGCATCATCCAGAAAAGGTTGAAAGTTGACCCCTGTATTCTGTTTATAAGGAAGAAAATTGTAATTGAGTTTCCCAAGTCACACTCCAATTATTTTTTAAAATATTTTGATTCTTATAGGGATACAGGAAAAAATCTTCCTACAATGATAGATATAAATTAATTCACAACTTATCCAGCAAGCATTTGTCAAGAAAATTCAGTGTTCTGAGTCTGGCTTAGGTATTAGGCCTTACTGTAGCAGAATTGGAGAGGAAAAACATTTTTAAGACCTTAAAGTCCATAATTTTAATTAATTTAACTTATCATTTGAAGTTAGTATTCTGTCCATTGTTAAGTATTAGTTACATCCTTTTTGTGTGCCTATTTTATGTCTTGCCTACATTAGATTATATCTGTGTTTCAAAGTATAGCTAACCTTTTAAATCTGCTCTTTCTGATATATAACATGACTGAAAATCAATTTCTAATACTTAAAGTAATATCTTTTTAATTTCTTTATTTTAAAGCATTATCTAAAAGTGATGGATTATATGATGGAGAAAACAATGACTATGAAGATAAGGCGCAAGATATTGTGCAGAGTATCGTACAAGAAATGGTGAACATAGTTGTTGGAGGTATTGTACTTTAAACTAGCTTTTATGTAAGTTATCTCTCTGGAACTTCATTTGATTAGAAAATATTTTTATAATTATGATAACTATAAAAATTAAAATATTCCAATTTGTTATTCTGGTGATAATTATTGATCCATCAAGGAGAAATGAATTACACATCTTTAAATATCCCATCCTTTTCTCCTCTTACATGTTGTTATTTCTCCTTCATTCTTTTTTTTTAATGCTTTATTAACTTCTGATTTACATCATTCGTTTCCGCCAGATTTTGAGTTAGAAATTTTCTCACCGTTTTCCCCCTACCCACCGCCCCAAAATAGCAGTCCCACAGGATATCCCCTCCTCCAGTCTGCTCTCTACCATATTTTCTCCCGTACCCCATATTTCGACTTTTCCAATGGATCTCTATGCCTCAGTGCCTGTATATCTTATTTCCCAATTACATGTAAGATGGTATTAATAATAGTATATATATATGTATACTCACACACACACATATATATATTTGAATATTTGATTTTAAAACTTTCAATTCCAGATTCATTCCCTTCCTTCCTTGTCACCCCCCCCTTACTGGGAGGATAAGCAGTTCAGTATTTAATTCCTTATAGGTTGTACATGTGTGGCTAATGCAAAACAATAACATAGTAGATATGTTGTAAAAGACTGACTATATTTTCCTCCCTCTTATCCCACCTCCCACTTGTTCTATTCTCTACTTTGATCCCATCCCTTTTCAAAAGTGTGTGCTCCCAACTTCCCTCCCCCCCAGCCTGCCCTATCTTCCATCATCTCCTCCTCTCCTCCCCTTCCCCCCCTACTCTCCTGGAGGGTGAGATACCCTATTTAGTGTGTATTTCACTCCCTCCTCAAGCCAGATTCAATGGGAATAAGATTGACCCATTCCCTTTTGCCTTCCTATTCTTCCCCTCCATTGTAACCATTTTCCCTTGTCTCTTCTGTAAGAGATAGTTTACCCTAATCTGTCTCTCCCCATCTCCTCTCATTATATTCCTCTTACCTCTTAATTTCACCTTTTAAGTATCATCCCTTCCTGTTAAATCGGTCCTGTACCCTCTATCTATGTATACCTGTAAACATATATACACACATTCACATATGTGTTCATAATGCCCATATACCCACATATATAGACATATATATGTATAATATATATTTCTAATCCCTTCAACTACTGAGAAAAGTTTCATAAGTTACAATTATTGTTTTTCCATGTAGGAATGTTAATAGTTCAACTTTGATAAGTTCCTTATGATTTCTTTTCCCTGTTTACCTTCTCATGCTTCTTTGCTTCTTGTATCTGAATGTCAAATTTTCTATGCAACTCTGGTTTTTTCAGCAAGAATGCTTGAAAGTCCTCTATTCCACTGAATGACCATATTTTCCCCTGAAACATGATACTCAGTTTTGCTGGGTAGGTGATTCTTGGTTTTAATCCCAGCTCCTTTGCCCTCCGGAATATCACATTCCAAGCCCTTCGATCCTTCAGTGTAGAAGCTGCCAGATCCTGGGTTATCCTGATTGTGTTTCCACAATATTCAAATTGTTTCTTCCTGGCTGCTTGTAATATTCTCTCCTTAATCTGGGAATTCCGGAACCTGGCTATAATATTCCTAGGAGTTTTCTTTTTAGGATCTTTTTCAGGAGGTGATCAGTGGATTCTTTCAACCTCTGTTTTGCCCTCTGGTACTAAAACATCAGGGCAGTTTTCTTTGAGAACTTCCTGGAGGATGCTTTCTAGGTTCTTACTTTGGTCATGGCTTTCAGGTAGTCCAATAATTTTTAAATTATCTCTCCTGGATCTATTTTCCAGGTCAGTGGTTTTTCCCATGAGATATTTCACATTGCCTTCTATTCTTTCATTTGTTTGGATCTGTTTAAGAGCATCTTGATTTCTCATAAAGTCATTAGCTTCCATTTGCT
>NW_027186304.1:78122557-78175622 GCF_028583685.1 Petaurus breviceps papuanus | reverse complement strand
GGTGGAAGCCAGAGTGCTGGAAGGTCATGCTCCGCCATCTTGGCTCCGCCCCCTGTCCACTTCTCTTATCTGCTTCTTAAGGTCCTCTATGGCTTGTAACCAGCTTCTTTTGAAGCTTTTGGTGCAGGAGTTCTGACTTCACTGTCTTTCTCCTGTTCCATGCTTTGCTCCTTTTGTCCCCAAAATAGGTGTCTAATGTTGGAATCTTCTGTTTGCTTTGTTTCCTTTGCCTGGTCATGTTGCCTCTCAATTACTTGACTTTTGGGCTTTTTGCCACAGTAGGACTCTGCCACCAGACAGGGGAGCTTCATACCAAACACTGGGGTTTTCTCAGCTGCTAGAGGTATTAGTATTAGTTGGGTGCCCTTGCTGAAGCCTCCACACGTTTTGGCAAACTTGACACACACCCCCTGGCAAGCTGGACACACCCCAGGACCTCCACCCTAGACCACAATTCACATCCAAGCAGGTTAAAGCAAGAGCAATTACCCCTCAGACTGGTGCTTGGGCCCCCTACACTCTGCAGGCCAGGAGCTGAAACTGCCACATGGCGGCTGCATGACCATGGCCCCTCAGCAGCTTCTCACCCTGTGGGCAAAAGCCAACGCACTCCCAACTACTGGGTCCCAAAGTCCACAGTGCACTGACCTCTCACTTTGTCCATTCACACCTATGTGTTGATAATTCTGCAGATGGCCACAGCTTCTGGTAATCTGGAGTCCCTCCAGCCAGTGGCTGGTCAGGCCCACCCTGGGGCTAAAACTTCCGGCTCATGTGGGCCTGGGCTTGGCTTTGTGCTGGCCAATTCATGCTGGCCTGCCAGGCTGTCCTCAGCGGGAGGTTAGCTTCTCTGTGTCATTTTGTGGGTTCTGCAGCTCCAAAGTTTGTTCAGAGTCCCCTTTTTACATGAATTGCGGAAGGTGGAAGCCGGAGCCCCGCGGAGGTCATGCTTCTACTCCGCCATCTTGACTCAGTCCCCTACATGCTGCATCTTAAGAGTACATTATTTAATGAGTGCATCTTTTTAAGGAATACTAACTTTTTTTAAATGGAAATATTGACAGAAATTCTTATATGTTTGAGTTGTTACTTTTCTTATTTCATATACGTGTGTATATTTTTTTTTTTAATATTTATGTATGACCATGATGACTGGTCCTTAAAACCATTTTGCAGCTTTGAACTACTCTGTATTAAATTTGTTTGTCCTAAAAGAAAAATCTTAATTATGCTATAATCCCTAATAACTTTTAAAATTGTTTATAAAACCAGATTGAGTTTCACTCATCTGTTCTTATTCTCTTCCCATTTCCTACCTTTAGCACACATAGTTTTTATGCAAAATATGTGTAAAAATATCGATGATGTATTTAAATTTTATTCATAGATGAAAATGTAAACTGTCAGGAAATCTTTCAGTTTTGTCTTTTTTTTTATTTTCAGATTTGTTGTATCTAATGTACTAGTTCTTAATTTATTTTCACAACCAAATGCTGTCAGTTGTACTATGATTTGACATATGCATTCCTGAAAATCATTGAGCTATGCAAAATTGCTCCGCAAAAATCGCAAGGCTTATGGGTAAAATGAGGTTGGAACATAATACAGACATTTTGTCAATGACACATAAAAAAAAGATAGGAACTTATAACAGTTTTATACATGTTAAATTATATAAGAAATATATAAATATAAATAATGGCAGCATCAGGCTACAACTTGGCCTGCAGCCAGGTTCTTTTGACAAAGTTGTAACTTAAGGACAGTAGTCCTGGCTGTAGCCAAGGTGAAGATAGGGGGAGGGTAGAAGTACATGTGTGAAATAGCCCTCTGCCCACAGCTCCTACTGCACCAGAATGTATACAATAAATATAGCACTTTACCTTGAAAAAGACCTGAGGACTTGTGGAGGTGAGCATCAGAAGGATTGCATTTTGGGAGTTATTGTGAAGTGGTGGGAGGGGGCTTATCTGAAGCAAACCACATCAAATGTGGAATTCAGTTTGTTCCTTTAATATGTCAATCACATTGTATCAAATTTGCATTTTCAAAGCAAACATTAAAATTATCTCATTTTTCTAAAAGAGAACTTTTGGTTGCTTTGGTAGAAATTTCTTGAAGCTTATTTGCCTTTTAATCAGTCAATAAGCGCCTACTTTGTGTCAGGTCCTATGATAGATTATGGAGATTCAAACACAAAAATGAAAGAGGCCATGCCTTCACAGAGTTTACATTCTAACATACAAGAAAGCTTGCACATATATAAGTACATACAAGATGCATATAAAATCAGCACAATGTAATTTGGGGGGAAGACATTAAAAACTGGCAAGGAGAAAATCAGGAAAGGCTTCATGATTCAAATCAACCCTTGATTTTAGCAAGAATTTAGGTATTAAGCAGAGAATCTTGCAAAGGCATAGTGAGAGGAGATGGAGTTTTGTATTTAAGAAACATCAAGGGTGGCCAGTTTGACTGAACTATAAAGTGTATAAGCTTGATAAAATAGGTTGGAACCAAATTGTGATGGTCTTGTAGTGCCATAAAGAAGAGTTTATATTTGACACTAGAGGCAATAGGGAACTACTTGAGTTTATCAAATAGGAGAATGACTTGGTTACACCTGTGCTTTAGGAGTTTCACTTAGACTACTGTCTTGTATCAAGGTGTGATGCTTATATGTTGTCTCAAAATCAAGCTCCCTTTTCTCTATTATTAAATAACACTAAATATTGGTGACATGCATAAGTCTTTTCTCTTATGTCGTTTTGTTGTCTGTTTGGCTCATTATATGCATATATTTTTAAACAACAGATCAAGTTACATCCTAATAGTTGATCTCTTTTTTTTTTTTAATTTTTTTTTTTTTAAGCAATCAGGCTTAAGTAACTTGCTCAAGGTTACACGGCCAGTTATTTCTGGGTGTGGTGCTGAGTATCTGAGCCCAGGATTTGATCCAGGTCATCCCAACACTGGAGCCGGTGCTCTTACTCGCTGAGCCACCTGGCCGCCCCAATAGTTGATCTCTTAACTAAGCATTAAGATCATATTTTTAAAGAATTTTTTGGTGGTGGGCAAGAACATTAAAGTTCAGTTATAAATATTCTTCATTGAATTTGGATTTAGCACATTATCATGGATATGAGAATAGAATAAATACTTTAAAGTATGCTACAGGACATTGTAGATTTTTTTTTGACAATTTCAGAGAAATTGTTTCTAGCATCTTCTATGTTACTTATATATCTGTTCAAAGGAGGTGGTGAGGAAAACTGGTCACAATTACTATTTTTAAGGCTCATTATTGTTTCATAATGGGTAATTGAAAATAAGAGCATTTTTTTCTGGATCTTTCGAATTGTATTTTGATGTAAACTGCCTGTCTTTAAGGTGCACATTTGGTCATTTCTCTATAGAATTTCAGAAACATTTCATTTTAATCCTTAATATATAACATAACATTGTTCCCCTTCTCTTTACTCAAATGGCCAGAACCCTACTTCATATACTCATCCCTTTTTGCACTGACTTTAGTAATGGTTTCTTTATTGTTCTCCCTGCTTCCAGTCTGTGTCTTTTACAATCAGTCCTTAACATAGCTGCAAGATTAATATTTCTATAACTGAGGTCTGACCGTATCTCTTCCCTATTCAGAAACTTTCAGTGGTGGGATAAAAATAAAACTCTCTTAAGTCTTGCATTTAGAGCTTTCCACTATCTCGTTCCCACCTACCTTTCCAGACTTAATTCATAGTACTCATACTTACTTTGAATCCCAGCCAGACTGGCCAACTAGTCCTTCTCCTAACTTGGAACTGCATCTCCATGTCCATGCCTTTGTACCTCATGTTGGAATATATGTCCTCCTCCCCTGGAATATACTCCCTGCCTTTAAAAATCTTGGGCTTCCTTTCAGATTCAAGTTCAGTCTCGTCTGAGAATCATTTCATGACCTTCCCCCTAGTTGTTAGGACCCTCTCCTTTCTCAGTTTATTTTTTTACTTTACTTATCTGTGTTTATTGTATGACATCAGAATGTGAGCTACTTGCAAATAGAAAGCGTATTTTTTGTTTTTTAATTTAGCCCCAGAACCCCACACAAAGTAAGTATTTTATGTTTATTGAAGTAAAGACTGTGTTGGGTCTACACATTCATTTGACCTTTCAGTCTGGCTCTGTGTAGGAACCCCTTTTACTCCTTAGTGACCACTGGAGCTGTGGCATATCTTCACCAATAGAATCTTCAGGGCAGTGAATACTAGTGTGTAATTTTGTACACAATGTAAACTGGAGTCAAAAAGACATAGTTTCATGTCCAGTACTGAAACCAGGCAAGTCACTTCACTTTTCTGTGGCTTTGGCAACTTTACAGAACTTCAAATTCTAAGTGGATTGTGATTTGCTTTGGTAGGGGCAGTTCTTTACTTGGACCAAATCAGACATCCTTCACATATTTAAATAATCCTAGAGGGACTGACAAAGGTTTTTACTGACACTACCTTGGGATAGAATAGGTTTTATTCCTGAGTAAAGACAGGATAACCATTTTTTGAAGATGTTGTAGATGGAAAGATAGTATTCTTATTAAAATGAAGCTTGGACCTGTCCTATGTTCCAACACAGGTATTCTATAATTCTTAAAAATCATTTACATGGGGGCAGGTGGGTGGCACAGTAGATAGAGGGCCTGGAGTAGGAAGATCTGAGTTCAAATTATACCTCAGACACTAACTGTGTGACCCTGGACAAGTCACTTAAACTCAGTTGCCTCAAAAAAATTTACATGAAGATTTTGGACAATTAACTTCAGGCAGAAATTGGGTTCAAATCTAGCTTTAAGATGTTTCCTCTTCCTCTTTGAAATACAAGCATAACAAATAGTTGTTCCTAATGTTAAAATGTTAACATTTGTATCCTGATAAATATGTGTCAAAATGTATGGAAGTACACAAATATAAACATAGACTTATAAGGGAAAGTGCTAAGCAGTCCCCTAATAATGTGCATCATTATTAAATTACAACATGGTATATGCTTATTATTTGTTAACCTCCAAATGTCTTAAGGGTAGCTGTGGATAGAGTGCCAAGCCTGGAGTCAGGATAACTCGTCTTCCTGAGTTTAAATCTGGCCTCAGACACTGCTGTCTGAGTGACGCTGGGCAAGTCACTTAACTCCTGTTTGCCTCTGTTTACTCATCTGTAAAATGAGCTGGAGAAGGAAATGGCAAACCACTCCAGTGACTTTGCCAAGAAAACCCCAAATGGGGTCACAAAGAATTGGACACAACTAACAACAAGCAAACAGCTTAGATTTGTGGCCTCCAGAGGTAGATAAATGGATTAAATGAGATAATGGGTATAAACATACTTGCCCAAAAAGTATCAGCCTAGTGAGACTCAGGTTGTATTTTGTTTGAAGAACAACAATAGATCTGAGTTTTCATGTTATAGTGGAAAGTGTACTGGACTTGAAGTCAGAGGAACTAGATGTGAATCCTGACTTGGCTACTTTTAGTGTTGGCTTTACTCTTATGTTTCCTTGGCAGGTAGTTAACCTTTCTGAGCCTCAATTTCCTCATCTATAAATTGAAGAGGTTTGAAATTTCCTCATCTATAAATCTATGATTCTATGAAAATGAGGTATAGCAGAACTTATGAAACAGAAATAGGAAAGTTACTCTTTATAATATCTCGGAATTGGAAGGGATCCGAGAAACCATGTCCATCTAGTTCAACCTGTATTTGAACCAAGTCTTTTCTATGATATCACCAACAAACCACCATTGGACCAATACTTTCTGTGAAGGAAAATGTACTATTTCCAAAGGAAGCCTGTTTCACTTTTGGATAACTTGAAAAGTTAAGAAATACTTCTTTGTCAGGCCTAAATATTCCTTTTGCAACTTTATATATTACATGAAGATTACAATTTCATGAAACAAATAATTTTAGTGTTTCTTGAAATACTCATGTGTTATAATGTGTGCTAGAAATATAAAAATAGGCATCTTTTCCAGAATTCATCGCATAAGACAAAGTAATTAATGATAATATTCATGTATTAAGTAAAGTGGCTTGCATATTGTGCACACAAATCTTTTTAAATTTGATTTTGGTATGTAGATGAAATAGTCCAGTGTTTTTGCATAAAGCAGTTCTTTACTAGTTAGTGCAGTTTGGTATTCATTAAACAACAATAATGTAAAATTCAGCAAACATTTATTAATTGCCTACTATTTGAAAGGCACTCTGCTAGGAACTGGCAATATAAAGAAAGTAATGATATAGTGCTTAGTCTCAGGGATTGTGGTGTTTATTTCCTCAAATTTGTATTGTGTGATGATTTTTCATAATTTAAAAAGTTGCTTAGAAATGATTGATCTTTCAAATTATAGTTTGTTTTCTTTAAACGTATCCTAGGATTATCGTGCATCTCCCTAGCTATACTATTTAAGCCTCAGTCAAGTTGTCTACAATTAGTTTTCAACAGAACACTTATTATAAAATGCAAAATTGGCTCATTATGCAGCCAACACCTTTTTTATTTGGTGCATTTTTATATGAATTGCAGTAAGAGTTTGATATAGATTTGGGGACATTCTGTAATCTCATGTTGATTTTCTGTTTTCTTTTTTTCTAAATAGTAACTTTTTAGGAAATTAATTAATGTTCTTATTTTACTAGGACACTAAAAATGAACATTTGCATTTGAGAATTATATCATCTACTGCTACCTAAAGTTATGTGTTTCTACTACTTAGTGTTACTTTTGGCATGAGTATTCCCTTAATCAATGCAGATAATAACTCATCCATACCATCTTCTTGTATGCAGTTTTCACTTTGTTCTCTTATTCAAGTTGCAGTGGCCTCCTAACTGTCTGTCGGATCAAATTCAGATTTCTGTCTGGCTTTTGAAGCCCTTCAGAACTTAGCTCCAAACCACCTTCCCAATGTTATTCAGCATTATATACTCTGAAGTCCAGTCACATTGGACTTCTTACTGCTCCTCACACATGACATTCCTCTGCTGTGTCCATGCCTCGATATGCCCTCGTTCCTGGCTCCTCCTTGCCTCCCTTTCTTAGGATCACTACCTTTCTTCAAAGCTCAGGTCAGGCACTACCTTCTAATATGAAGCCTTTCTTGATGCCCTCAGCTGCTAATGCCTTATGGAATTACCTTATGTTTACTTTATATATGTGTGTGTGTTTCTTGTTGTTTTGTTACATGTTGTTTCTTCCAATAGATTGTAAGCTCCTTAAGGACAGAAACTTTCATTTTTATCTTTATATCCCCAGCACCTCGCATAGTGCCTGGCACTAGTTGGGTGCTTAATAAATGCTTTTCAATTGATTATTCCAAATATCTCTATTTTAAAGCTGCTTTATGTTGTGCTTTCCTAGCACCCTCATCCTCCTTTATCATCCCACCTATGTTCATTTCCTGGATCTTACTTTTTTAGCCTTATTTTAGAGAAATATGCCAGTTTAGGATCTTTCTTTGTCAGTTTTTTTTTTTTTTAATATGTCTTAGAGGCTTATAGAAACCTAATGATCACAGGTGGAAATCCTGTTTTTCTTTTGAATGTCTGGGATTTCCTTACATGCTAACTGTACTTATCCAGTATTGCTTATTCAGGCTTACCATGTAGAATGTAAATATAAAAAAATGTGATTTTTAAAGAAATTACTCTTTTTGAAGGAACTAGCTATGGTGCATTCCTAAATGTTTGTCTTTCTTATTTGTTAGGTATTTTTTAAAGAAATTTTCTTATATATATTGGAAACCTCTACCAGCTCATTTGACCACAAATGGATGGTTATCCAGACCCTAACAAGGATTTGTGCAGGTATTAAAAAGAATTCTTAAATGTTAACCAATAATTGCAAATAAATATTGTTTTGGAATTTTCTTGTTAAAATTAATGCTGTTATGTTTTTACAGATGCTCAGAGTGTAGTGGACATTTATGTAAACTATGACTGTGACTTAAATGCAGCAAATATATTTGAAAGACTAGTTAATGATCTATCAAAAATAGCTCAAGGACGGGGCAGTCAAGAACTTGGTATGAGTAATGTTCAGGTAGGAACTTTGAAAAATATTTACAAATTTTAACTACATCAAAGGAATGATGTCTATCTTTTTGTTTTTTTAAGGGAATTTTTCATTTACTATTTTTTTTAATAGGAGTTAAGCCTGAGGAAAAAGGGTTTAGAGTGTTTAGTGTCAATTTTGAAGTGTATGGTTGAATGGAGTAAAGATCAGTATGTGAATCCGAATTCTCAGACAACCCTTGGTAAGGTGACATTTAAGTTACTATTTTTTTTTTTTTGTATTTTGAGTAATATTTTCTGAATAGTTGAAATTGTCATTAATTCATTCCAGTAAAATTGTATCTGTCTATAACCTTGTTAAGAGAAACTTTTCCACTAATTACTTCTTTGTATGACTGATCATTAACTTAAAAATTAAATGTCTTCTAATTATCTAAATTAATTTGTCCTAAATTGCACTTATTTTGATTACCATGTTAATATGGAGACATTTTTTATAACCTAGGAAAAACATTGCAGTACCTCAGACATTTTAGGTAGTTTTAATGACCTAAAATATTGCTAATGTGTTTCTTTAGGTGGGCCAGTAGACTTTATTTAGATTAGCCATTGACTTGTGCAATATGCCATTGTGAATGTTGTGGCACTAGCAAAAGTTGATATTGCACTTATAAAATGATTTTTTCAGTTAAGTTGCTTTCAAGGAGTTAAAAGATTTATGGAAACTTTTGCTTCTGGGAAAAGGTATCCCCTTTTTAAGAAATCACAATATATAAAAATATTAATTTTATATGCTTGTAATGCCATGTGGCAGCCAGAAAGGTAATTTAATCTTAGAAATAGAAATATATTGTTTGAATTTAGAACAGGACAGGTGATATTTAATTGTACTTTACCTTGGTCAGACCACTTCTGGAATACCTTGTTTTGTTTTGGATACCACACTTAGGAGGGATATTGACAGTCTGGAGTTTATATAGAAGAGAGTGAGTGAGCAGGATGTTGAAATACTTGAAACCATTCGATTAAGTCTGTCAGTTGAATGAGCTAAGGATATCTAGTCTGGAAAAGAGGAGATTTGCCGAGACATATTAGTGGACAGATATCTGAGTGTCTGTCATGTGGAAGAGGAATTAGATTGATTTTGGTTAGCTATCTGGGGACTCATGGTTAGGAGCAATGGGAAGAAATTACAAGGAGGCACATTTCACCTCAGTGTGTGGTAGGACTTCCAAGTAATTAGAGCTATTTTAAAAAAATGTAATGGTATTACCAGATATTCAGTTTTAGACTAGGCCAACACTTAGGAAATCATATAAGGAGATTCAGGCTTCAGGTAGAGGTTGGACTCTGATCTCTAAAGTCCTTTCCAAAAATTCTTCATGTCTCTGATTCCCCTTTTTCCCCTCTTCTCCCTCCTACCCCCAGTAGTGATGGTGGTGATAATGTTAACTAGTTTCAAGCCTGTCGTTAAAAGTTGAGAATCAAAAGAATATGGGTGGTTCAGTTCAGACCCATGTCCACCTTCACAAAGGGCATCTCCTTCCCATGGTGGGTCACTAAGCTTGTCAGCACAAAGCAGATGGCAAAAGCATTTTCTTTGTTGATCCTTTCAGCTTAAAAGTTTGCTCATGTAAATTGCACATATCTTAACAATAAATGCCTCTTTTAAGGTCAATAAGAAAGTCTGATATTTTAAGTAATTCTTGTGAAAATGTTTTCGCAAGGCAGGTAATACTTTTATAATACAATAATTTGAATATTTTGAAATTTTTTAATTTTTATATTATATTTAATATATTGTATGTTCTCAAATGGGACACACTTGTAATTTCTTCCTTGAAACAACTTTTTATAAAACTTTAATTACTTGAAGTGTAGTAATTATGGCAGTGATGCTTTTAACTCATGCTGATGCTGTAACAAGAAGATACCATCTGGTTAACGACCTGTGTGACCTCCAACTAGTCCCGTCACTTCCCTGTGAGTGTTAGCTTATCTGTAAATGGTCCCTTTTAGTTTTAACATCCTGTGACTTATGTGATTAAGATGTTGAAAAAATAGTAACAAAGGTTTTCATAGCATATTTTTGTCAGAATTTTTTCTGTTTTACTGTTCATTTTTGTAGGTCAGGAAAAACCCATAGAGCAAGAGACAAATGAAACCAAGCACTCTGAGACAATTAACAGATACGGAAGCTTAAATTCTCTGGATTCTACAGCGTCCTCAGGAATCGGCAGCTACAGCACACAGATGTCTGGCACTGACAATCCAGAACAATTTGAAGTCCTAAAGCAACAAAAAGAAATCATAGAACAGGGGATAGATTTGTAAGTATCAAATTTAACCTAAGAACATGTTGATTGCCTTTGGGAAGGACAGGCCACAGTACCTCACTTGGAGAAGTTATGAATTCTGCATGTGTTGAATGATCTCACCTTCCCTCTTCTTAAACACTCCAGGAGCAGTAAAAGGGAAACTAGTCTGGATCTCAGCTTTTTCTTCTTTCCTATACCTTCTCTCATGTAGTCTGTCAGAGACAGATGATTTCAGTGCATGACTATGTGTGAATGAATTCTGGGATATAAACTGTATGTACCTTGCAATCATTTATTAGTACATTTTCACATTTTTTGGTTAGCTTAGATCATGTGATAAAGTATTCAACACATTGCTGTGAATGCAGGTGAAGGCTCACTTTTTAAAGTATGTAGAAGTGCCTTCTAGATGTTAGCTGTTGCTTCCTTTCCAAAAATAGTCCTTATATCCCTATTTGGATCATAAACCTTTTTGATTTTTTTTTTTGGCATTGCATTTTTTTTAATGCATTGATCTTATGGCCAGCTCCTAGTTCAGTGAAGCTAGTATGTGTACCTGACTTAAGGAAATCTTGTCTTTCCCATTATCTCCTCTATCTTGCCTGTGTTGTTGCAATCTCTCTACTCTTTCTGCCATCTTGAGCTCACCCTGTTGCTTTTTTTCTGTTTATACATACCTGTTTTCTTCAGATTCTCCACCCTTTTGTTCTGCTTCATTCCATTTTTTTAAGAGCCCTCCATCATACACTTATGCCTGTTCCAGCCCAACTTGTCAGTTTACTGTGGTGGCCTTCTTTGCTTCACAATACACTTTTGTATTTCAAAACCAACTCTTACTATTTGACTACAGGTCTAAAAGTAACTCACATTTTTATTTAATGAAGATACTTTAAACTCTTTCTTGGGTATAATTTAAAATCTTTTGGGGATGGGACATTTTATCTTCATTGCCTTCTGTTTTTATAAAGGTAGGGTAAGCCCAAAAGTTTGCAAAGGTTTTATTTTTACTCATTATTGAACATATCTTCCTCTTAAAGCCTCATATAAGTATATTTTTATGTTTATACTGTAAAACTACACATTTATCTTGCCAGAATTTTAGATTTCCAATCTTTGTGGTTTAATAGAATAACTCAAGACAATTATTCTAGGATCATTTCTTCATCCAAGGCCTTTAGTTAATGTGTGAGATATCATAACTAAAGTATACTAAGGGCCTAATCCTATTCTTGTAGGAAAATCATAGAAATCAAACTTAGAGATTTCAAAAACGATTATTTCCCCTATTCTCTCTGGAGTTCGAAACTCTAGAGATAAGGCTGCAGAAGTAGGCATGCTGTTTTGTAATTCATTTCAGTCTTTATAGTTTAGAAGACCCTGTTAAAATATAAATACCCCAAGTAAGGTATAGTATACTAAAAACCTTTTATCAGCTAATACTATAATCAGATATGTTCATAGTTAAGGGGATGAAGAAAGAAGAGAGGAGGGCTTTATTGGGAGGGGAAGGTATTCTGAAGGCCAGACTGGACCCTCTTTAAAATCCCTGGCATACAAAATGACTAAGATGGAAATGTTTATATGATTGCGTATTATAATCTATATCAAATTGCTTACTGCAGTGAGGACAGAAGGAAGGGAGGGAGAGGTAGAATTTGGAACTCAAAACTTTAAAAAACAACAAATGTTAAAAATTGTTTTTACTTGCAATTGGGAAAAAATGGGATCTTATTTAAAAAAATAATAAATCCCTGGCATTATGTCACTAAAATCGTGATATATACCACCTTTTATTCCAATCTCTGCACTTTCTTTTTTTTTTTTTTAAAGCAATCGGGGTTAAGTAACTTGCTCAAGGTTACACGGCCAGTCATCTCTGGGTGTGGTGCTGAGTATCTGAGCCCGGACTTGATCCAGGTCATCCTGACACTGGAGCCGATGCTCTTACTCGCTGAGCCACCTGGCCGCCCCTCTCTGCACTT
Organism: Petaurus breviceps papuanus; assembly: GCF_028583685.1. Taxonomy (NCBI): domain Eukaryota; kingdom Metazoa; phylum Chordata; class Mammalia; order Diprotodontia; family Petauridae; genus Petaurus; species Petaurus breviceps. Next base: position 78,163,262 of record NW_027186304.1, on the reverse strand, counting down.
TCTTAATGATCCAGCTTTTTTTTTTTTGGTAGCTAGTATTAAGAAAATATTCTTATAAAAAAAGTATATAAATTTGATTTAGTAAAATAAAAATGCAAAATCCTCCACAGTTTTTTCAGAAAACAGATTTGGCAACCTACAGTAGGGCAGCTAAGTGTCACTAAATGATGGCATGCTTGTTTAACCATGGAAGTATTCACTCTATTCAGATTGCTGGATCTGGAGTCAGGAAGACTTGAGTTCATATTTATCCTCAGACATTTACTAGCTGTATGACCCTGAGATAGTCACTTAAACCTGTTCATCTCAGTTTCTTCATCTGTAAAATGAGCTAGAAAAGGAAATGACAAGCCATTCCTAGTATCTTTACCAAGAAAATCCCAAATGGAGTCATGAAGAGTCAAACATGACTGAAACGACTGAACAACAACCTACAATAACTGTGTTGATAAAATAGTTCCAATAAATTCATTGTCTTCCCTTTGTAAGCTTAAAACTGTTAGTTAATAAAGGACAATATTTATGTAAAATTAATGGAATTTAGATTAATTAAATGGCAAGGGAAAACTGTTTCTATTCTAAAAACACTAGATAAATTGTATATCCTTATTATAGTTCATATTGTGAAAATTTAAGGCTACTGGTAAACAACATTGTTTCCCTCTTGATATAGACCAGAAAATAGTCTGTAGCATATAAAGAAAAACTATTCAGAACATTATCTGTGTTAGTTGTAATGATTATCTGCCTATAGATGCTGCTTGTGATCCTGGTGTAACATTTTGACGCTATTCATATTCCTATGAAAGGAATAGAAGTGATGTGGTATGATGAAATATCCTTTAAATGATAACTATTGGATATTATGACCTAGTTCTTGTGTTGCTGAGTTCCTTTAGAAAAGTAATTTAGTAAATTATTTTCAAAACCAAAAAAAAAAAAGTAATTTACTGTAGTTCAGAACATATGTAAGGTTTTCTATTTTTCATGTTCATATTGCCATTAACATCATCCAGATTTAATAAGAAACCAAAGAGAGGAATACAGTATCTGCAGGAGCAAGGGATGCTTGGCACTTCACCTGAAGATATCGCTCAATTTTTACATCAAGAGGAACGATTAGATTCTGTAAGAACAACATTTTACTTCATTCTATTGACTTGTTTTAGGAAGCTTTATTTTAAATTAAGTTTACTTAGTGTTCTGTACCTGCTTTAAAATACCAACTTTTGCAGTTAAATATATATAATCCAAAAATAACCCAAATATGGTTAATTATTTTGATTTTTAACCTCAAAATATTTCCCTTGCTATTTTGGAATATCAGTTAACTTTTTTTTTATATGCAAATATGACTAGCAGCTGTTTTCATGGTCGACTGTAATAGTTTGTGAGACTAATATTTCTTTTATTGTATACATGCATGTAAACATTAGAAATAACTGTGACAAATGTCACATTTTAGTATTACAACTTCTATTTTTCTTTATACTTTAGACTCAAGTGGGTGAATTCTTGGGAGATAATGATAAATTTAACAAAGAAGTTATGTATGCATATGTGGACCAACATGACTTTTCAGGAAAGGACTTTGTTTCAGCCCTCCGAATGTTTTTGGAGGGATTTCGTCTTCCAGGAGAGGCTCAGAAAATTGATCGACTAATGGAAAAATTTGCTGCAAGATACTTAGAATGTAACCAAGGGTAAGTAAGATGATATGATTTATAATTACATAAAATTATAAAATCAACTAAAATTTGTAATGTGGTTCTTCATTATTTTTCAGACAAACCCTTTTTGCTAGTGCAGATACTGCCTATGTTTTGGCTTACTCAATTATCATGTTGACAACAGATCTTCATAGCCCACAGGTATATTGTTTTTCTAAGTTAGTTTTCCAGTAATTATTTTAGAATAAAAGGAGTTTTGAATGTGATCCTATGAAATTTTGGCTTATTTAAATCATCTGCTTAAATCACTATTCTGTTTAATTCTTGTTCTGATCTGTTCTATTCCAGTTTGTCTTTGTTTCAGAGGATAAGAACTAGAATTTACCCATAAGTATAAAACAAAATTCATGGCTCTCTTTCTTACTGTTTACATTTTTGTACAAACTATCAGACCAATTTGTTTTTTAAAATGAATTTCTTCATTGTATTCCTGATTGTTCTCTTTAGCCTTTGTTTCTCATCCCAAAAAAATTTGTAGTGAATTTAAGCACTCATGATGTACTCAAAAATAGTTCGTAAAAAATACTAAGTAAATTTTAATCCAAATTGAATATTGTAGATGAAGGCATTTGAGATATTTCATGTTTTTGCAACTCACTTGCCATAATATATAAAAGTACTTTTATATTAAAAAAATACTAATTGGTATAAAAACTTAAGGTAGTTTTGCTGCTTTGTGATGCTGTGATTTATTTTCTGTGATACTAATGATGATAGTACAGTGGTAATGGTTTAGCTATATTATATTCCATTTTCAAACGTGGATATATTTGTGAAAAGATAAAAGATTATTGGTTTTAATTTTTTTCCTTTTTTTTTTTACATTTTGCTTAAAAATATTCATCTTATATTCTTAAGGGGTTTGGTTCTATTATACAGTGAAATCTTTGCATGACAGCCTCTGCATTCTCTCTTTTGAAGAATTTCTTTAGAACTTTTTTCCTCAAAATAGTCTAATTTTTATACTTAAGGTAAGCTAGTATATTAAATACTGCATAATAAATAAGCAAAAAATACCCTTTTTGCTTCTGCATTGATTTCTCTGATGAACCTGAAGCACTGAGACTTATTTAAAGACTTGTTTATATTCTTCACTTTTTTATATAGTTTCTCACTTGAGTGAGGTTAGAGATCTGATGCAAGATTTTCCTACACCCATTAAATTGGTAGTGTTTACCTCCATTTTAGAGCCTATGTCGAACATAACAGGACATAACAGAAGGATTTCTCATACTTTTTACATTTGTAAAAGTTCTCCCCTAGATAGACTACTTGATTAGGATACAGCATTGGGCTTTGAATGAAACCTTTCCCAAACTCATCACATTTCCTATGCTTTTTCCTTGAGTGTATTTTCTGCACCTTACAAACTTTGAAGTTCTTGGAAAATGTTTGCATTTTTAAGAATTTGTTTTCATTTTTGAGGATTTGATCTAAGGTTTTTAACGTGAGCCTTCTGGTGAAATGTCTTATGACAAACATTTCTTTTGTCCTCTGAAAAGTTCTAGTCCAATATTTCATTATGGTGGAGATGATTTGGAGTTTTCCAAGATTATACCAGTCAAATAAACATAGACTCCAAAAGATTTTTTGAAGCTTCAAAGATTTTCCAGTGCTTCCTATGACAGATGTGGCCTTTTGATTAAGAACCAGTCCTGCTCTGGGTATGGAACCCTTCATCACCAGATGGCTGGCCACTAGCCAGTGAAATTTTTGTCCATGGCAATAAGGAAAAAAAAATTAGAAAATGGCCTTCAGTCTTCTATGGCTTTCTTCTTTTTCTGCAGTAATAAGGGTAGAGTGGTGGCAGATGTCAAATACCTTTAGTTTACCAAAGGTCCTCTTACCACAAAAAAGGTGCAAAGAATGATACAGTTCTTAAGTCCTAGATAAACATTACTTTGATACTCTTTGATGTGTGGTCTTTGTCCTATTTCTAGTGAGTTGATATGCTCCTGGAGATACTGAATCCCGTCCATATGGACATTCTCACTATAAATGAAGCCAGAGAACATACTTAAGTTGTAGCTATATGGAAGAATGCCTCCAAGGTTCTTCTTTGAGAGGCAAGTGAAGGAGTTGGCAGAGTTTGTTTTAATGTGCAACCAAAGGCAACACAAAGCATCATTTCATGGGATATTCCTTGGTCATCTTATCTTGAAGTGCTTATGCTAACTGTAAGCAAGTAAACCTATATAAATATAATTTCTGCTTATACATCAACAACTGTAGGTGATGGATAAGAGAAATTCCATTAAGAATTTGACAAACTAAATTAACATATAATTTAATACTCAGTTACTTCATGCAAAAATCTTTGAAAAATGGAGGATGACAAAAAAAATTGGAAAATAAAATTCATGACTAATAAATAAAAGAAGCAAAGACTTGTAGATTAACCAGTAACTCTGTGTTAATATATTGTAAATATTTTCCATCAAGAAGAGTCACATAATGTTAGATGTTGGGAGAAACATGACAAAAAGTGAATTGTATCTAAACAAACATGAAAACCCTAATTACTGGTGTACTAGTCATTTCAAAATAATAAGTTGTGTTCCTAGTCTGGTAAGTCCATACAGAAGTAGATTTGACACACCTGGGCATGGCTGATTTGGTCATGATTCCAAAGATAGAGGGAGGCAGGATATATAGACAGCTGCAGAGCAGCTTGTGAGAGGTAGCTGGGAGGGGAAAAGCAAAGGGAATCTGGCTGGGCCTGACCTGTCACTCCCCTCTCTGGGACCACAGTGACACACAAAAGAGTTAAGAACCCCAAGGACATGATCTCTGATCCTGTTGACATGTGGCTCATGAAAAGAGTGCCGGAGAATAGAGAGAACAGCAAATGGAACATGATCTGCCAGCATTTCTATACCTATTCCCATCCCTGAGAGTAGAACTGCTATATTTAAACACATCAGCCTTAGATACAAATACAGTGAATAATCCCAGAATATTTCAAGAAGTGGCATTTAGTCAAGTAGAGCAACAGGACCTGACCAAATGCATACAGAAGAAATTTGTCCTTTTTGTAATTAAAGATACCTAGGAATCTATTTTAAAGACATGTCAGAGGAGAAAATTCAGAACATACAGAACAAATGTCTAAAAGTTTGTTTGGTTAAAAAAAAAGATCTCAGCAGCTAATGACCAATATTTTGGTTTTCTTATCTCTATTAAATCTTTGAAAAAATTCGGTGCAGTCAAGTGTATTCATAATATAAACATAAAAATGTAACAAACAGGTAAGCTTTTATAGGTGATTTTCTACATAATCATAATTGGCAAAGTAATTTAGAAACCATAGGATCTTATATTTCCATTCATTGTTAACTTTAAATAAGAACAAAATACAGCCTGTATCTTGTCAAATTGGTGCCTCCCACACATGTTAAAAATCACACAAGACTCTATAACGTTTACAGCCGCAAAAATAAACATATCCATTAATCTGTATATACTTGCTATCTACATATCAACATCAAACTGGTCATAAAAAGGAAAACAAAAGCTTATTAAAGATGTTTGCCAGTATAGTGGAAGGTGATCTGCATGGAATGAAATTTAGAAATCTTTTGACTGAGACAGTCCTAAATCACTTTATACAAGTCTCCCTAAGCCCTAAAAAACGCTTTAAGGCTTCCTCATCTAAATCCATTTAAAAGTGATCCAGGTAATAATAATCATCCTCACTGGAAAAAATAGATAAAAATTATGTATTTCCCAGATTAAATAACCAGTAAATCCAGTACATCCATGCGTATTACATATGTGTATGTTTGCATACACACACATTCACACAGTTAATGAAATGTTAAGAACCATATATATACTAAAAGGAAAACTCATTATGAACTTTGTATAGTTCTTTTCCCAAAAATAAAAAAATAGAATATTAGATCTTCAAGTGATTTGAAATATTAGCTGGGCCAATCAGTCATTTTATAAAATGAGAGGGAATTGAATAAATGGCAAATATAGCTACTTATAATAGTTAGCATTGATATCACCCTTTAAGATTTGCAAAATTCTTTACAAATATGGTCTGATTTTATCCTAATAATTACCCTGGGAGGTAAGTGCTATTATAACCCCCATTTTACAGATGAAAAATCTGAGTCAGACAGAACTTCAGTGACTTGCCATGGGTCACACAGCTAGTAAGTATTTGAGGAGGGATTTGAACTTTGGTCTTCAACACTCCAGACACAGTGCTCTTTCCATTATACCACCTAGCTGTCATAATATTCCATTAATCCATTGGACTTATGTATCAGTGATTTTCAAGCTAAAATCTCTCAGTACTTTTTCTTCATTGATTTATCCATTCAAGATTGTGCCTCATATCTGTAATGTCTTCACATTCTGTGGCTATTTTCTTTAACTTTCTCAAAACTTCTTCAATATCACTTATCCAAAGTGATGTTCTCTATTTCTTTCTCTAATCAAGTTTTTCTTATACAGTTCAAGAATAAGGGAAGAGATGCATGCATATTTATCGACATAAACACCTAGATTTGAGATTTATGCATTTCCCAGAAATCTATTTGGATATATATGGGCTTTGGAACCCCACATACTGGGCCACAGAATACAGACTAGGACCATTTGCCTGGAAGTTTAAGGAAAGCAGATTTTAGATCAATATGAAGGAAAATCTTCTAGCAATTAGACTCGTCGAAAAGTATAATAAGCTTTCTTTCATAAGGAATGTAGTCACCTATCACTGGATGTTTTCAGGTTGAAGCTAGGCTTTTCAGAGTTGAGCTAGGAATGACATCTGAGGAATTTATATACTCTTAAGCTTTCATCATTCTGCCAAATGAGGATTCATAGAGTTGTTTTCACCTTTTTGATTGCAGATTTTTTTTGACTCCTTAAGTAATGTTGCTGAGCTATTAAAAATGTATCTCCTACTTATTTTCTTCTATTCTTTTCTAGTGAAATCTAGATTTAAATTTATTTCCTAATACCCTTGTGGCAGAGATTACATGATAGTAGTTGTTTTTATCTTGGCTTTTGATTTTATAGGTATGTTTGCCTTTGGGTTGTTTTGTTTACTTTTTATTTTTTTAAAAAAACTATGTGCTAAATTTATATAAGCTAAATAATGATAGTATCCAGCCTTAAGTCACCTTTTAGGCTCAGACTGTAAGTGCTTAATGGAAGTTTTCTTGATTGTGTGACAATTCTAGTAGCCTCTTTTTCTTTGGTGATATTCCTATTTATTTTATACATCCTTCTAACATGTTTTAGGTTGCCTTATGTGCTTGCATATAGATATGTATGTCCTATTAAAAAGTTCTGTGGAAATGTTTAAAATCCTTATAATTTTTTTATCATAATGATTTCCACATATCTTATACCTATTATGCACAACCAATTTTGAGATTAACAGAAAATGTATGTAAAGTGCTTTGAAACCTTAAAGTTTAACATGAACTTATTGACAGGGAAGCTACAGGTCACTGTAGTAGGAACTCTTTTTTTCCTATATATTTGAAGAGGCACTGTCCTCTTCATCACGATAGATTTTGCCTGTGAAATAGAAGAAAACTCAGTAACACTAAGTGGCCTCTTCTGGCTGTTGCCTTGTCTCCATTTGTACCACTTGAACTAGCATGATCTTTGGGAATTAGAAAGAATGGTTGTATTTTCTGGCCTGCATTCTTTTTTTAATATGTGAAAATTATTTATAAGAAATTAAGTCACATTATTTTCTCCATTATTATTTAAAGTTAAAAACCATTATGAGACCTGACTTTATAAAATTATTCTCTTCTCATACATAGTAGAAATGTGTTGTGATAAATCCAACCACTTGTTCTTAAAATTGTTAAAAGTGGTTCTCAAATGATTTCCTCTGTGGCTTTCTTATGTATTTGTTTCTATGTTTTCTTCAAAAACAGTCAATACTTTAATTTTTATTAAGTTGTGATTTTTTTAAATTGAATTTAGATTCTAAAGGGTTTACTTTTCAGCTCGTGTGTGTGTATGTGTGTATAAAATTCCATTTTGTCTTCCCCACAATAGCAATGGTTTTCATTTGTACTTAAGTTTTTATTTCACCCATAATAGTAAACCACTTTCTTAGTTTTCTCAGATTTGAAATTTAGATGAATTCTAACAGATTAGTTATTCATTTTTCAAATGTTCCTTTTCTCTGAACATGTTCATAGAGCACTATTATATTGTGTGATATAGTTAAAACTTATTTATTTGGGCACTATTTAAGTCAGGCTTTATTTTTGGTCTTCATTTATTCTCAGTAAAAGCAGTCTGGTTTGGTTGGAGCATTGGGTACAAACTTATTTTGAGATCCTAGGGACCCAGAAGTAAGGCTGTAGGTTTTCCTTCCTTTTCATTCGTTTCTCATACCCTCCTTCTTCCTCGCCTTCCCCCTCTCTCCTACCAAACATCCCTGTACTACTCCATATTCTTTTTTTTGAGGGGGAAAGGCAAGGCAGTTGGGGTTAAGTGACTTGCCCAAGGTGACAGCTAGTTAACTGTAAAGTGTTTGAGGTCGGATTTGAACTCAGGTCATCCTGACTTCAGTGCCGGTGCTGTATTCACTGCGCCACCTAGCTGCCCCTCCTTCAGATTCTTTAAAGTAATTTAGATTTCCAAAAAGGAAATGTACTTTATGCATGATAGGGACCACTTTACACCAGGCTTATGGATTTCTAGCAAAAACTGTGGTCCTTCCTATTCCTTTTGCCTCCTTAAATATTTTCTCTTTTATTTTTGTTTTCCAGTTAGGATTTTTTTTTTTTTTTTAGTTTTTATCAAAACATTAAGGACAACTTGTTTTCCTGACATGCCCCACTCCCCCACTCCACCAATTTTTCTTTATATTACAATGTAAAGAGCACCTTTAAAAATTGTGTACTAAATTATTCTGTTCCCTTGTCTGTGTTGAATAATGGTCATTTTTTTAAAAAACTACACATACTTATATTTTAGTTAGTTTCTCCTTAGCTACTGCTGAAAGCATTCTCTCTTCTTTTTTCCTGATTTGCTAGAACCATTGCTTTGCAAAGGGTAAAACAGGACTTGAACTGAAAATGTTGTGTGAACATTATCTTTATGACTTTTGAAGTTTGGGAAGCTCTTTTTTTGTTCTTGATTTTCTTATGTGAACTCTCATATAAATTTGTCTTCAACCTTATTTTTAGAGACTGTTTGCCATCCTTTTCAAAGAAAGTAAAATCCATCATCACATCCTTTTCCATTGTTGTGTATTCTTTCACCATTGTTTATATTTTGTTCAAACATTTACTAGACTTTCCTTGGACATTCTGTACTTTGTTTGATAATTGCATAAAAACTTCTTTTCTTTCATCCCTGAATATTTTGTTCCCTGCATGTAATCTGCCTAAAGATTAGTTTTCCATTTTAGGTTTTCAGAAGTTACTCTAAGAGAAAGTTCACTTATGAGACAGTATAGCAGATAATTACACCTTGCTACTGCTTTTCTATCTCTTCCACCATTGTTGCAAATTAGGGCTACTTCTAATTGTATCCAGCCTTTTAATGTCTTCTTTGTTTCAGAAAATTACACATTTTGCTTTTTTTTCCTGCAATTTATGTAGTTTATTAGGACTCCTGATTCATTATCCATCAGTTAACTGGATTTTTGACTGTGCTGGTTCCCAACTATGGTTAATGGGGCTACCATCTTACAGCCTCCTAACTTTGGTTCCAAAACTTTATCCAGGTATGCACATAGGACGGTCCTTTTCATTTAGGATACATTTAAATAGGAGGAAAATTTCACAGGATACCTTGCCCCAAGTCACCTGATGACAAGTAATTGTCCTTTTGATATTTCTCTTGTCCTTAAATTTCATATATTTTCACCTTTGCTTCCACTACATATGTGCTTTTAAACTCTGTGTTCTTTTGGAGCAAGGATTAGGCATTTTTGGTATCCTTTATACTTCTCATAAGTGACCTTGATTTAATATTTGTAAGAATTTTGAATAGAGTTTTCAGTCTTCATTCTCTCTTTATCCTATTCCCTTATACAAGTTGCACATTGTTTAGTATCAGACTAGGGCAGCACATGTCTTTCCAGACCCATCAGATTTGTCTTATATTTCATCTAATATTTAGTCAAATGGTGTGGTATAATGGAAGGAGTCAGAAGACCTGACACTCATTAGCTGTGTGACTGAGGGACTTTACTTTATCTCCCTAAACCTCAGTTCCCTTCTCTGTAAAATGGGAGGAAAATTTGTACTACCTGCCTTGATTGCTATTGTGAGGAAAACACATCATAAACTATAAAGTGATAAATAGATATGTAGGTAGGTAGTGCTATCTCTCTCTGTCTAATCTTTCTATACACACAAATTATTCTTGTTTTCTTTTTCCATTCTTATGCATGGATGATTGGACATTTTCTCTTTCATGTCTACAAAAATATGCAGTCTGTTGATATTTGAACTCTACAAAATACAGGAAATTTTCCTATCTTAATTTTCCTTATTTTTGCTTGTTTTTCATGTTTAGGTAAAAAATAAAATGACAAAAGAACAGTACATTAAAATGAATAGAGGTATCAATGACAGTAAAGACCTTCCTGAAGAATATCTGTCAGCTATCTATAATGAAATAGCTGGAAAGAAGATATCAATGAAAGAAACAAAAGAACTAGCAATACCTACAAAGTCAAGTAAGCAGAGTAAGTACCCGAATTAGTCAAATATTGATTGTCAGTGGGGAAAAAAAAAGGTTCTTAATTATACGTAATGCATAATTTCTTCCTTGGTCTATAATAAATTTTCCTAATATACCTCATTGCATGGTAAATATTTTTTAAATAATGTTTATAAACCCCTGAGGTCAGTCTGTATGACAGCACAATGTTGGGGCCAAATCAGAGAGAACATTTGCTAGATACGGGAGAAAACTGATATAGAAATAGTCAAGATAAGCTTGGTTGGCTTAGATGACTAGACTTCATAAACATGTTCCACTTGGAATTGTAGCTTCTGCTTTAGATCAGAGATCAACAAACTATGGCAGGGGGAGCAGAACAGCGAGCTAAAATTAAACTTTATTTAAAAATGTAAAAAAAATATCCTTAGGTCAAAATCACACAGTAGACAGTAGTTTGCTGACCCTCCCCCTCTAGGTACAGGTCAGTCAGCCAACCAGCTAGCATTATTGAGCACCTGCTAGGTTCCAGGCACTGTGCTAATCACTGGGGATACAAAAAAAGGCTCCAGTCTGATGGGGAGAGACAACATGCAAACAACTGTTTACAAACAAAATATATACAGGATAAATTGGTGTAGTCTCTGAGGAAAGGCACTAAGAATAAAGGGGATTAGGGAAGTCTTCTTGTACAAGGTGGGACTTTGAATGATAATTAATGATAGCTCTGAGGCTGAGATGAGAAAAGTATAGTGTTCAGGCATGAGTGACATCCAGTAAAAGTGTTCAGTCACATATGAGTAACATCAAGGAGTCCATTTTTACTTGATCTCAGAGAACATAAGTAAGTAAAGAATAAGAAATTTGGAAAGTTAGGAAGGGGCAGGTAATTGGCTGGAACAGGCCTGTGCAGAAAAGGATGATATGAAAACCAAGTACCTGGGCTTGAGATTGTGTGAGGTGTCAGACATGGACAAAGGGAATGAAGTGTGGGAGAACCAGGCAGTTCTGGAATTTGAGGTCTCTCTTTGAAGCTGCCTCTTAATATGGGTGTTGAGCCAGAAGATCGAGAGCAAGGTGCAGGAGTGTGTCCTGCAAAGTGAGGATAAAGTGATTTCCAGATTTTTAAGTCCTGTAGCAGGATCATCTCAGCAGAGTACTTGAAAGCAAAAGAGGTTACTGGATTCATTTTACTCCTTATGATTTTTTTTTTGGAAGGCAATTAGGGTTAAACAACTTGCCCAAGGTCACATGGCTAGTTTTTGTGTTAGGTTTCTGAGGCCAGATTTGAACTTAGGTCCTCCTGACTCCAGGGCTGGTGCTCTATTCACGGTGCCACCTAGCCGCCCCCCTATGAAATTTTTTTATCAGAAAAATAATTTTAACTGATCAACTCTTAAAGAATCATAGTATGAGCACAAAAGATATTTATATTCCCATCTTTCTGTGTTCTCATGAGACTAAAAGCTGACTGAACAGTTGAAACTTCACACCTTACATCTGGGTCAGTTCCCATCTTCCTTTTTTTGTTTGTTTGTTTTTGGTTTTCCTTTTTGTTATAAACTTGCCACTGATTCCAAGAACAGGATTTTTCATGCACTGTCATGAACGCATTGACACTTTACTGTCGTTCCATTGTATATTGAAGAAGCTTCACACTTGCTTGCTTATTACTTTAACACTTGTTAAAGGCCCAGAGTAGGACTATAAAATGGTTTTTTATGTCTTTTTCCACCCTTCCCTAAACATAGGTAAAATGGCAAAAAAAAAAAAAATAGAGATATCTGGAAAATTCCAAGTTCTGTTTTATAAATGAAATAATGTTTATTTGATCTCAGTACTTAAATTCTATTCAGTGACAAAAAACAGAATGGAAAAAATGTTTGGATAAAAATATCAAGAAGATACTCTCCAGCTGCTATTTTGTGTTCCAAAAGATGAGGGGGTAATGTTACAGTGATGTCCAGGGAACATAATTAGAGAAGGATAATGAAGGTGAGGGAAATAGGGAAGTAATTTAAGACTTTGAATTCAAGAACTAGAAATTTGCATTCAGTAGGAGACAGTGAGCAAAAGAAAAATGTTGGACTTGAGTGACCATTAACTTTTTACTTGGGGTTGATGATGGTTGTCAGGTGCTATATTTATTACCTGCTTAAGTGTTTCTGCTTAACTTTTCTTCTTTCAACCTGTGTTTTCCATACAAATACAGATTCTCATCTTCCATTTTTCATATTCTTCCTTCTGACTCTTCTGTAATATTCTCAAAGGGCTCTCCCGCTGCCCTTTACCATTACCTGGAAGCATATAATCAGACTCATAGAAAATGAGGCAAGAGGCTATAGTGGTACATTGAGCCACCTAAACACCTTGAAATGCCTTCATAACTATACATTTCTTGACTCCCAGAAAAGCAGCAAGCATGTTTGGGGTGTAAAGGCAATTTTCCTTGCCCTTTCAACTAAATCTTTGCTCCCAAGCTTCACCTGGGAAGCTCATTTCTGATTCTCAGACTTTTTCTTCTAAACTGTTACTTTATTTACTAGTAACCATTACTTTTTACATTGTAAATAAAATGGTAACTGGTAAAAAGCCTTATTTTTTATTTAGCAACATTAACTATGCATATATAAAATACAATTGTTGCAGATGTAGCCAGTGAAAAGCAGAGGAGACTTCTGTATAATTTAGAAATGGAACAAATGGCTAAAACAGCTAAAGCTCTCATGGAAGCAGTAAGTCACGTTCAAGCACCTTTTACCAGTGCAACTCATCTGGAACATGTGAGACCTATGTTCAAGGTGAGAATTGTTAGTGATTTTTGGTAATAAGATGCATTTTTATATTATTGCAATTTAAATGCGTTGAATGATAACGAGAAATAATGACTAGATCCGAAATGCTTACTGTATATAGCACAGTGCCTGGCACTTAGTAGACAATTAATAAATGCTAGTTGGTTGACTCTAGTGATTCAGAATTTATTTTCTTCAGCTTATACTTATGTCTCCCATTCCCCAGCGTGGATAGACTCTTGAATAGTCTGTTTTCTCAAAGGCATTTTTTGTTTGTTTTTATGCCTTCTTTCTTGGATTATTTTTACCATCCATTTTTAAAAACTCCTAGGAACCTCAGGAAAGGAATATGTTTTTCAGCCATTCTTTCAGTAGGAAGAAGCAGTTAGCTTTAACATATGGATGGCTGACAAGTGCCTACAATTGCAGAAATCTTTGAACATTATTCTTAAGTGAAAAGTATATTCTTATTCTATATGAAAACTTCTGCTACTAATTGCCCCATAGTAGGAGTCTTTGCTTTAAACTTTCCTATGGGCCCTTAGGAAGTGGTTTAGGTTATCTCCTTCCCCTTTTACCATTTTTTTCTCAGGCATCATTTGAAGTGCTTTTTCCTCAGACAGGGAGACAGCTCTGGCCAGATGGATAGTGCTAGACTTAGGTTCTGCCTCCAGCACTTATTAGCTGTATGACTTGGAGCAAGTCACTTAATGTTTTTAAATTCATACATTGGAGATAGTGCTATCTACCACACAGGGCTGTTGTGAGGGTCACATGTGATCATGGACATGATTGAAGTATCTTATAAATGTCAGTCTTTATTTTTATCCTCTCCAAACTTCTATACCTTCATTCAGCAGACTGTGCCTAACATTAGTAATTAGTTTTATGATAATAAAACATATGTAAGACAGTATAACGGGGCAGTGAGCACTGTAGGAACTATATTGTAAATTGGATGAGAAATAGACTGAGGACCCAGTACTGTTTTGGATCATTGTCATCCATCCGAGTTTTTGTCTGACATTTTCTTGTAGCAGAAGCAGTATTGATTTTAGAATCAGAGTTCTTAGATTTGATTCTCACCTGACAAGACTCATCTATATACCCTAGGCAAATCACAGATCCTCTGAACCTTTGTATCCTTATCTCTAAAATGAGAGCAATAATATTTACTTGCCATATAGGGGCTATTTTGATTTTAAAAACAGGAAAACAAAAACATTTACCTTAAAGCATTATATAAATGCGAACTATTGCTATTAATAACATAAGAATGAAGTGGGGATATACCTGAATTCTTAGCAATTGCTTTTCCCACTTCTAAGCTAAAATTCTCTGTTGGCTTTCACTCATTTACTTAGGGTAGATTTGGTTTTTTAAAAGCAATTTTCTAAGTGGAATAGGTAACTTTTTCAGCATGTGAAGGAACAAAGCTAAAATTTTGTTCAGGGAACAAGTTTAAGAAAAGAAAGTAATGCAGGTACTGAAAGTACAAAATGATTGAAAGCCCTTAAATTAATATTTGGGCATTTAGGAAAATCTGTGGGATACTTTGGGAGTGTGGGAAGCCATTTGTTAGAAAAGATTTTATTTTGTTGTACAATAACCTTTTAATGTTTTACTTGGAATTAATTTTTTTTTCAGCTGTTGTATTTAAAACATGTTTAAGTATTTCACTTACTAATCTTCAAAATAAGTTTCTCAGCCCTTCTACTTCTATGACCAGATTAGCTTCAAGACATTCTTCTCCCATTTTCTGAAACAGTCAGGCAAAATTCATTTTGCCATGCATTGCATTTTCTTATTATAGTATCTAAATTTTCATGTTTCATTTTTTTTATTCAGAATATATTTTAGAGTTTCTCAGACATTTTTATGAAAATCAATTTTTTATCTTCATACAATAATGGATACAGATTGAATCCCAGAATATTATATTTTTAAATTTTTCTAGTTGGCCTGGACACCTTTTCTTGCCGCATTCAGTGTGGGCCTACAAGATTGTGATGATACTGAAGTGGCTTCTCTTTGTCTGGAGGGCATACGATGTGCAATCAGAATTGCTTGCATCTTCAGCATTCAGGTAACCTGGAATATTTTTATATGTTTGACTTTTGTAGTCAGCCAGAAAATGTTATTTATGTCATTAATATAGCATATAAGTACAAAAATTCTTCTTTATCTTCCTTATTTGAAAATGAGTTAAGACTTTATGAAGTTCCTTCAGTCGAGTGAAGTTTAAAATGTCCACCAAGCTTAGTTGTTGTTCTGTGTATTTCTATTGCTTTGATTCTTGATGTGTCTAAAAATTATGATAAGGCTTGATGGAAATTTCTTTTTCCAGAGAATATTAATATTTTAAAGAATGTTTTCTAAGATTTTACTACTTACATGAGGTAACTGAATATTTTGTTTAAATGTGTCAAAAATATTAACATTTACATAGTGTTTTCAAATTTATATGTCACTTGATAATCTAATCTGCATGTAAACATAGCTCTCCTATAATAGAAACAGGCACTCTATGTCTTGAGATTTTTTATTTGAGGCTATGCTTTTATTCCTGTATCAAACATATATGAAAAGAAACATATGTGTGTGCAGGTACATACATACCTATATACACATACATACTTACATCCACTTAGTCCAGAAGTTTATTTTTTCATTCAGCGAATTAGTGATCTTTCTCTTTTTCTCTTTTCTCTTCCTGAAAGCTTGAAAGAGATGCTTATGTCCAGGCGCTAGCAAGATTTACTTTGCTCACAGTGAGTTCAGGTATTACTGAAATGAAGCAGAAGAACATTGACACAATAAAGACACTCATCACAGTGGCTCATACAGATGGAAACTATTTGGGAAATTCATGGCATGAGGTATAATTAGTTTATTGTGATATTTATGATGCATTTTTGTTTTGAGATGTGTTGATGCTAAATAGTTAAACAGTGAATATAGCTGAAATACTTTGAGGAGAATTTATTTTATTAGCAACAAATGTGAGATACGATAAAAAGTTAGTTTTTTATATTGTGGACTTCGATTTTACTATAAAAAATCATTGCCACTCCCATGTCAGCTCTTTTCAGGATATTGGTTTGTTGTTTGTTTGTTTATTATTAAGATTCTGAAATGCATCAGTCAGCTGGAGCTGGCACAGCTAATAGGGACTGGAGTGAAGCCGCGCTACATCTCTGGCACTGTCCGAGGTAGAGAAGGCTCTTTCAGTGGGACAAAGGATCAGGCTCCAGATGAGTTTGTGGGCCTGGGACTAGGTGAGAATTTTCTAACTAGTTTTCTTTTTTAACTGAAATGTGTTTTTTCATTTCTAATTAAGAGTTACTTTCCTATAGCTTTAAAATATTGCCTGAAGAGTTTTATAAAATGCTTTATTATCTTTCTTGTATAATGAATCAGGTTGACTAAAGAGGGGAAAAGCTAGCTGCTCAGCTTTCAATCATACTAAATAACCCTTGCCAATGTAGCTATTAGGCCTTTCCAGTTTTCATCTGGAAGAACAATAGAGGTTGGGAGCAGAAGACTCAAGAGAAGAGCAGTTTGAGTTAGACAAGATCGTGCAGTCCTGTAAGGAAAAGAAGGAAGCCCAAGAAATTATTTAGCCAGGATAGAAGATAGCAGGTCTGAAACTGAAGGAAAATTGGTTGTAAGGTACTAGCAACTTACTCAATACACAGGGATGTTTATCTTACAATATTGTGCATTGTAACTTTGTTTCTTGGGAATTTTCCCTAATTACTCATAACCAAAAAATCCTAGAAAACCCAAGTGGATTTTGTGTTTGTTTCAGTAAAGGTATAGAGACCAAAACTGCATTCTTGATCCAAGATTGGACTTACAATGGATAATTCTTGGGAAGTTATATCCATTTGTGGCAATAAAGGAAGCAAGTGGATCAGGCTGTCCTTGGAAATTGAGTCCAAATTCTTAAGAGCCACAATAACTGGCATGTAAGACCTAAGAATTCCACCATGTTATCTAATAAAAGGGGAGAAAAAACAAAGCTACACAATTTTTTGACAGAGCTGCTTATGTGACCTAGGGGGACATTTCTGCCTGGAGTTCATTTCCAGGAAAGGTATTATTTTCTCAGAAAGTCTCTTTTTCTCTGGAGTCACTAAGCAATCACTTGTTTTAGTCCCCAGTTTTGTCTTTTCTTGGAAATGGGAGTGGGCATTTCACAAGTCTTCAATTCTCTACGACTGATTACACATTCATTATGATATTCATCTTATAGTCATAGTACATTAGCTCCAGAAAAGAACTTTAGAGATTATCTAATCCAAATGCTTTATTTTGCTGATGAAAACACTAAGACCTAGAGAGGTACAGTGACTTACCTAAGGTCACACAGCTATTTAGTGTCAGAAGCTGCAGTTTTTATGTAGAATAGATTGTGGTAAAGATTCAAGTCTTGTTATTATGTTTTGCAATATAAAAATATAGAACTTTTGAAAATGTTTAGGAATATATCTAAAAATGAAATAAAATTAATTTGATGACAGAACATTTAACCCTGAAAACTACTCCAGCATTGCTTCTGCTCCAGGTATTTTGTTGAACCAAGTAAAAAGATAATTGACCAATTGCACATACATGTGAATATGTCTGCTAACTGTTTTGACAAAATTTAGAGTTCAAGATCTGTACCTCCAGCCTGGTAAAATTAACTGAAAGAAATTACTTAGAATGGATTATATATAAATTTTCATCTTGAATTATAAGAAATATGCATGTCCTATATTGTATATTTAAAAGAAAATGACCTAGTAGCTTTGTCATTTTAGATGCTTTGGATAAGCCATAGCAAATACATTTTGTTTAGTTTGATAATTGCAAATATGTACACCTTTCATCAGTTACTTGAAAAATCAGAAAGTTATGATGACTTAATACATTGTCATCATGCAGATTCTTAGGACGTTTTTCCAGTGTTTCATGAAACATATTCTTTTAACTCCTGGACAAATATTTCAAGACTCTTTAGTGTGTATTTGCGAATAGTAATTCATTTGAATTTGACTTTGCTCAATAATAATGAAAATCTAGATCTACCAAATAGTAGAATTTACTCCTATGTTTGCTATTAACATCTTTCCAGACGACTGAACCACTGACATTTCCCACTGAATTTTTGAATCTCCTGCTTAATTCAGAGTTCTGAGGGATCCTATTCAGAGAGCACATCTGTCATCGATTGTCTTTGCCACATCCGGCCTAATACCTATTTGTATGACAAACTGCCTGCTGTATGTCTGCAGCCACTAGTCTTCTGCAAAGCTCTTTATTTGTTATGTTGCCCTACAGGAATATCTTGCTCATCATTCATTCTGTTGAGTATTGCATAAACCAAAGTTTTCCCTCAGTTCCCTCTTTAATTTCTACCAGTGTTCCACTTCTCATTGTGATTTAATTTCATAGTGAATTTCACTATTCTTTGGGGCTAAATATTTATTCTCTGTGCTCCTGCTGGTTATTAGTCAACTTTGGGCGGATGAAAATAATGTCAATTGGTGAGCTTTGGACAGATGAAACTAATCTAGACAATTCTGTACCCTCTAGAAACTCCTCTATCTTTGTATTATCCTGCTGAAGTTGTGACTGATACAAATCTAACCCCTATAACCCATTGTTTGATAAGCTTACATATATGTACTGTGCCTTATGAATATACTCATAAATTATTATCTTTAAAGATGAGGTATATTTAGGGGCATAGAGAGCACAGTAAATATAACGATTAGTAATATGTTGTTTTCTGTAGATTATGCTCTTCATTTTCTTGTTACAATAAATTATCTTTAAAATATCAGTTGGCATATTGTATTCATTTATCAGTTACTTATCAAACACCTACTCTATGTGGAGAGGAGCAGTCAGGGAAAAAAGTCTTAAGTCTATTCTACAGGTGCATCAGTTGAAGGAACTGTACATGTTCTCTAATGGAGAAGAGAAACTGAGAAGACATGTTATCTGTCTTCAAGCATTTTAAGGGCCGTCATTTAGAAGAGGGAATGGACTTATTCTGCTTTGTATCAGTGGGCAGAGAGCCCTAAGCTGGACGAGGAAATTGCAAACAGGAAAATTTATACTTAATGCAAGGAAAGGCTTCCTTGTAATTAGCTGTCCAAGGATGAAATGCGTTGCCCCCTCTCCCTACTAGAGGTGTTTAAGCAAAGGGTAGATGACCTCTTGTCGGGGATATTATAAGGGAGTAGAATTCTCATGTAGGCATGAGTTGCATTAGATGGTCTTTAAGGTACTTCCTGTGCAACTCTGAAATTCTCTAGCTATATCCTCAGCATTTTGCTGGTACTGTGACGATTATATAAAAGTTTGAGAAAAGGGCACAAAGAAAGCCATGTAGGGGAATGTTAAGAGGAAAATATAAAAAGATAGAACAGTGCAAAATTTTGTAGAACCTTGAGGGTAAGAATAAGGAATTTTTGAATATCATAAAAAATTAGATTTCCATCTTATAGGCACCAGGGAACCAATAATTATGGGGAAAAGAGAGTGAACAATATATGATGAAAGTAGCTTGTTAAGAAGATTTGTTTGATAAGAATGTAGAATGAATTAGAAAGAGATGAAACAAGAGGAAAAGAGACTAAGATGTAAAATGATGGGTCCAAGACTAAGATGACAATAGTAGAAATGGAAAGGCATTTCTGCAAACATTTCAAAGGGAAATCAATGACTTGTTATTGTATCAGTAGGCTAGAACTGGTGAAAGAGAAGAGAAATCAAGGATATGTTTTAGGATTATGAGTTTGGACAACTGGGAGATCTGTGGTACCATTGTTGGAAATAGGGAAGTTTATTAAAAAAAAAAAAGAATTCAATTTTGAACATGTTGGATTTGAAATGAAAATAGGACATCCAAATGGTAATATAAGATTCTAGGGGCGGCCAGGTGGCTCAGCGAGTAAGAGCACCGGTTCCAGTGTTGGGACGACCTGGAGATCGAATCCCGGGCTCAGACACTCAGCACCACACCCAGAAATAACTGGCCGTGTAACCTTGAGCAAGTTACTTAACCCCAATTGCTTAAAAAAAAAAATACAAGATTCTAACTAAACTGAGAAGTCAGGATTAGAGATACAGACTTGTAAATCATCTTTATAAAGTTGATAATTGAAGTTATGAGTCTGGGTAAGTGCTGAGTTTTCTAGGTTAATTGACAGACATTTTATACTAAGTAATTTGGGACTAATTTTATTAGATTACTGGGTTTTTATTTAAATATGTTTAGATTTTGTGATTCTTAATGGTCACATTTTGTATCTCTGTAATCCATTTTTATATTTGTAGCAACAATTTGTATTTGGCAACTCTAAAATACTGTTATCAGTGATGTTGCTGAAAAGAATAGCTCATAAAGCCTTTTTATTTAATCAGGAAAATTGATTCCAAATATTTATCATTTAAAATTATGTGCCTCTACTGAATTGTCTTTGCTAATTTCCTCCCAAAAAACTGAACTGACTTGTTCATTTATTTTTATGGTAGTTGGAGGAAATGTGGACTGGAAGCAGATAGCAAGTATTCAGGAATCCATTGGAGAGACCAGCTCGCAGAGTGTTGTTGTTGCTGTAGATAGGTAAGGTACTCACTCATTTCATTTCCTCTTTGGTTCATTACTATTTGAACTACTTGAAATAGCAAATAGTGTTATTGGAAAGTTTAGGTATTTAGAGGAACTTCTAAAATTACTTTTAATTTAGTATTCCAGATTAGTTTCTTTGCGTTTGTATCGGTACACACATATGGTTAGTAACCTAATATACTAATATAAGAAGAAGAGAAACAAGTAAATATGGATTTTAAGTTGAAGTTGTAGTAAAAAAGAAAACAATGGTGCAGGTGAAAAAGAAAATACATTTCTTATATACAATTTATTTACTTTATTATCTCTTAAGAAGCATTATATTGACTATTTATGGATATACCCTTTATATCCATACACCACTGTGTTACATTTCTACACAGGTTATCTTTTTTGTCCTGCCCCCTTAGTTTTGGTGTCCTTTGAAGTTTTATTCTTAGTCTCCTTCATTTTCTCCTTAACTTCTTTTTTTTTTTTTTTCAGTTTTTTCCCCTCCTAAAACTTCACTTCCATCTCTGGGTAAAACTAGTCTTATAGCACTGATTCCCCTCCTCTGAACATCAGTCTTGCCTTCTTAACTACCTATTGAATAGCTCTACATAAACATGTTATAGACAGCCAAATATCATTCATCATTTTGTGCCCAAATTATGACCTTCCCAGCCTCTTTCTTCTTTCACCATCGTCCTACTTACCCATGCTCAGAATCTTAACATCATATTTACTCTTCTTCCTTTACCCATATCCAGTAATTTGCCAGACCTTATCTATTCTACTTGTACTGCCACTGCCTACCTCTACATGACCTTATTGCCTCTTTCCTCAAAAATTATTATCCTCTCTCCTCTTCTTCTCCAATGCATCTTTTACTAAATTAACCTTTCTAAATGCACAGTTATATCCTATGCATTGTTATTCCCCTGCTTCCAGAACTTTCAGTGATTCCCCATTGCACGTAGGTTGAAATCCAAATTAAAATCTTGACATATAAGTTCATTTACAATATAGCTCCAGACTATCATTCTAGTTATATTTCATCTTATTTCCTTTTATGCACTCCATTTCAACCAGTGTGGATCACTAACTCTTCTTTGAGTATTTTCTGCCTCCTGATCTTATATAATAACTCTGACTTTTAGAACACCATGCCTGAACACATTTATTTCACATCACCACCTTACTAAAAATCTCTCTCTTTAAAATCCAATTTAAGTGACACTTTAAACAGTAATCTTTGTACCAAAAGGAAATGCTTTATCCTTCTTCAGATTCCTCCTGATGCATTGTTTATATTTATTCAGCAGTATATAATGTTATTATGTATTCCAGTGTGTCAAAGAGTATAAAACACAATGGAAATTGAGTAATGTCTAAGGTTTAGTTGTTCATTCTGTAAACAGTATAAGTAATGAAAATACTACGTTACCAAATGCCTAATGTGCTTCTTAATTTAAAAAAAACATGTATTTTAGAGTCAGACTTCTATGTTTTTGTAAATAATTGTGGATTTTTTTCCCTCTTCTCCACTTTTCTGCCCTCTGGCCAGAATATTTACGGGGTCTACAAGGCTTGATGGAAATGCTATTGGTAAGTAGGTGAACTTACTGTCACACTTACAGATTAGCCTTTTAACTAAAAACTTAAAGATTGAGCTAACAATTTCATTCTATATTTGCTTTACAGTGGATTTTGTCCGTTGGCTTTGTGCTGTATCTATGGATGAATTGCTTTCTACTACACATCCTCGTATGTTTAGTTTGCAGAAGATAGTAGAAATATCTTATTATAACATGGGAAGAATAAGATTACAGTGGTCTAGAATTTGGGAAGTCATTGGAGACCATTTTAATAAGGTATTTGGTTAATTATACTCAGTGTCATTCATAAATTCCTCTTTTGCCTCATTGTAGCAAAGAAGAGATTGATTTCTTGAAGGTTATGCCAACAGAACACTAGGTCTTAGAGATTCTCCTAAGCTCAGAAGGCTTTGAGTATGGGGAAAACTCACTTCCAGAAATCTGGGAGCATTTACTTCTAGAAGTTTAGCCACTAAATGATTTTTTTTTTTTGGTTACAATATGTCATGAAACAGGTAAAATAACCTGGTTCTGTGGGCTTCTGCTACCAGTGACATAATCTTCTTGGGCTTCAGGTAATAGATGGCATCTGAGGATCCTTCCAGCTTTAAATCCATAATCCTATTACATGGTGACAGTGGCAGAAAATGGGTCAAAGGATGCTAATAATAAAACCTCCATGAACACTTAACTGTTGCCATTCTCAATATATAATATTTATTCAGAGACCAACAAGGAAATGAACCATGTCTATATTCATGTTATTCCAAATGCACTGCAAGATGAGCCAAGGAAGCACCTGGAGTTTCATAGAGCCCCTTCTGTCAGCACCATCTGGGTGGGATCTCAAGCTTCCTGCAAGGGGCGGAGCAAATTCTGGGTTCATACAAGAAAAAGAGAACAAGAAATGGCTAAAACTAAGTCAAACCATTAGGAGACTGAAGTAAAACCCTGTAATTATTGAAAGAGGTAGGCCTTAATGTTAGCTACTCCATCTAGAACTAAGCAGGACCTGCCTATACCATACAAAAATGGGAAGGGATAAAGCCTGACCAAAGTGCAAATCCAGAAGCTACTCCTGTAGATTGTAGTAAACAGAAGATAATGCTGAGCACAGTGAAGAAATCATGTGGAGTGAGGAAAAACCCAAGTAGTAAACCCTGCAAAAGAGAGAAAGTTCACATCAAGTCCAAGTAGATCCTCAGAGAAAAGATGCCCTGGACCCAAGAGCAAGAGTACTTGGGGGTAAAATGAAGCAATAGATATTAAATTGTAATTATAAAGAAAATGCCATCTAGAGAAGAAATGTTGAACAGCAAGTAGAATTAATAGTTTAGCAAAAAAATTGAAATCCCTCAAAATTAGAATGAACCAAATGAAAAATAATGACAATAGGCATCACATATACCTCGCTTTTTTCTGAACTAGAGTAAGGATGACTGAACACACAAAACAAAGAAAAGGGAGAAAGTGGATTTCAGAGAAAGGGCAGAATAAAAAAGTGACTAGTCATAAGCAAAGCAAACTTATACATTAAACAGTATAACATGAAAGGGTATTAAAAGGAAAGAAAGAATTAAAACCTATAGTCAGGCACAAAACAAGGGAGAGAAAAGAAAAATGAAGTGAAAACAGGTCATTTAAATTATAGATCACTGGTGTGTTAATAAGCAAATTCTTTTAAAACTAGGAAAGTTCCAGCAGTACATGAAAAGCAGAATTTTGAAAATCTGAGAAGTGGTTAACAAAATTGAAAGGAAATACACATACATTTATACATGCTTCTGTGTGTGTACCTATATAATTTATGAAAGAAAGAACTGTATTTTTTAAAACTAATAAAAGATAAACAGCTAGCCACATTTTTTTTAAAAGATAGGTAAACCAAATTGTCAATATCAAAAAATTAAAAAGGACAATTCACATCATAGACAAAGTAAAAGAATTACTTAAGTGAAATGGTAGGATATTATTTTTTAAAATATAAATACCCAGATTAGCAGAAAAACTACATTGTTATATAACCCAATATCAGATAAAGAAATTAAAGAAGCCACAGATGAATTCCCAAAGAGGGGAGAAAAACTTAAGACCAGATGGGTTTACAAGTGAATTCTGTCAAATATTCAAAGTATCAGTCATTGCAATATCATATCAGCGACATACAAAAATAGAAAAAGGTCTCTTTCTAGACTCTCCCTTTGATGGAAATATGGTCTTAATACCTAAAGCAGGGAGAGATATAAGAGAGAAAGAAAGCTATAATATTCCCTTACAAATATTGATACAAAAATTTTACAAACAACATATTTTTAAAAGATTATGAACTTTGACCAAGTTGTATTCCTACTGAAGAGTGCAGTATTTGTTCAGTATAATGAAAACCATAAAGAACTATGCTAATGGCAAGAAGAAAAATCATGTGATTGTATCAGTAAATGCAGAAAAGACAAAATTTAATGCCCATTGCTATTTTTTTGTTTTGTTTTTTAAACAACACTGGAAAGTATAGGAATAAATGGACCTTTTCATAATGTAAGTAGCACCTAAAACAAAGAGCCAATATTTTTTGCAATGAAGCAAGGATTAAGCTGCCTTTTTTTTTTTTTTGCTTTTTTGGAGGGGCAGTTTGGGTTAAGTGACTTGACCAAGGTCACACAGCTAGAGAGAGAGAGAGAGAGTGTGTGTGTGTGTGTGTGTGTGAAGTGTCTGAGGGCAGATTTGAACTCAGATCCTCCTGACTCCGGGGCCAGTGCTCTATTCACTGAGCCACCTAGCCACCCATAGTCCTTTCTTTTTTTAAAGTTAATTTATTTATTTTTAGTTTTCAACATTCACTTCCATAAGATTTAAATTTTCTTCCTCATCCGCCCCTTCCTTCTCCCCAAGACAGTATGCAATCTGATATAGCTCTACATATACATTCCTATTAAACTTATTTTAATTTTAGTCATGTTATATAGAAGAATTAGAATGAATGGGAGGAACTATGAGAAAAAAAAACACAACAAAAAAAAGAAAATAGTTTACTTTGCTCTGCATTCAGACTCCATAGTTCTTTCTCTGGATGTGGATGGCATTTTCCATTGTGAGTCCTTTGGAATTGCATTAGGCCCTCACATTGCTGAGAAGGTCTAAGTCTGTCAAAGTCAGTCATCACATGCTGTGGCTGTTACTGTGTACAATGTTCTCCTGGTACAGCTCACTTCACTCAGCCTCAGTTCCTATAAATCTTTCCAGATTCTTATCACACAATAGTATTCCATTACATTCATATACCACAACTTGTTCAATCATTCCCCAATTGATGGGCATCCCCTCAATTTCCAGTTCTTTGCCACCACAAAAAGAGCTGCTATGAATATTTTTGTACATATGGGTGCTTTTCTCATTTTTATGATCTCTTTGGGATACAGCCCTAGAAGCAGTATTGCTGGATCAAAGGGTATGCACATTTTTTTTAAAGCAATTGGGGTTAAGTAACTTGCTCAAGGTTACAAGGCCAGGTGTTTCTGGGTGGGTGCTAAGTGTCTGAGCCCAGATTCGATCCCCCAGGTCATCTGGACACTGGAGCAGGTGTTCTTACTTGCTGTGCTACCTAGCCGCCCCAAGGGTATGCACATTTTTATAGCCCTTTGTGCATAGTTCCAAATTGCTCTCCAGTATCATTGAATCAGTTCACAACTCCACCAACAATCAATTAGTGTTCCAATTTTTCCAACTCTTCTCCAACATTTATCATTTGCCTGTTTTGTCATGTTAGCCAATTTGATAGGTGTGATGTGGTACCTCAGAGTTGTTTTGATTTGCATTTCTCTAGTCATTAGTGATTTAGAGCATTTTTTCATATGATTATAGATAGCTTTAATTTCATCCTCTGAGAACTGCCTGTTCATATCCTTTGACCATTTATCAATTGAGGAATAACTTATATTCTTATAGATTTGACTCAGCTCTCTACATATTTTAGAAATGAGGCCTTTATTAGAGACACTGGTTGTAAAAATTCTTTCCTACTTTTCTGCTTCCCTCCTAATCTTGGTTGCATTGGCCTTGTGCAAAAACTTTTCATTTTAATGTAATCAGAATTATCCATTTTGCATTTCTTAATGTTCTCTATCTCTTGTGTGTTCATAAATTCCTCCATTCTCCACAAATCTGACAGATAAACTATTCCTTCTTCCCCTAATTTGCTTATAGTATCGGCCTTTATATCTAAATTGTGTACTCATTTGGACTTTATTTTGGTATGTGGTGTCATACGTTAGTTTGCTCAGTTTCTGCCATACTGTTTTCCAGTTTTCCCAGCAGTTTTTGTCAAATAGTGAGTTCTTATCCCAGAACCTGGGGTCTTTGGGTTTATCAAACAGTAGATTTATGATAGTCATTGACTACTGTGTCTTGTGCACCTAACCTATTCCACTGATCTACCTCTCTGTTTCTTAGCCAGTATCAAGTAGTTTTGATGATTGCTGCTTCATACTACAATTTAAGGTCTGGTATGGCTAGGCCACCTTCCCTAGCGTTTCTTTTCATTAATTCTCTTGATGTTCTAGACTTTTTGTCCTTCCAGACGAATTTTGTTATTATTTTTCCTAGCTCTCTAAAATAATTTTTGGTTGTTTGGTATAGCATTAAATAAATTAATTTAGGTAGAATTGTCATTTTTATTATATTAGCTTGGCCTACCAACGAGCAACTGATATTTTTCCTACTATTTAGATCTGACTTTATTTATGGGAAAAGTATTTTGAAATTGTGTTCATATAGTGCCTAGGTTTGTTTTGGCAGGTGGACTCCCAAATATTTTAATGTCTTTAATAACTTTAAAAGGAATTTCTCTATCTCTTGCTGTTGGGTTTTGTTAATAATTTACAGAAATGCTAATGATTTGTGTGGGTTTATTTTACATCCTGCAACTTTGCTAAAATTGTTTATTATTTCAAGTAGTTTTTTACTTGATTTTCTAGGATTCTCTAAGTATATCATCATATCACCTGCAAAGAGTGATAACTTAATTTCTTCTTTGCCTATTCTAATTCCTTCAGTTTATTTTTCTTCTGTTATTGCTAAAGCTAATGTTTCTAGTACCAGATTGAATAACAGTGGTGATAATAGACAGCCTTGTTTCACCACCGATCTTATTGGAAATGCATCTAGCTGATCCCCATAACATATAATGCTTGCTGAGGGTTTTAGCTAGATGCTATTTATCATTTTAAGGAAGTCTCCATTTATGCCTATTCTCTTTAGTGTTTTTAACAGGAATGGGTGTTGTATTTTGTCAGAAGCTATCTTTTCCTTTACGTTATCTGCAGTATTATGTTCGTATGTAGTTGTTTTCATGTTCTTTCACCTGTTATTTTGTAGGATCTTTTAGAGCAGTAACTGTTTTGCCTTTCTTTACAACCCCTAGCATTTGGCACAGAGCCTGCTGTGTAGTAGGCACTTAGTAAATGCTTTTTGACTTGTTGACATGATTAAAAAAGAAGCATCAGTCATGTAGCAAGCCAGCATGATGTACTGGTACCCTCAATAAAGGGGTATTGGGTAGACCCCCTATGGAAGATTTATGTAAAAATTGGTATTTATTTAAAGACATGGGTATTTTGCAATCTATACTAGTTGTAAAAATACGCTAAGATCCATTGAAGCATCTTAGTAGCTCTTGTTTATAATTGTTTGGCCTTTGTATAAAATTCTTGTTTGTTAATCGTTGAATTATTGCTGTGCAATATCATAAAAATAGGTTTTTGTTATCTAAAGTTTCAAATATTATTCTTCAAAATCATATCTCTTTTTCTTATTGAATAGCAAGTTAGACTTATAGAAGAAATAAAAGTTCTAATATTTCTATATGATATTTTTTTAAAATTTATTTCCAAATTATGTTCACCAAAATACACATAAAATTAACTTTCAGTGTTAACATAAGTGCTTTATATATATTTTGTTGTAACAGGTTGGCTGCAACCCCAATGAAGATGTAGCTATTTTTGCAGTAGACTCCTTGAGGCAATTATCAATGAAGTTCTTAGAGAAAGGGGAGCTTGCAAATTTCCGATTCCAGAAAGATTTCTTAAGACCATTTGAACATATAATGAAGAGAAACAGGTAACTATAGACAGTTTTTCCAGAGAAGTTAAAAGCCAATACTTTATTATCATTTGTTAATATTTTTAAAAGCAGATTTCTTTTTACAATATTTTATCAGTATACATCTCAGCAATTATGTTTATCTTTTAGGTCTCCTACCATTCGGGACATGGTTGTACGATGTATAGCACAAATGGTTAACTCTCAAGCTGCTAACATCCGCTCTGGTTGGAAGAATATCTTTTCAGTATTTCACCTAGCTGCCTCAGATCAGGATGAAAGTATTGTGGAGCTTGCATTTCAAACAACAGGGCATATTGTCAGTAAGTACTGTATTAACTTTATAGGAAAAGTTTTAATGCATGGAAATACATGTGTCTTAATAAAGTTTTAAGCTTTAATAGTTTAAATAGCTTAGACAAGGCATGTGCTCCCTGTATATAGATATTATAATGTCACTCTCCAAAATTTATTTTCATGTGATTTGACCAGATTATTTATTTTGAAAATGGCAAAGACATGTTTAAGGATCCTTCATCAAACATAAGAATTGCTACAGTATACCAGACCAGTTGGGCCACCTAGCCTAGTATTCTGTTTGATAAATATTCCATTTTGAAGGATGCTGTAGAAGTTGCTTTCTGTAATGTTACTTTTACAGTTTAGAAATATGTCCTGAAACATCCTTAAAACATTCTTAGAAGAACCGAAACTATTTTTTTATCTTTAAGTTTAGCTGTACCATTGTAAACTTGTATATGTTGCAGTACCTAATGGTATTTTGAACATAGCTGTTCATTATATTTATAAGAAATCCCCACAGAATCTTGTTCACTTTACTTAATAATATGATTAGCATATCAATGTTAAGGATTTTGAAAAACTCAGTGACCCAGTCAGCTATTTCTGAGTCACATGAGCAACAAGATGGGGGACTAGACATTTTCTCTGATTCCAGTCACCTCTTAAACCTCTCCAAAACAGAAATTATGCAGCAAAGGTAAAGCAGCTTCAGTTGTCTCATGGATCTAGGAATCCCCAGAATCCAAAAGAAGGTTAAAAAAAAAAAACCATGTGAATTGTCACTCATTGACCCAGAACTATCTCAACACCCTTATTCCATATCCCAGACTACTAGCAGTGAGTGAGACTTCTCCTACAGACCCAAGGATACAACACAGACTTACAACCAAAAATACCCCCACACCTCAGCCCAGCCTATCACTTTATAATGCCAGGAACTATCCCAGGTACATGCTGCAGAAATTTTCCATCGCCACAATGTTAGGAAGCCACAGTTTTTTGGGAGCAAAAGGTTGCCAGCATCAGCACTGCAAAGCACTGAACTACTGGT
Source organism: Petaurus breviceps papuanus (assembly GCF_028583685.1). Classification (NCBI taxonomy): domain Eukaryota; kingdom Metazoa; phylum Chordata; class Mammalia; order Diprotodontia; family Petauridae; genus Petaurus; species Petaurus breviceps. Next base: position 78,133,416 of record NW_027186304.1, on the reverse strand, counting down.
CCCATGCCAAAGAACTAGCTAAAGGGGCACGTGCGCGCGTGTGTGTATGTGTGTGTGTGTGTTGGGGATTGGGGAGCAAAGTGGGAAGGGGTATATGCAGTAGTCCATTAAGCCTAAGGAGAAAAGCACAGGATCCAGCTGAGTATCTAGTGGAGTAAGAGAGCATTGATCCAGGGAGGACATTTTGAGGCAAATGTGGGCAGAATAAAAGGTAACCAGGGGAGGATAGAGATCAGTAGTGGGCTGCATCATCAGAGGTATGGCAGGGGAGGGGCCCTCCCACAAGGCAGTGTCCTGTTGGACACTTGTAATAATTAGTATTGGTCATGGGAGTGAGGCACATTGGGAAATAGGAATCCACAGGGCAAAATGGCAGAACGTATCTAGAGGGAAGAGCCTAGAATGGATACTGTGTAAGCTTGGTGTAAACAGAAAGAAAAGATGGATAATGAAAAGAGTGAGAGACATTCTTTTTGTAAAGTTTAAGAGGAGAGGAGGGTGAGAGAATCAAGGTGAATGAAAGAAAAAAGGGTGGAATATATGTAATCACATAAAAATAGGAGAGAAAAAGGAACTAATAAGCAAAAACCCCAAGAGGAAAGGGTGTAATGAATGAGAGGAGACCAGGAGTAAAGGGATGAAAGCCAGTAGGAACATGACCACATTCTTAAAAGATTAAAATAACTGAAGGAATATAATACTGTATTTACAGCAGAAGATCATAACTTGGAAAAAACCCATACTATTAGTGACAGATGGAGGAAAAATATAAACCGGACTTTTATGACTGAAAATGTAAATGTATTGAACAATAAAAAGAAAAAGAGTGACAGATGGGCTAAGAAAACACAACCTTATAATCCTTGACTTACGAGAAGCACAATCAAAAACAAAGATATAAAATAAAATTGAGCGGATGGAAAAAATTTCCTGTACATCAAGTGAATCCAAATAAATCAGAATTTAGGAATTAGAATCATGCTATTAAAGCAAAAACAAACATTCAAAAAATAAAAAAAGACATTCAAGGAAACTATATTATGTTTAAAGGAACCATAACCTTAATTAATATCATTAATAAATGTTTACACTTCAGTTGCCTTACCAATTAAAATGGTAAAAGCCAAAACATCCTCAATCATGTGATTGTCTCTATACATGCAGAAACCTTTGACAAAGGACAACACCCCTGTACACTATAAATCCTACAAAGTATATAGCCTTTTTTAATATCATAAAACAAAAATTTAATACCAAAAACAAGGATCATATGCAGTGGGGAATACACTAAAATCTCTAACAATAAATATTGGAGTGGAGGAAAGATTCCCATTCCCCCTACTATTTTTTAATATACTTCTGAAAATAACTAGTAACAGCATTAAGACAAGAGAAAGATATAAAAGGAGTAAAGATAGGTTAAGAGGAGATAAAACTAACCTGTTTGTTGATGATATGTTGACTTACTTGGAAAATCCTAGGAAAATCACGAAGATACTAATTGAGACAATAGCTTCAACAAAGTTGCAAAAAATCATCAGAAATAAACAGTATTTCTATATAAGAAAAACAAAACACAAATAGGAATAATAGAAAGGGAAATCCCATTCCAAATAAATGCAAAGTGTATAAAATACCTGGAGATTGACCTCCCTAAGCTCACAAAATATTTGTATAGATTCAATTAAAAAGTGTTCCATAAAGAAATAAAGAGCAAAGATAGCTGGAGGAATTTCAATATTTGTTGCTAAAATGTCAAAACTGACTACTACCAAAATTAATTTAATTTTTTTTAAAGAAATAAAGAATAACTCAGATAGTTGGAGGAATCTCAGTGTTCATAGGTAGGGAGGCCTTGCTAAAATGTAAAAAGCTACTACTACCAAAATTAATTTACATTTTAATGCTTACACTAATCAAATTACCAAGTAGATGCTTTATAAAACTTGATGATAAAATTAATTAGGAAGAACAAAAGATCTAGAATATTAAAGGAAATAATGAAAAGAAGTAAGGATAAAGAGGCAGTAGCAATTCCATATCTCAGACTATATTATAAAGCAGTAAGCATCAAAACCATCTGCTATTGGTTGAAGAATAGAGAGATAGCTCAGCGGAACACACCAAGCAAGGGAGATTCATAAAGAATAGAACACGGTAATCCAGTGTCTGATAAAGTAGAAAATATAAATTATCTAGGGAAAAACTGCTTAACTGATAAAAACTGTCAGAATAACTGGAAAGCAGTCTGACAGAAATTAGGTTTAGATTAATACCTTATACCACATACCACAATATATTTTATATGGATATGCAACTTTAATATTAAATATCATACTTTTTAAAAATTAGAAGAGAATGCATCCTATATCACTCACAAGTATGGGGAGTACAGGGGTGGGGAATCTGCACCCTCGAGGTCACATGTGTCCCTCTAGATCCTCAGTTGTGACCCTTTGATTGAATCCAAAATTCACAGAACAAATTCCCTCTTACTTGAGGACCTGGAGGGCCACATGTGGCCTTGAGGCCACGGTTTTCCCCCACCCCCAAAGAGATGTATTCTTTACCTAACTGGGATCAGGGCAGTTTTAAAAGATAAAGTAGGTAACTTTGATTACTTGAAACTTAAAAGCTTCTGCACAGACAAAAGTAATGCGTCTAGAATAAGAAGGGAAGTGGCCAAATGGGGGGGGGGGAATCTTTGTATCAAACTTTACTGATAAGGATTTTGTCTCCAAAATGTATAAATAATTTATATGTGTATATCTGTATATGCATATGTGTGTGTATATAACTAATGGCCATTCCCCAAAATATAGTGAAAGAATATGAACTAAAAAAGTGAAAAAACTAAAAACTCACAAGCACATAAAACAATGACCCTAATAAGAAAAATGTGAATCAAAACAACCCTGAGGTTTCACCTCAAGCACTGTGCATTGGCAAAAATGACAAAAATGTCAGCAGTCGTTGTAAGGGATTCTATATATAGGTGCATTAATACATTGCAGGTGGAGCTGTGAAATGGTACAGTCATTTTGGAAAGAAATTTGGAATTAGGCAAATAAAGTAAATGAAGTCCATACCTTTGACCAGTGGCTCTATTTCTGGATTTATACCTTAAGGGAGACTTCAATAAGAATTAAGTTCCTATATGTTCCAGAATATTCATAGCAGCAGTTTTTGTGGTAGCTAAGAATTGGAAACAAAATAGATACCCATCAGTTTCAGAAATGACTGAAAAAATTGTGGCACATGAATGTGATGGAGTAGTACTGTACCAAAAGAAATAATCTCTGTGCTGAATACAGAGAAGCCTCTATATGGAGTGATGCAGAATGAAGCAAGCAGAGTCCAGAAAACAATACAGGCAGTGACTTGCAGCAATATCAACTGAAACAACACCACATCAAAAAATCGAAAGTAAATGTAGCAAAAAATTTTTTTGAGGGATGAAGGCAGGATAATTGGGGTTAAGTGACTTGGCCAAGGTCACACAGCTAGTAAATGTTAAGTATCTGAGGCTGCATTTAAACTCAGGTCCTCCTGACTCCAGGGTTGGTGCTCTATTCACGGCACCACCTAGCCACCCTTCAAGTGCAATTTGAATGAAGAGATATGAGAAGATACCCTCAACCAATCATTTTATATAGGTGGGTGGTCCACAGTTGTAACACATTGTACATGTTTTCAGTCTTTTTCAGTATATTAACCAGTTGTGCTAATTTTTTTTCCCCTCCTAAAAAAACACTATCATATGGGGAGGTTCTCTGGAAGGGGAAGGGATACTAGAGCTACATATGATGGTATAAGAAAGAGAAAATATTAGTAAAAACTTATTTAAAAATTCAGTGACTTGGTGATTCTCTTCTCCCTCCCTCACACTCAATTTGATCACCCTAAAATTCCCATTTCTCATTTTTACAAAAAAGCTAAGTACGTGTTCTTTTAAATGTGATAACATTTTAGCCCTTTGTATATCAGCAAAATGCTGAAATTCTAAATGATAACAGAGATTGTGTGTTATAAATTACAAAATTTTTTAAGTTGTCATTATTTGACAGACTGTTTATAAGCTGATTTTCTATATTCTTTTAAGTTGATTTTGTACATTATTTTGTTAGAGTATCTTGAAAAAGTTTTGTCTAAATCAAAACTTTTTAAATGCATCAAATATTATTTTAACTATTTAAAAGGAAGTTTGTGGTGAATTCATTAGTAAAGGGCATAAATACTTTGTAATGTTTCTTTTTTTCATTAATTTTTTTTATGATGGGGGCAGCTAGGTTGTGCAGTGAATAGAGCACTAGCCCTGGAATCAGGAGGACCTGAGTTCAAATCCGGCCACAGACTCTATATACACACATACACACACACACACACACACACACAGAGCCATGTGACTGTGGGCAAGTCACTTAACCCCAGTTGACCTAGCTTCCCCCCTCAAAAAAAGCAGTTTTTTTTAATTATCTGGTTTTCCTAGAACAAAATAGATCTAAGGTCTGCTTTTGAGAGCATGCATTGAATATAAAATTTTTCAAAAAGAGTATATTTTTATAGTAAACTTTTGTCATCATTGCCAGAAATTGACCAGCATGTAATCTGGCTAGATCTCAGTATTTACGTTTTCCTTTCATTTTAATATAGTATCAACTTCATTAAGAAATATCTAGTAAATTAAGAAAAATAATCCTGATAATATTACATTTACATTTCACATGTCACATCTACCCAAAATAATTTTAGGCATTTTATTTTATCATCATGTTTTCATATTACTTATTTTTCCCAAAAGGTCAGGAAAATTTTATAAATGTAGCTAGAATTTTTAAAATGATATTCGTGTAGGAACTTATAGGTATGTTATCATCAGAATACTTTTTAAAACATTAAAAATCATTGCTAAAATATATTTTTCTCAGATTTGACTTGATTTATCTTAGACCACTGAGGAAGATTAAAGTTTACAATTTAATGTCTTTCTTAATGAATTCTGATAAAAATGCACCAGCACTTAGCAGAGTGCTTGCCACATAGGAGGCACTTAATAAATGTTTATTTATTGATTGCTTGTAGCGGTGTTGCATGTAACATGTTCAAATATGTGTTTCATATCTTTGGAGTAAATAGTTTCTTTTGTCATATTTATAGATTAGGTTTTTGTTTGGATCATTTTAAAACCTACTACTTTTTCTTCAATTTAACAATTCATCCAACTCTTAATTGGAGCATATTCTAATTCTTTTTTAAGTGATGACTAAATTTAGTAAACAGCAAATTTTCAGAACTAGTTTCTGCATTTCAAGGGCCATAGAAACTGCTCCCCAGTTTTTTCTTGTTGTAAGAACTGGTCATCCTGTACTAAGACCAATAAAAACTGCATGTGAAAATTCTGACCATTGCTCACCTTCCCTTACAATAAAACTACATGCTTGGAAAGTAAAGAATAAGGTGTATGGAATGTGCTTGTTTTGAGGGGGATAGACAGTTTTCTTTTTAGTTTGAAATTGTATCCATAAACATTTTACAATTACTTTTTTTTTCTTTATAGCCATTGTTTTTGAAAAGCATTTTCCTGCTACCATTGATTCTTTCCAAGATGCTGTGAAATGTTTGTCTGAATTTGCATGTAATGCAGCCTTCCCAGATACCAGTATGGAAGCAATTCGTCTTATTCGCCATTGTGCAAAATATGTATTTGACAGACCACAGGTATAGTATCATTTAATGACACAATTTTCAAGTTAGAAACACTTTCCCAGATTATCAGACTAAAGTGAATTTAAATTATGTTTGGAGGTTAAAAGGCAATATAATAATTTAGTTTTCTTTGAATCAAAAGCACCATAAATAATGACACTGATAATCATATCTGATACATAGAGTAGATTATGATTTGCAACATACTTTACAAACATAATCACTTTTGTTCTATAAGACAAAAGAGTCTTTAATCCTTTTATTTCCCCAGAAAATGTAGGTGAAGGTTTTACATTTTGGGGTTGAGAATTGGTCTTTTATTTTTGGAGCATTTTGGGATAGTTCAAGGGGTATTCATCTAGATGTATAGAAATTAGACATATTTTCATGGTTAAATTGTACAGTTTAAGAAAATATACCTTGAAAAATCTTGGTAATACTTTATAATTTTCAAAGAACTTTCATGTTGGGATGGCTAGGTGAGGCAGTGAATAGAGCACCGGCCCTAGAGTCAGGAGGACCTGAGTTCAAATCCAGCCTCAGACACTTAACACAAAAACTAGCCGTGTGACCTTGGGCAAGTCACCTAACCCCAATTGCCTTCCAAAAAGCAAAAATAAACTTTCAGGTTTATTATACAATTCAAATATAATCACCCTATCAAGTTAATAAAGTGGTCGAGTGATCTTCATTTTTTAAATGTGTAAAATGAGACGCAGATTTGTTTGGAGTCACACAGCTCTCTGTTGACAGACCTGAAACTCTCCTGTTTCTTCATGCAGAGCTTTTTCTCCTCCACCAGATGTCTTCATTCTCCCAACTTTTTTTTTTTAAGCAAATGTTTTTTGCATAACATATTGATTTGTAAAGTATTTTACAAATGCTTTTTCAGAGCCAGGAAACATTAACTTAGGAGCATTGAAATACTTTCCTATGATTTTCATGTTTTGTTTTGTTTTTTTCTTAAAGGCTTTCAAGGAATACACAAGTGATGACATGAATGTGGCCCCTGAAGACAGGGTGTGGGTGAGAGGATGGTTCCCAATTCTCTTTGAGTTATCATGTATCATCAATAGATGCAAATTAGATGTAAGAACCAGGTAACAATCAGTATTTGTAATTAAAATTTAGAAGCATTTATTTTGAATTACTATAATCAAATAAATGTTTTCTTTGTGTTCCCTAGTATAACAGATAAAAGCATAAAGCAAATTTGTTGGGTAGGCTAGAAATACAAATTCATTTTAAATTGAATAAAAGAAAAAAATAAGAGTAAATCACCAGCTGACAAAATTATAACCCAGCTCAAGTTACTTATTTTTAATTTAATTTGTTTTTTGCATAGTTAATTTCATATATAGATTTCTATATAAGCATTGAAAGCAATGGTTGAATTAATTCTGCTTTCAGTCTTAAAAATAAAATTAGGTATCTGTTGTTTTTAGCTGAAAATTGTCAGTTTCTCCTTAGAGGGATACTGAATGACAATTTTTAATTTTGAAAAAAATTTTCTTTGGCTATTAATTCAAGGTAGCAGAATTAAACATCTTAATATTATTGAATTAGCAAGTATTTATAAATTGCTGTATTTTGCACCTGGCACTGTAGAAAACACAGGAAATATAAGATAAAAGAGAGGCATATGACACAGCTTCTATCCTCAGGAACATATAGTATAACTATGATCATAAGATAAATATTAATGAAAAAATAAACCATACAAATTTCTTTTGCCAGCCCCCTTAATTGTTTTCCCTCATTGCCTATTTGTATGCCAGAAAGCTTCATCAATGGACTGGCAAAGTGAAATTCAGAATGATCAGTGTGGCTTTCTGAGAATGGCTCTGATACATTACATTTGTCTAAGAACAAGGGTAGTAATAATATTTGTATAAATATAAAATGTGGGGTTTGGTTTTTTCTTTTCTCCATCCATGTTATTTTTGTCTTTGTGATTTTAGCAATCTTATTATATTTAACCTTCTAACTGGATATAATTTATGTGATAACTAAATTAAGTCTATTTTTCTTAAAAATCTGTAAGTAATTCATTGTTAACTCTACGTCTCAGGGTCCTCCTCTGTAAAATAATGGATTTGGATTAAATGATTTCTAAAGTTCTTTTTCAACTCTGGAATTCTGATAATTTATGAATATATGACCATATTAGTCATATTAATCAAGGAATTATATATATACATATATGTGTGTGTACATATATGTGTGTGTGTGTGTATATACACACACACACACACACACACATGATTTACTATTCCCAAGGCAATGTGCTAAGCATTACATGGGAAAGAGGCTACAAAAATATAAGGAATTTGTAGTTGGGAAAATAAGGCATAGAGGTTAAAAAGATAGTTAACAATACAATGTAGTTATCCTGAAAAAAAATAAATACTACAGGCAGTAGAAATAATAAGTGCTATAGTGGGTCAAAGAGAGAAAAAGATCATTTCTGGTGATTAATGTGTTCTTAGAAATATTAATAGAAAACAGAAAGCTCCAGGAAGAAGAGCAGAAGGAAGTTGTATGTGGCCATGAAGGAGGTGACAAGATGAGAAAATATTGGCTAGATGAGAAAGATATCAAAGAGAATTAGCCAAAGGAGTTTCCAGTAAGAACAAAAGACTAAGAATTTTGTTTGAAAAAATATGGAGTTAGGAAGAATTGTGTAATAACATTTCTAGAGTGAGCTATGTTTATTTTTTGGTCTGGCCAAGTAGTTATGTCTCTGAACAAGGTGGAGGTTGGTCTCCTTCAAAGAGACAAGTAAAGGAGTTTAAGGAGTGCCTCCCCAATTTCCAGGTCATTAGGAAAAAGGAAGGACTTCAGTTTAAAAACAAAGTATAAAAAAGGATTTCAAGAAGCAGAGGGATATCTTGCTTTGTCAGGAGATTGAGAATGAGAAGAATGTAACACAAAAGAAAGGGAAGAAGACCACCAAATACTTGGAACTAAGTGACAGATATGAGACTCTTCCTAAAGAGGAAAGAGCTGAACTGTCTTAGGAGGAAGAAACAATTTGTCCTCCAAGAAATGATGGTGTGGATCCACAGTAAGAGATCATCCAGTAAGAATGAGAGGAAAAGGTAGAAGCAGGACCTCCACTGGGCTCCGGCTTCCACCTTCCCCAATCCATGTAAAAAGGGGACTCTGAACAAACTTTGGAGCTGCAGAACCCACAAAGTGACACAGAGAAGCTAACTTCCCGCTGAGGACAGCCCAGCAGGCCGGCAGGAATCGGCCAGCGCAGTGCTCTGGGAACCGAGCCCAGCCCCAAGTGGGAGTGCGTGGCCTGAGACCCAGGTACAGCGAGCCAGCGCCACGTAGCAGCTTCAGCTCTTGGCCTGCAGAGTGTAGGGGGACCAAGCACCAGTCTGAGGGGTAATCGCTCTTGCTTTAGCCTTCTTGGATCTGGATTGAAGTCTAGGGTGGAGGTCCTGGGGTGTGTGTCCAGCTTGCCAGAGCATGTGGAGACCTCAGAGAGAGCACCCATCTAATACCTCCAGCAGCTGAGAAAACCCCACCGTTTGGGACGAAAGGTCCCCTGTATGGTGGCAGAGTCCTACTGTGGCAAAAAGCCCAGGGGTCAAGTGACTCAGGGGCGACATGACCAGGCAAAGGAAACAAAGCAGACAGAAGATTGCAATATTAGACTCCTATATTGGGGACAAAAAGGAGCAAAGCATGGAACAGGAGGAAGACAGTGAAGTCAGAACTCCTGCACCAAAAGCTTCAAAGGAAAATATGAGCTGGTTACAGGCTATAGAGGACCTTAAGAAGCAGACAAGAGAAGTGGAGGAAAAAAAGGGAAGAGAAATGAGAACAATGCAAGAAAATTACGAAATGAGAGTCAACAGCCCGACTGAGGAAAATAATGCATTAAAAAATAGACTAACTCAAATGGCAAAAGAAGCTCAAAAAGGCAATGAGGAGAAGAATGCCTTAAAAAGCCAAATTTGACAGATGGAAAAATAATCTGAAAAGCTCACTGAGGAGAATCATTGCTTCAGAATTAGATTGGAGCAAATGGAAGCTAATGACTTTATAAGAAATCAAGATGCTGTTAAACAGATCCAAAACAAATGAAAGAATAGAAGTCTATGTGAAATATCTCACTGGAAAAACCACTGACCTGGAAAATAGATCCAGGGGAGATAATTTAAAAATTATTGGACTACCTGAAAGCCACGATCAAAGTAAGAACCTAGAAATCATCCTCCAGGAAGTTCTCAAAGAAAACTGCCCTGATGTTTTAGAACCAAAGGGCAAAATAGAGGTTGAAAGAATCCACCGATCACCTCCTGAAAAAGATCCCAAAAAGAAAACTCCTAGGAATATTATAGCCAAGTTCTGGAATTCTCAGATTAAGGAGAGAATATTACAAGCAGCCAGGAAGAAACAATTTGAATATTGTGGAAACACAATCAGGATAACCCAGGATCTGGCAGCTTCTACACTGAAGGATCGAAGGGCTTGGAATGTGATATTCCAGAGGTCAAGGGAGCTGGGATTAAAACCAAGAGTCACCTACCCAGCAAAACTGAATATCATGTTTCAGGGGAAAATATGGTCATTCAGTGGAATAGAGGATTTTCAAGCATTCTTGCTGAAAAAACCGGAGTTGAATAGAAAATTTGACATTCTGATACAAGAAGCAAGAGAAGCATGAGAAGGTAAACAGGAAAAAGAAATCATAAGGAACTTATCAAAGTTGAACTGTTAACATTCCTACATGGAAAAATGATAATTGTAACTTATGAAACTTTTCACAGTAGTTGAAGGGAATAGAAATATATGTATATCTATATATGAGGGTATATGGGCATACGAATACATAGGTCAATGTGTGTATATATGTTTACAGGTATACATAGATAGAGGGCACAGGACCAATTTAACAGGAAGGGATGATACTTAAAAGGTGAAATTAAGAGGTGAGAGAGGAATATAATGAGAGGAGATGGGGAGAGACAGAATGGGGTAAACTAACTCATGTAGAAGAGGCAAGGGAAAATGGTTACAATGGAGGGGAAGAATAGGAAGGCAAAAGGGAATGGGTCAACCTTATTCCCATTGAATTTGGCTTGAGGAGGGAATGAAATACACACTAAATAGGGTATCTCACCCTCCAGGAGAGT
>NW_027186304.1:78042893-78117557 GCF_028583685.1 Petaurus breviceps papuanus | reverse complement strand
CAGGCTGGGGGGGAGGGAAGTTGGGAGCACACACTTTTGAAAAGGGATGGGATCAAAGTAGAGAATAGAACAAGTGGGAGGTGGGATAGGAGGGAGGGAAATATAGTCAATCTTTTACAATATATCTACTACGTTATTGTTTTGCATTAGCCACACATGTACAACCTATACTGAACTGCTTATCTTCCCACTAAGAGTGGGAGACAAGGGAGGAAGGAAATGAATCTGGAATTCAAATTCAAAGTTTTAAAATCAAATATTCAAATATATATATATTTGTGTGTGTATGTATATACTATTATCAATATTATTTTACATATAATTGGGAAATAAGATATACAGGCACTGGGGCATAGAGATCCACTGGAAAAGTCGAAAGGGGTATGGGAGAAAATATGGGAGAGAGCAGATTGGAGTAGGTGATATCCTGTGGGACTGCTATTTTGGGATGGTGGGTAAGAGGAAAAACAGGGAGAAAAGTTGTAACATCAAAATCTGGCGGAAATGAATATATAAATTAGGTGTTAATAAAGCATTTGAGAAAAAAAAAAGAATGAGAGGAAAAGGTGAGTGGTGGTTAGTGACTGCCCTCTGAGGAGACAGCAGTGGGAAAGCCTACTCTCTTCCTAAGGAAAGTATTCAAGAAGTGACAGAGAACCTTCTAAGACTTGCCAAATATGATGATGTGTACCTATTTTGTGATTTATGAGAAGATATATTATACTTTCAGAAGAATCCTGGAAAGTTTTGAATGTGAAACAGTAGGCAAGCAATTGAACTCCTTAGGATCAAAGTAGTGTTTTCATTACTACTGCCAATATAAAGTAAGGTCTTCAGAAAAGAAAAACAAATTTGGCAAGTAATCAGCTATTTAAAATGATGGTGCTGAGACTGCAATTTATATTTCTGAGCCACAGCTTAAATAAAGAAGTTACAAACCAGAAGAGGGATGCCTCTAATAAGAATTCATAAAAGCATATTTTCCTGGAGCCTTGCAAATCTAATCAAATAGACTGGGAAAACTGGAGAAGGGAGGAGAAAAACATGTAGAGAGGAAAACAAAATAAGAATAGGAAAATGAATAGTGTTTTTATATTAAAAAGATAACTTTTGAGAAATCCAGGAACAAGAGAAGGAAAGTATGGAGGGGAAGTCATTTGATTGAATAAGAACTGAAGCAGTGACAGAAGCTATTTTTAAAAAATTGTTATTATGGTTCCATGGTATCAGAAAGGGAACTACAGAGTTCTGACTCCATGATTTTACAGAAAAGAAAATCTAGGTCCAACAAGATTAACTTGACCAAGGTTATGTGTAGGTAGTGGCAGAGCAAGAATTCAATTTACTTCAATTCAGCAAGCATTTATTAAGTACCTGCTTTGGGCCGGGCTGAGAATACAGTACAATACTGAGAATACAAAGACAAAAAAGGAAATAGTCCCTGCCCTCAAGTGGCTTATAGCTTATAGAAGAATCTGGGGATGGTGATAACAACGACAGATAAATAAGTACAAAAAAGAAATGCAAATACAAGTTAGTTACAGAGTTAGACTTGGGGGGGGCAAAGTACACTAGCAATAGGGGGAATTAGAAAAAATGCCTTTTATAGGAGGTGGTACTAGAGAGGAACCTTATAAAACACTAGAGGTTCTCAGAGACAAAAGATGAAGAAGGAAGAGCATTCTAAGCATGTGGAAAGGGCAGCCTGGGCAAAGAAAGGCATGGACATCCAAAAAATGGAATACCACTTACCCCGAAGAGAAAGTTGGCTCATTTGAGTGGAATGTTGAGTTCATGACAGAATAATGTGTAATTGGTTTGGGAGGGAAAAAAAGGTTGGAGCCAGTTGTGAATGGCTTTAAATGGCAAAACAGAGGAGTTTTCACAGTCATTAGGAAGCTTCTGGAGCAGAAGAATGACATGTAAATTTGGAACTCGACTGCATAGAGATAATTGAGCCCATTAGAATTAATGAGAACACAAAATGAGGGTATAGAGAAAGGAGAAGGCCCAGGATGGAGCCCTGAGATCTACCTACACAAAGGAAACCGGGATTTGGGTATCACCATGGAAGGAGACTGAGATAGAAGACTGAAAAAAGGTGTCAGAGAACATGACATAGAACACAAAGACTGTAGGAGACAAGAGTATCAAAAAGCAGGGAACAGTTTACAGAACATACAGATAGATCAAGAAGGAGGAGGACAGGGGCGGCTAGGTGGCACAGTGAATAGAGCACCAGCCCTGGAGTCAGGAGGACCTGGGTTTGGATCCAGCCTCAGACACTTAACACAAAAAATAGCCATGTGACCTTGGGCAAGTCACTTAACCCCAATTGCCCTCCAAAAAGCAAAAAAACAAAAAAAAAGGAGGAGGAGGGCTCTGAAAAGTACCTTGGATTTGGTAACTGTCAGTCAAGTGTAAAGTGTTGAGTAAAGAATAGGAGGTAAGAAAGTAAAGGCAGTGTAGGCAATTTTTTTCCAGGAGTCAGAAATTGAAAGCAATTAAAGATAGGACAGTAGCTTGAGAGAATGAGTTTTAACCTTACTCTAGGTAGTGCTATAGTCACATAAAGAGGAGGAAAAAGAATTGGCAAGCAACAATGAGGATCCATTTAAAACTAGATAACAGAGTTGTAGTGGATCCAGTCAATCATGGTTGTATGTCTTGTTCTAGAGGTTACTCAGCAGCAAAAGAATGAAACACATGTGGTGGGATTAATCCACATTTGGGGCTTTGAAGGGTATGTGCAAGTGAAGGAACAAGGAATTAAGGGTTTCCAGGGTAGCAGAGGCGGTGTAAAGTTGAACTGATTGATTAATTGTAGTAACAAGATTCCAAAGGTAGGAAATTTAAGGTCTGAGCTAGAGTGATGTCATGAGAAAGGGAGGAAAGAGAGTCAACTATGTGGCGAAGAGGACAGAGCGCTTGACCTGGAGTCTGGGAAACTCATCTTTATGTGCTCAGATCCAGCCTCAGACACTTCCTAGTTGTGTGACCCTGGACAAGTCACTTACCCCTATTTGCCTCAGTTTCCTTAACTGTAAAATGACCTGGAGAACAAAATAGAAAATCACTGCAGTATCAATGCCAAGAAAATCCAAATGGGGTGACAAGTTGGACACAATAAAAAAAAAATACTTAACAACAAGAGTAAAGAGAGGTGGTGGTGATAACAGGAAATGCAGTTAGGAAAGGTAAGAGACCAGAGTCAGAGGGGGAAAAAATAGGTTCTGATCAGACAGAGAAACTTCAGCTGCAGATCATTGAGGAGGAGTAGAGCACTTGTGAATCATGACGAAATCCACAGTGTTGTTATCCTTATGTGTGTCTGAGATGGAGGGAAAATGTGGGTCCTGAGATTCGAGGAGGCTGATAATCTGAAAAGTAAGGGAAATGAACAAGTAAGTTGAATTCCCATATGACTGCGGTTGAGATAAAAAGAATGTGAGCCTGATATTGAACTCCTTAAGAAAGGAAAGAAAATGGCCTCGGGGCCATTAATTAATTGTTGCCAGAATCATGCTATAAAGGACTTTGTTTTGTAAAACCTATCCCTTTCATATATTTTCCATATTCTTACATTCTGCTTCAGAGATGATTTGATTACAGTTGCTTGAGCTAGAGCAAAGTTGGAATGGAGTGAAGGGGGAAGAGGTCTTACTTAGTTCCTGCTGGTTATAGGTCACTGAGACTGATTAATTATTCCCCCTTTAATCACCAATATAAGCTCCTTTGTTCCAGGGCCCAGTTCCTTGCTTAAAGTTGAATTTACTTTTCTCCTCCCAGCTGTGTGGTTCCTCTAGAATCCATGCAAGGGTCATAGTTGGCAGGGGCAATGACAAGAGAATCATCTTCTAGGCCGTGATTTAAGTTTTGGACCAGGTTGCTTGGTCTAGAGGGAGAGGGATCAATGGCAAGATTGGAAATAGTCTGCATTTGTGATCTCATGGACATTGCTTCCAAATATGCAAATTAACAGTCCATTTCTCCCTTCTCATTCATTTTAACTATTGTTCATATCTTCCCCTAAATCCTCTACCTAAAATGCTTAGTGCTTTCCTCTAGGTTCCTTAATATTATATGAATATCTTTGTACTGCTTTTTTACAACTTGTCATTGGTGACTACCATGACCAATAAGATTATTGCATCTCTAGTCCTGGATAGAATTGTCTCCCTTAATGAAACCTGAGTTTTCATTAGCTTTTTTTTCTTTGTTTCTGTATCACACTGTTTTATTTCTGTTGAGCTTCCAATCCACCAAAATTCTCAAATCTTTTTTAGATGAACTGCTTTCTAGCCATTTAAGTACAAGATGAGGGTTGTATAATTAAATAGTACAGTTGTTTATGTAAAAGATACATTCGTAGACTAGATTTAGTTGGAGCTGTATTTTGTGATATGGCAGCTGAAAAAGTTAATGCAATCTTAGCTTACAGCAAGAAAGTCATAAAGTATAGGACCAGGTTGGTGATAATCCCACCTTCTGTGGTGTTCAGATTCCATTAGAAATATGTTGTGTTTAGTTCTGAGTGCTACATTTTAGGAAAACCAGAGCGCTTCCAGAAAAGGACAACCAGAAATTTGAAAGGCCCTTGAGATCGTGCCATGTAGTATTATTTGAAGAAACTGAGGCCCTTTGTAAAGAATATTTGTAAGAAAATGATGGCCCTTTGTAAACACTGAAGAGCTACCAGGTGGAAAAGGGGGCATAGATTCCTACTGCTTGGCCGAGGAGGTTAGAACTAAGCACAGTGTGTGGAGTTGCAGAAGCAAATTTAGACCCTGTATAAGGAAAATCTTAGCTAACAGGGCTATCACAAAATAGAGTGGGCTGTGTTAGAAGTTATGGGTTCTCTCCTCAATGGAGGTCTCCAAGCAAAGCCTTGAAAAAACATATATTGTAAATAGATTTTAATTCTGGTTTGGTTGGACCAGGTGGTCTCTGTGGTTTTTTTCCAGCTCTTGAGATTTTGTGACTGCTTTTTGAAGGAAGAGGGAGTCTGTGAGCCCAAGATAAAGAAGTACACTCCAGGTTTGGAAGACAGCCAGTACAATGGCCCAGAGGCCAGAGATAGAGTGTCTTGTATGAGGAACCAGACAAAGCCAGTTTGCCAGAGCGCAGATGAATACTCAGCACAGCTGGAAGGATAGGTTGGTGCCAGATTGTATAGGACTTTAAAAACTAAGCAGAGGAGTTTGTATTTTTCCTAGTGCTTTAGGGAGTAGCACGGTGAAATCTGCATTTAAGGAAAATCACTTTGCTAGCCTCATTAGGATGGACTGTGGTGGGGAGGGACTAGAGAGAGGGAGATTTATTAGGAAGCCTTTGCAAGTAATGTGAGAAAGAGGTGATGAGCCTAATGCATGTATTTTATGGATGAGGAAATCAAGGTTCTGAGAGATCAAGTGATTTACCTCATTCATCATCATGTATGTAGTAGGTAGAAGAGGGAGAATTTCAGCCTAGATCTTCTGACTCAAAAATGAGCATTTTCTTTCCTATTTTTCCATCCTTCATTTTATATTATAATTATTTGTGCTAGATTTTAAGGTTCTTGAGGGCAAGAAGAGTCTCTTTTAAAATTTTCTTTACTTATGTAAAGTACCTTCAGAGCTTTTGCATTTCTTCTAGATGACTCCTCTTCAAGAAATAATTTACTTTGCATTTTTAATTTCTTAAATAAAACATGTAAATATGTATCTAATTAAAACTATTTTTATACCTCATATTTTCTCTTGTTTTGGGGGGATCAATATTAGCAGTTAAGGGGCCTCTGATACATAATATTTTGCTAAATAGTTCCCATTTTTTTTTACTTTTTAGAGGCTTGACAGTAATGTTTGAAATAATGAAAACATATGGCCACACTTATGAAAAACATTGGTGGCAGGATTTATTTAGAATTGTCTTCAGGATCTTTGACAACATGAAACTACCAGAACAACAAACTGAGGTAAGAGAACAAGAGAGAAGTTTTCATTAGGACCACAGTTAAGAAGTGGCTCTTCATTTTTATGCAAACACATTTCCATGTATTGCATTAAAGTTTTATGTAAAAATAAGCCTCGGGAAGTATTCCTACAGGCAAAATAGTGTGATAGTACATCTTCATAAACCAGAATGTTATTTGTGCTTGGGTTTACTTTCATTACATAATTACTGTTGACTTGCCTTTCTTTTTTTCATTCAAGTTTGTCACTGTATCTGTAAAAAAAAAAAAAAAGGAAAATATATTTCTCTTTAGCTTCAGGTGGTTCTTTAATCTTAAGTGAATAAAGAATGCCAACAAATTCTTACAGCTGTTTTCTTTTCAATACATTATTTTGTAAGCTGTATGGTTCTGTCATGCTTGTTGGGAACTTTCAGATAGTTATGTCTTTTTCTCTTTTCACTTATGTGATTGTACTTAAGTGCAAACATAAAGGCCACATTTTGTAAAATGTAAAAATACTGTTTTTCTAGCATTTTTCGAAATACAGAAATTGCTTCCCATTGACTAGTAGTATATTCTTTTTCTTTTCTCAATGATTCCAAATAACCCTAACAAGAAAAGGACAATTTTATTTCATTTAGAACCTTTTCTCCTCAGATGAGTTAGAAAAATTTCTGTTTCAACCCTTCTCTTTTCCTTCCCTTTGATTTACCCTCCTATGTTCTGGGACCATAATCACTGTTAAAGATTATTTGAATGGGAAGTGATATTCTGATAATCAGTGAAAAAGATAGTAGATGACTTAATCTGTTTTAGCCACAGAATATTTAACATTTTTATTTATAAAGTAGATAAATAGTGCTAGTAAGAAAAGGTGAATAAGAATAGTCAGGAAGCCAGGGGTGGGACCTTTTGATAAGGTTGTACTTGAAAAGAAAATGTGTGTAAATTTTTTTTTATTTTAGCAGTTCATACTATTGGTATGAAATTCATTTGTCTTTTTATTCTTTTTACTGCCAGAAAGCTGAATGGATGACAACTACTTGCAATCATGCACTTTATGCAATCTGTGACGTATTCACCCAATATTTAGAAGTACTAAGTGATGTCCTTTTGGATGACATATTTGCACAGCTGTACTGGTGTGTGCAGCAAGGTAGATTTGCACCAGACTTTATTAATGCAGAAATGTTACTATGGTGATTTCAAATAAATAAGTGACTGTTTTCTTTTCTAGACAATGAACAGTTAGCACGGTCTGGTACAAACTGTTTAGAAAATGTCGTCATTCTGAACGGCGAGAAATTTACCCTAGAAATTTGGGATAAAACTTGCAGCTGCACATTGGATATCTTCAAAACCACAATCCCTCATGCGTAAGAGGACTTTGTACAGTTTCATATATATTTGTGCATATTTAATGATGAGCATTGATTTTTATTATATTTAGTGATTCCTTTTTAAGGAATGTCTATACCTATGCATTAGAACCCCATAACAAAATGCTTCTTCTTCTGAGTGGCAACTTGTATAAATATCATATGCATCAAAATACAACATAAATATGAATTTATTTTTACTGCCCTATAGTATTCTATAAATAATCATTCCAAAATTCCTATCATGAATCTTACCTTGGAAATTTGTGGTTAACCTCAGTTTATTCCTTGTTATGTGTGGAAAGATTTAAGATACACAGAGGCCAAATGACAAAATCACTTTCTGTATTTCTCATTATAGAATTAGAATTTAGATTTTCTGACACTCTAGTTCTGGGAGCTGCTGCCTTTTTCCCAGAGAACTTTGTTCCACATCTTTATTTTAATAAATTAATGTGTAAATTGTAACCTGGAGCATCTTTTATTTTTGTTTGTATTTAAAAGAACACACAGATTTTTATGTTGTGTAATATTTCCTTGGTTCTCTATCACTGAATTTATCCATTAGTTACATCTTTAAATAGCACTGGCATTTTACAACATACTTCTATGGTTTAATGATAGTGTAATAGTATTTTTTCTATGGCCTTCATAATTTTCTTTTATAACCTAACAGTTAACAATTCTGATAAATTTGGAATGGCTTTGTAGAGCCATTCTCTGTAGACCCAATGGCTCAGTGAATTAGGAGCTTTTCTTTGATAGTGTTCCAAGCAAATAGAATCTTTGACCTCAGAGGTAATGTAGTTCACACACACCCACACAGGGATAAGGACTAGACACAGGGCCATTATTACAACGTTTACTTTGCAGTAGTTCTTACCTTGTAAAAGGAGAATTGAATTCTCATACAAAATCACGTGAGGAAAATTTTTTTTTATAAAATAGGTTCCACTGTAGTGGAAATAATGCTGAATTTGGTTCACAGGACCTGAGTTTGAATCCTCACTCTCCCACTTAGTACTTGTGTGATATTGAATGAACCACTTAATTTTTATTGACCTCAGGTCCCTCATCTGTAAAATGAAGGGGTTAGACTAGATGACTGATATCTAAGGTCCCTTCCAGCTCTAAATCATCCTCTAAAGTAGCAGTTTATAACTTTTGTCACCCTCTTCAAATAAAACAGCTTCCACTAATTGTTGTTATTGGTTACTGATGATTATTTCAGATTCATTTTGTAAACTTGTGGGTTAAGAAGGAGGCAAAAGGGACAATTTAAGTATCGGACAAAAGTCAACAGTCTTTACAAGCGCCCATTTTTCTAGTGATTTCTCATGTAGTGATTTGAGGAGTACTTTTAAGTTATTTCCTTTCAGTGATTATATAAAAAATGGAGTTTTTCACTCAGCAACTTTCTCCCACATCTTCTTTCTAAGGCAATTTTTAAAAGTCTACAATAACTTTTACCAATTATTTTTAGTTTTATTATAATAGATAATATATACCAATAAAGTGATAGTAGTTTCTTAAATTGACTTGTATGATTATAATTTTTTTATATAAACACATGTTCCTTTGAAAAAAGAAACAGTTTTTGAAAGTATCAAGCAGAATGCATGAATATTAAAAATTGACACCTCTTTATGGCACTTGGGTATAATAGAATAATAAAATGAGTTCTAGTTATAGCTCTTCCACTGAGCTTTGTGACTCTGGGCAAGTTACTTAGTTTTTCTGGGCTCTAGTTTCCTCATCCATGAAACTATGTTAGATGTTGCTTAAACCCCTTTCTACTTATACAATGTAATTTTGTGATTTCTGTCCATTATTTTCAGTGTAGTAGTAAGATCGGTGTCAAAAATTTCTCCAAAAATATTCTACACATGTACTGCTACACACAGTTGGCATGTGTTCATTGTGATGAATCTAGCACCAAATTAATCTTTTTCTGGTCATTCTTTGGAAGTCAGATGACAAAACTGGCCATGGTATTAAGTATTAGAATTAAAACAACATTGAGGATTACCTTTCATATATATATTTGAAAATAACTTTACTGACAAAATCAACCCTGATAAAAGCTTGTAATGTGTATGACTTTTATTTTTTTAATATAGTAATTTAGTTATTTTAAACTTATTTTCCTCATTTTAAATTGTTCAACTTTACCAAAAATGATGAATCTACATTATTACTTATGAATTATTTCTTTTATTCTTGGTAGAGCTGAGCTAATAAGCTTAATTAAAGCTGCTTTTTTATACTTTAGAAAACCTAAGAGGTATTGGGTAGGGGGCTTTCCCTATTTCAGTTTTCTGGTGAAGTGTATCTGGAGTAACATCTACAATATGTGCAATTGGTATCTTCCCAGAAACAATTCTTTCAATAATAATTATACTTTAACATTTAACATTCATTTTTTAAAATTTTGAGTTCCCAGTTCTCTCCCTGAAGCCTTTCCCCCACACATTGAAAAGGCAAGCATCATACCAATTATACATGTGAAGTCATGCAAAACATTTCTATATTAGCTGTAGGTTTTTTTTTAAAACAAGAAAAATAAAGTTAAGTGGAAAAACTGTTTCACTCTGCATTCAGAGTTCCATCAGTTCTCTCTCCCTGGATATATATAACATTTTTCTTTGTGAGTCCTTTGGAATTGTCTTGGATCATTGTATTAAGTAGCTAAGTCTTTCACAATTAATTTTCCTTATATTATTGTTATTACATAGATGGTTTACCTGGTTCTGCTCACTTCACTTTGCATCAGTTCATATAATTCTTCCCACACTTTTTCTGAAATCATTCCTTTTGTCATTTCTTAGATCACAATAGTACCTCATCACAATCACATAATACAGTTTGTTCAGCCATCCCCCAGATGATGGGCATCCCCTCAATTTCCAATTCTTTGCCACCATAAAAGATCTGTAAATATTTCTTGTACCTGTAGGTCCTTTGTACAGTTTTATAACCCTTTGGGCATAGCTCCACAGTTGTTCTTCAGAATAGTTAGACCAGCTTACTGTTTCACCAGTAGTGCATTAGTGTACCTGTTTTTCTACATCCCCTCTAGCATGTCATTTTAGTCACTATGATAGGTGCAGGGTTAGTACCTCAGAGTTGTTTTAGTTTGCCTTTCTCTAATCTATAGTGATTTACAGCATTTTTTTTCATCAATAGCTTTGACTTCTTCTTCTGAAAACTGCCTGTTCATATACTTTGACCATTTATCAATTGGGAAATGACTCTTATTTTTATAAATTCAGCTCAGCTCCCTGTGTGTTTGAGAAGTGAGACCTTTGTCAGAGAAACAGTGTAAAAAAAAATTTTTTTCCCTAGTTTCCTACTTCCCTTCTAATTTTGACTGCATTGATTTTTTTTGTGCAAAAACTTTTTAACTTCATATAATCAAAACCATACATTTTACTTCCTGTAATACTCTCTATCTCTTGTTTGGTCATAAAGTCTTCCATTATATGTAGATCTGACAGGAAAATTTTTCCATGCTTCCCTAATTTGCTTATGATGATATTTGTCTTTATGTCTAAAACATACTCATTTTGACCTTCTCTTTGAAATACAGTGTGGGATGTGGGTCTATGCAGAAACAAGATTTGCTTAACTTTCTTTTTTTGATAGGCCCTCTAACAGGAGACCCCTGACAAAGGATGTAAAATCATCTATTTAAATCCCCTTGTTTCTGGAGCTGTAGAGGTAGACTAGCCTTAAGATGACTGTTTCACTACTGTGCCCTCTGCTTTTTGTGGCAATGTAGTCTAAGGCTATGTTAGAAGCCCTTGGGGGAGGCAGAGAAGAGGAAGTTTTCTTATCCCTTTAAGAAAGAGTTTTGTATTACAGGATTTCCTATGATCTATGTTTTAGATTCCTAAAAGACCTGTTCTGGGTCAGGTGCCCTACCATATTTTAGATTCTAGCCTTTAGAGATGACCAAGTACACTCCAAAGTTAGAATCTGGTTTTGAGTATTTAGAATATTCAGGGCTTACTAAGTTCATTCTGATTTGGTACTCTAAAATTGTTCGAGTTTGGTCTGGTACCTTTGCCACCACTCTACCAAATACTGGGACCTCTCTGACATGACTTGGCATTAGTCTTGCCTCCACAGTCATGTTTTGGGGTTTTTTTTTGTTGTTGTTGTTTTAAAGCAATTGGGGTTAAGTAACTTGCTCAAGGTTACACAGCCAATTATTTCTGGGTGTGGTGCTAAGTATCTGAGCCCAGGTTCGATCCCCCAGGTCATCCCGACACTGGGGCCAGTGCTCTTACTCGCTGAGCCACCTGGCTGCCCCCATGTTTTGGGTTTTAAAAGTCTTACTTTGGAAATTTTTTTTTCATTATTATTCTGATTCCTTTACTAAAATGCCACTAAAATCTCTTCATGGCAAGGGGATGGCCCTGTGTTTTCAAAGGTCGTGTGTGTAATAGAAAAAGCCCTATAGCAAATCCTATACCAAGCTGGAAAGAATCTAAGCAGTGACAGACTATATGTCTGATATCTGAGGATGAGCCTAACAAAATTCAGAGGGGCTCATTATCATGTTGTAGGGTACTGCATTTTCTCTTGGCCACAATGCTGGAAGACCAAATTCTAGGTTGAAGAGAAATTATTTTTTGTTAGTGGAGGGAGTATCCATACAGAATAATTTTTTCTTTGAAGTGTTAAATTAATACATGGATTAGTTTCAAAGTTTACCTTCTATTTAGGGGGGAAAATTTTATTGTATAAAATTGATGTCAAAGTTACATTTTAAATAAAATAATGTTGAATTGGTTTTTAGAAACACGTGTTTTGAATAATTGCCAGTTAGTTGTTTGCTTAAAAATACCTAGCCATAGCATGACTGGTATAGATTATCATTTTTAAAAGAAAAACCTTAGGAGTTTTTTGTGTATATCAAAACCTATATGATGTGTCACATTCCATGGTGTATATATTTCTGGTATTTTGAAGGCTCCTGACTTGGCGGCCCACTAGTGGAGAAACTGCTCCAGCATCTCCCTCTGCTATGAGTGAAAAACAATTGGTAAGTTTTATGATATAAAATCAGTTATGATTTTTTTATTTCACTATTTGCTAAATCATAACTTTATTTTATATTCTTATATGTAGGATGTTTGCTCCCTTAAAGTGCAAATTCATTCTGTTCTTGTTGTCTTCTGTTACTTAAGTGTCTGATTACAGCTATATTTGCTCCATTGTCCCTCGTATTCACCTTCCATTTATATTTTTCTTTAGTCATTCTATCCTTTCACAGAAGTACTAGCCTTTTGTAGATAATATGCCCTCTTTCCTTTCTCCGCTGTGTCCATTCTGATTGGGCACTTAGAAGCCTCTTCTTCATTGCTGAACATTTCTGTGGTGTGAGCATGGCCAGGGCAGGGCAGGATCACTGCCTTCAGAACTGTTGTCAGCATTGTATAGTGGAAGAAACATTAGAGTGGAGAACCTGTGTTTGAATCCTGATTCTTTTGTTTAGCCTTTGAAACCTTGAACAAATCATTCCCCTCTCTGTTTCCTCATTTGTAAAATCAACATAAGGACCCTTCCATCTCTAAGTCTGTAATTCAATTAGCCAGAGGGGCATAAAGATATGTAAGGGTGTATATGTGTATGATTTCAAATAGTTATTACAAAAAGCAAACAGAAAAATACTAATCTTTTCCTCTCGTTAAAAAAAAAAATTTATACAAAAGTCAAACTCTAACGACGATATATATGAGAATATAAATCTTTGTTCTAATTGATTTTAATTTCTCCTTTGAAAATACTTTTTAATATTAAGAAATCAATTATCACTTATTAGGTACCTGCTATGCACTTATTAATATTAGACTGCTAGGTTTCACTCTAGATAAGAGTGTTGCATTTGGAGTTCAAGTCAGTCCACAAATACAAGCTGTGTGACACTGTGTAAGTCACTTAACTGCTCTGGACCTCATGGTGATGGTAATAATAACACCTACTTCCCAGGGTTTTCCCAGGAAAAAAATAATAATTTTAAAGCCCTTTGCAAATCTTGAAGTGTTATATAAGTGCTACCTTTTGTTGTTGTCTGTATTGTTAATTATTATAATTACTATTACAGTTCCAGGCAACATACAGGCACTGGAAATAGGAATTCAAAGAATAAAACAATATCTCTTTGGATTACATTAATTAACTTAGTTGTTTCTCATAATATGGTTCTAAAAATAAAAGAAATTTATGGGTGTGCAGAGAAAAATTAGCATATAATGATGGCTTCTACTTGGGTTTTCCAAGAAATTATGCTTTAATTGGAAAGGTAGATTTTTCAGTCATTACCATAAATTATGTACGGTAAGCCTTCAATCAACAAGCTTCATTAATTTGCTACTGTGGGTCAGGCCTGTACTGGCTTCAGGGATCTGAATACAAAGAATGAAATAATCCCTATGTGGATTAGACAAATTAACCTTAAACATACCTTATTATGTAGTTCTAAAATAATAGAAATGTATGAGTGTAAAGATACTGCATATTTTTTCATTTTATAATTGTCGTTTCTGTAAGAGTGTTCCAGAATTTAAACTTTAATCCCAAAGATAAAATTTTAGGCCATTACAGTAAACTGCCAACCTAGTTATTCACTGTTCATCAGTCAGCAAGCATTTTATTAAACTTCTGCTGTGTGCCAAGCACTGTGCTAGCTAGCAATACGAGAATGAAAAAGTTCTTGCCTTCAAGTTTACATTCTAATCATGGATAGACAACACGGCCTTGTGTAAGTTTAAGAATGGCATTCATTTGAATCAGTCATTGAATGAATCACCCTGCCTCTTTTAAAGTAACTCACAAAATTCTCTAGTCCTAATCTTTGTTTAATGAGAACCTCTGTCTTGAATCAAACAGTCAATTAAGAGCACTGTACTAAGAACAAACAGCCTGGTTAATCCAATTTGGAAAGAATACTAAGCTTCCAACCATTGGATGAAAGGGAATGAAATGGTGGCTGTACAGAAAGTATATTGGGATTGGCTGAAGAGACTCGGTCATGCCTTAGGATTTTTGGATGAAAGGGAAGCCAGCTCTGAGCTTGGTCCTCAAATGCCTGACCGTAATAAAATCCTCTGAAAGGGAAACAATGAGAGTTAGGGAAGGGAGAAGAGACTCCATTTCATCCTTCTTTAGTCTACACTCTGAATTTTCTCTTCCATGGCCTCATCTGTTCCACCACATGCCTTCCTCTCTCTCCTGTGCCCATTCTCTCCAGCTTCCTTTGGCAGGAGCTGTCATTTTCTACTTGTATTTTTGTCCGCAGGGCTTAGCACAGGGCCTGGCATACAGTAATCACTTCGCAGTGGATGAAAATTAACTTGAGAAACAAGAAGTGGTGCTCTTTTCCAAATGCCAAGATCTTCAGATTTAGTTTCTAACTTTTTTCCTGGCCAAGACCCTCTGGCTTGGCCTTAAGAAACTTCTATCTCTCTGGTCATAGCGGATCCAGCCCAGCTGGTGAGCCATGGTGTGAGGACTTACAAAACTGCCCCTTCCCAGCCACTCCTACTAACAGAGGAGAGCTTTGTCATCATTATTTATTTTAGGAAAGAAAAGCTCATCACAGCCTTGTGCATCCATTTTACAAGCAATTCTTTACCAATTAATTTGCTTGATTTTTTTTCTCATTTGACACTTGTACATCAGGCTCAGATGTTTAATATTAAGGGTCTAATTGTTTAATCATTGTTATCATTTATAAAGTGCTTTAAGGTTTGCAAAGTACTTTATATTATCCCATTTACCCTCATAACAGCCCTCAGAAGAGGTGCCATTATTATCCTCATTTTATTAATGGATAAATTGAAAAAATGGATAAATTCAGGCTAAGTAAGTGACTTGCCCAGGGTCATACAACTAATAAGGGTCTGAGGCTCCATTTGAACTCTGGACTTTCTGACTCCAGACTCAGCACTGTATCTACTCTATCACCTAGCTCCCTCATATAGCTCTTTCCTTTCTTTCCTGGCATATTGGTCATGTTCCTACTTCTTGAAGCCATTAGAGGAGTATCCTTTGGCAGTAAAATGAGTCATTTTGCTAAATTTTAGTACTTCTGATTGGAAACCAAAATAAAAATAAAGAAGCTTTTGTACCAAAAGAGAGATTGAACAGGACGTTTTCTGGAAGGACCTCAGAAAGAATTGTCCCAAAAAATAATTAAATGTTTCAATTTAGTTCTAGAGTCATAGTAATACATTTCATTCAACTAGGAGATAATCTAAAAATTATACATATTTAGCTTTAGAATATTTTTTTGAGCATTAGCGTCACCTTTGTGATTTCATTGTTTTATTGCTTTATTGATGTTAGAAGTATCACCTGTTCCCTGAGCACTAAGCAAATGATGACTCAAAACAGCCAAATAAACTGTGAATTGGGTAATGAGAAAATATACCATAGATATGAATGTTTTTCTGTAAGTGGTCTATATCAACTTGGCAATTTTTTAAAAAGTTGCTTTCGTCACAGACATAGAGCTGACACCTTGTGCTATTCTAAACCAGGATCAGAGCAGAGCTTGAATCCCCAACAGAAGGATTCATGAATGTCTGTATGCTGGAAAGCCATAAGAGCAGTGAAATAACTCCTACACCACAGACTTTATATACCTCTTACTAAAAATAATCTTGTCTGTGAACTTTTTTTCAGTGCCCTTGAATGTACTTTTTATGTTATTTAGGATACAATATCACAGAAATCAGTAGACATACATGATTCTCTCCAGCCAAGATCTGCAGACAACAGGTACCAGGCACAGCCCCCTGGGGGGTCTGTTGTGAATGAGGAAATCAACAAAGCAAAGCTGTCAGCAAGTAAGTTACTTCTTTTGTTTGAAAGTGTCATCCTCTTACATGTAAAAGTTAATAAACAGTAGGGGTTAAGAAAATAAAATTTTTCTTGAATAAAATTTTATTTGGTTATTTTTGTTAATCAGGGGTTATAATCTAATATACTGTATGACATGAAATTTTAATACTTGTTTACTGTTCACTCAAATGAGGAGATATCTGTCGATTAGAGGCAACTCAATAAAGCTCTGGACCTGGAATTAGGAAGTCCTGAATTCAGACCCCATCTTACTCATAGTGACCTGGTCACTTGCTCTATGCCTCAGTTTCCTCACCTGTAAAATGAAAGGTTGGACTGGATTGGCCCCTAAAGTTCCTTCTATCTCCAAGATTATGATCGTGTGAATTACTACAGCATGCAAAGTAGTGTGCAGTGTAAGAAATGTAGATTTCATAAAATATTTTGTTTATGATTTAGTACCCAGAACTAAAACATAGTATTCCACATATTGTCTGACCAGGGCCGAATATAATAGGACTATTATCCCGTAATCTTAGATCTTGCATTTTTCTTCATAAAAGCTAAGATCTCATTAGCTTTTTTGGCTGCCATGACCTATTATTAATTTATATTGAATTTGTAGTCCACTGACACCTCATATCCCACCCCTACCTCTCAAATCTTTTTTAAGTGAACTACTTCTAGGTGAGTCTTCTGCTAGCAAAAGTGATTTTTTTTTAATACAGGTATAAAACTTTATTTTTATCCCTATTATATTCAACTCAGTTTTCCCAACCTTTCATAATTTTTTTGGTTCCTGTTTTCTGTTGTGTTCAAGATCCCTTTTAACTTTATGGTACATTATCAAATCTGAGTGTTGATCCATAGCTGAGCTTATACATGCCAAGAGAAGTCCTGTTCCCTATTCTACTCCCCCCTTGACTGAGTCTAATTTTGTTTCCCTAAGTGTTCTTCAGCCTGACCTCCTCTCACACTACACCTTTCCCTTATTCCAAAGTTCCTTTTGATTTCTCTGACATTCTCTTCCGTCCCTTGGTAGCAGAGTATATTCTCACTTGGTAAAATCCATACCCTGACATTAGGGAAAATATATTGAGCTCTGAGATATTTGCTAATTAGCATTGGAATACTTATTTCCTTAGTTTATTTTAGGCCCTTCAAACTTAACTTTAACCCCCTCTGTTTTTAATAGCCTGTAACAGTTAAATTACCCAGATTCCTTCTTAAACTTAGGAACTGGAATGCCTTTTTATTTCTCTAAGAAGTTCTCTAAGGAACCTCTCACTTTAATTACTATGTCCTCCTTTCTTTACCTTTTCTACAGAAGATTCCTGCAGAATCTGTCCTTTCTTGGTGTTTCTTTAGGAAAGGAAATGCTCAGGAAATTATTGACACAGAAAATACATGTGTGACCTGATATGAATGTATTTAAAAATCTGTATTTGAGAGACAGCATGGCACAGTGGGCAGAGAAATATATTTGAAGAGCCTGAATCTTAGTTTTACCACTTAACACTTATGTGATTGTGGGCAGTTCATTTAACCTCTTAACCATTGGGGGAAAAGGACAGTCGGATACCTTATCCCTGTCCACCTATATTTCACCTCCAAGTCCCATATTTTTCTGATTTGTAGAAACCTGGACATCTTTCTTCCTCTTCATATTTCATAATGGTGGGAAGAGTCCCAAGCAAAAGTTGACAAATGACTAGGAACTTCTGACAAACTTAAAGGAGTTAAGACTAGGTGCTTCAAGAATAGATGGTAATCCAGGCCGAATGGATACCTTTCTCCGTTGGCATTTATAGTTTACATACATGTTTCTCCTCCCACTATGAAAGGGAAAAGGAATCCACTCTTATGTGCTTCTGGCCTCCTCTAATTATGGGTGATAGGTGATAGGAAGCAAAGACATCTTTGCCAAACTCACAGTGTCTCCCTGTTCCCCCTCCCCACACCTCCCATAGAAGCTGATTTGAAGGTATATTTAGTGCCCCTTTCCCTAGATGGTTTTGTGTTGTTCCTGGCTTAAGTTCATAGTTATAATTATGCTTTAAAAGACCTATGATTTCATTATATAAGTAAATCCTCCACCAGGATAAATGGTCTTTTAGTAGATAATTTTGTTACTTAGTGCAAAAAATTCATCACTTGGAGGCTCTTTTTCATGATAAATTCATGATGAATTTAACTAAACCGGTCCTCAAGCAAGAGTTTGCACCACACTAACATAGCTTGTGAATGTCCAAGAACACCTCATATCTATAATGAGACAGCTGAGGTTTTAAAAGAGAGGTTTTGTGCTTTTTTTTTTAGTACTGATAATAGACTTCATATAATATTCTATTAAAGATTTTAGTTACTTGATCATGTCATACATTTTTAATTGAACTGCCTCCTATTATCAACTTTGTAAAATGATAATACACATGTTCTTGGTCTACCTAATTGTTCATTCTCTTAAGTCCTACTTTAATACATAATATGCAGTTTTTCTGTACCAGTTAGCACCACAATGTATTGATACATAGTGCAACATTCAGTGGTGATCTTTCTTGGTATCAGGATCAGTATTCCATGGCTTCATTTTTCTTATGTCATATAGCAAAGTTTTTCTTTTGTTTTTGCACTATGGAGGACTTTTTAAAGTAGCTGAAAATAATTGTTTTTCCTTACAGAATTTCCAGAACAGAAATTGTTTGCTGCCCTATTGATCAAGTGTGTTGTACAGCTAGAACTCATCCAAACTATAGATAACATCGTGTTTTTCCCAGCAACTAGTAAAAAAGAAGATGCAGAAAATCTTGCAGCAGCACAGGTAACTAGAAATATGAAAGCGTTCATATTTACCTCCTTGCTGATATTTGGGAGAGTTAATGTTAATATGTACATTGTGTCAGTCAGCAAGCATTTATTAAACACTTGTTACTATTTTTATATATTTATATATGTACACATACATATATATTTATTTTTATATATTAAGCACTGTGCTAAGTTCTGGGGAGGCAAAGAGAAGCCAGAGCCATAAAGGAGCTCATATTCTCATGGGGAGAGAGCATCAAAATAGCTGTGTCATACAAAATATATAGAGTAGATGAGAGGTAATCTTAGAAAGGAGGAAGGGGAGCTGGGAAAGGCCTCCTGCAAAAAAAGTGGGATTTGAACTGAGTCTTGAAAGTAATTTAAGAAATTCTGATTAAGTGTACAAACTACAAATTATGATTAAACTATACAGATGTTTCCAAATATTTTGAGCTCCCCCATTACCAACCATCTTTTGGACATCTTGAGCTGGATGTGCCGTAAAACTTTCAAAACTGAATTTGCTACTTTAACCCAGCCTCTCCTCTCCTGCTTCCCTGGCACTGTTGAGGCACCACTGGAATCATCTCGGTCACCTGGGCTTACAATCCAGTGTCATTCTCAGCCCCTCACTTGTATTTACCTTACTTATCCATTCTGTTGTCAACTGTTGTCATTTCTACCTTGAAACATCTTTCCTATAGGTCTCTTTCTCTTCACTCCCACAGCCTGTACCCTGATACAGGTCCTCATCACCTCTCAGCCTGTGCTACTGCGATAGCCTTCTGGTTGGTCTCCCTGCCTCAGGTTTCTCCACATTCAACTCTGTCCTCCATTCAGCTGTCAAAGTGATTTTCCTAAGCCATGGATCTGAGCTTGTCACCCTACCTCCCCAAATTCATTACACTCCAGTGGCTACCTAAATACCTCCAAGATAAATATAAAATGTTCCGTTTTGCATTTAAAGCCATTCATAACCTTGGATCTTCCTGCCTTTGCATCATCTTAACACTCTACTCCCCTTCACGTAGTCTGTGATGCACCTACACTGACCTACTTGCTGTTTCTTGCACAGAACATTCCATATTTAAATTTGGTGCCTTTTCACCGATTGTCCTTTTCACACCTGGAATGGTCTCCTTTCTCACCCCCAATTCTTTGCTTCTCTGACTTTCTGATAGACCTAGACTTAGACCAATCAAAGAACCTATTAAATTAATTTAAATTCTTCTCAGATATCTTTGATAGGTTCTAGGGACGTTAAACATACATAGTTGTGTAAACTAATTGCTTCTCCTCTATCAGTGTAAACCTTTTCTATCCAAGCCTCAGTATGCTGTGGGTGTTTGGGGAAAGGAGGCCAGAAAGCTTATGACAGGGCGTTGTTCGGAGGATTTATTTCTTGAAAGCAAAATCTACAAAGCAATAAGAGTGGTATACATTTTTAATCACTGAAATTATTAATAAAATTTTTCTCTGCATTGGAAGATATTAAAAACAGTATGTAGTGAAATTGATTTTGAAATTTACTGATGAATTTTTGTTTGTTTTTGTTATTGTTTTGGTCTTTGAAAGAGAGATGCAGTCGACTTCGATGTTAGAGTTGATACTCAAGACCAAGGAATGTACCGATTTTTAACTTCACAACAACTTTTTAAGTTACTGGACTGTTTGTTAGAATCTCACAGATTTGCCAAGGCATTTAATTCAAACAATGAACAGAGGACTGCTCTCTGGAAAGCAGGTAGGTTCTTGAGGTTTTTTACAATGGTTTTGAAACACTGTCATTGTTTCTCATACTTGCTTCCATATTGATTTTAATATTTACTGTGTGTTTCTTTAGCATAATCTGAAGCCTAGAAAAGGAATGAATTCCATTTTTGTCTTTTGATCCCTTAGACATATATTTAAACATGTTTGTAAGTGTGCTTTTATGCTATATTGTTGTCAATACTTTGTTGTAGTTCATTTGTTAAAAACCTTGAAAAAGCCACTTTTATACTAATGAATTCAACTAACAGTTAATTGCTTTTCATTTTCTTCTTACCTGTTCATCCTTTGCACTGGATTTTGAAACAGACATCCTAGGTTCAAATTCTATATTTGCCATTTACTGTGTGACCCTCTTGGACAAATCACTTAATCTCTCTGGATTTCACATTGTTCATCTATAAAATGAGGGAGTTGGACTCAGGAGGTCGGTCCCTTTGGACTCTAAACTCAGTATCCTACTATCAGTTTAACATACATTAAGTACCCAATTATGGAAACATGACTGTATAATAGACTGGAAGATGCCCACTTTCATCTCCTTAAAGACAGAATTATTCTGTCATTTTGTCCTATGGTCCTGTGACATTCTGTGATTAATCAGTTATTTCTAAGAATGTTTTCCAAATAGAGATTTCACCCTTTTTTAAACTAAGAAGGTCATTTGCTAAGTCTTATTCTATGAAAGTTTATCTTTTTTGAGTGATAGAAATTCATTCTTTAAAAATACCACATTTGGGGGTATTTTTAATACCTAGGTGGCGCGGTGAATAGAACACTGACCCTGGAGTCTGAGTTCAAATCCAGCCTCAGACACTTGACACTTACTAGCCATGTGACCTTGGGCAAGTTACTTAACCCCAATTGTCCTCCAAACAGCAACAACAACAAGATAAAAAGACCCACCACATTTTGGTTTGTCTCTGGTTTGTTTGGCTTCTCACCTCTCCTCAGATACTTATCAGATACACAGATGACCCGAACTGAATCATAATAGCTGCTACCTTGGACAGAATGAAGATCCATGCATCCAACAATGATCACGCATTTAGTAATCACCTTTTGTTTGTAAGGCAGTGGGCCAGGCGCTGAGGATACAAACACAAAGAAGGTGCATCAGTGCCTAGGCTGGAGAAATTTGGAGAAGACAAAACACACCTACCGGTATATACACCCACGTTCTCATGCAAGTGTGTACAGAATAAATACAAAGTTAGTACAGACAGGTACTAAATACTAGAAAGAATCAGGGAAAGCTTCTTATAGCCTTAAAGGAAGTCAGTGATTTCGGGAAGCACAGGTAAGGAGGGGGTGCATTCTGGCCTCCATTAGAAGGCACCAAAACAGGAGCTAGGAAGTGATATGTCTGACAAACTTTAAAGAGGCCAGTCCCTTCTAAAATTCTAGGTGGGGTGGGCCTGGGGGGGTGGCTGGAACAAGGTATAATGAGGCTGGTAAAGATCCATTACTGCAAGTTGTGAAGGGCTTTAAAAGTCATCCTAGAAGCAACAGAGCCATTGAACTTTTGTTATCAGCGTGATAACCTGTACTTAAGGAAAATTACTTTGTCCAGCATGTGTAGGATAGACTGGAGTATGGAAAGGCTTAAGACAGGCAGGCCAATTAGGAGACGGTCCTAA
Organism: Petaurus breviceps papuanus; assembly: GCF_028583685.1. NCBI lineage: Eukaryota > Metazoa > Chordata > Mammalia > Diprotodontia > Petauridae > Petaurus > Petaurus breviceps. The sequence continues at coordinate 78,095,169 of NW_027186304.1, read as the reverse complement.
TTTAGGACAGAGGTGATCAGGGCCTAAACTAAGGTGGCAATTGAGTGAGTAGAGAGAGGGAGTTGAATATAAGTTGTGAGATAGAAAAAGGTGGGTTCCCAGGGACCAGAAATGAGTTCTGTTTTGGGAATGTTGAGTTTGAGATGTCTCTGGTTCGTCCACTTTGAAATGTGTGATAGACAACTGGTGATTACAGAACTGGAGCTCTGGGGAGATGTTGCAGCTGGATAAATAGGTCTGAATTGTTTGCATTGACATGATAATTAAACCCCTGGGGGCTGACAGTATGGGCTGTAACCAAAGGTGTTGAGGGAGAGAGAGAAGAGAGCTCAACCAAGAACCATGGAGAAAACCGACATTTAGAGGGCAGGAACCAACAAAGAAGACTGAAAAGAAGCAGTCAGAATGTGTGGAGAAGAATCAGGAAAGATTAGTATTCACCAAAACTTAGAGAAGACAGAGCATCCAGAAGAGAAAATCCAGGATAGTGTGATCAGTGATGTTAAATGAAGCAGTGAGGGCAGTATGAATAAGAACTGAGAAAATACCATTAGATTTGGCAATTCAAAAATCATTGGTAACGTTGGAAATGAAAGTTTCATTTTAGTAAGAAAGGTTAAGGGGTGAATAAGGGGGAAATGGAAGCAAGGAATTTGAGAAAGGAAAATGATATGATAGCTTGATTAGATAAACATCTTGATAGACTAAAATTGTGAGCTGGATTTAACAAGATCAGATTTAAAAGAAACAAAAGTAAAGTTCAAGCAGGTTCAAAAAAATCTATTGTACGAATCCAGGATGAGGGAAGATGTGGGGTAGCAGCATTTGGGGGGGGGGTGGAGAGGAAAGATTTTTCAGGATTTTTGTTGACTTGACTATATAAACCAGCCTCATGATCTGATTGCCCGAAATGTTCATGTGGTCTTAGACTGCATTAGTGCAGACCCTTTAGTCTGTGAAGCATTTGAATAAAATAGAGAGGTTTAGCCCAGAGAAAATGTAGGAATGCTGTTTATGTGTTTGAAGGATTGTCATCTAGAAAAATAGATTTACTCTGTTATAGCTGCAGAGGTTTTGAACTAGGAAGCTCCAAGAAGGAAGAACTTTGTCATGGAATAGTCAGAATAGGGGATAGGCTTCCTTACAAAATAATGACTTCCTGGTCACTAAAAATGTTCAAGATGAGTTTGGATAAATTGTCAGATATGTTGTAGATAGGATTTGTGATTCAAGGATGGTTTGGTTTGGATGATCTCTAATATCTTTTATAATTCTAAGATTCTTTGATACAAATGTTACGTAGGTAAGGGAAAAGTTTGGGTGCCTTAATTAGGTTTTTAATGAGACACCTGCATTATGCTCACAGCAAGAGTTAGGAAGACAGTGGTAGTCCAGTGACCCGTTATTTCCCAAACTTAATAGTGATTTCCTCCTTTCTAATGTCATCTCTACCCTTAAGCTCAATTTCAGAAATGTTGGCAGGATTTTCACATTTCCATTGAAAGGAGAGCGACAGTAAAATATTTCATGTTTTACAGCCTGTTTGCAAGATCAGGCTATAAAAGTCATCAGCAAATACAATGAAACATGACAATGACCACCTAATCATGTTTTTAAAATATAATTACACTTTACCACAGACCTACACTGTAACTTGCTCAATCCCCATGTTCTTATTATCTGTGCAAGCCTGTGTGGAAAAGAATCAGGAAAGATTGTATTCACCAAAACTGTCTCTATAACTCAGTTTCCCAAAATACCTGCTGCAGAACCACATTAGATAAAGAGATGATTGTATGTGTTGAGAGTTCCTGGAGGCACATATCAGAAAGTGCTCAAGGAAAGATAAAAGTAAAAAAGATAAAAAGAGCCTGGGAAATCTTAAAAATCAGATTCTTCTCATAATAGCAGACTTTCGTTTCCTGAATTTAATTTATATGAATTCGACAGTAATTCTCTTTTATATAATACTTTAAGGAACAAATTTCCTGTATTACATCAAAAGGATATCGATTTTTCAACTTACACTTCCAAGAATCTCTGCCTTCATCTCTATGGATACTCCCTCCAGCTGTCTAGATGACAGCCCATCCTTACATTCTTGTCCTGTGTGACTTTTGTTCATATACTCCCTATAACTTTTTTCATTGGAAGGGTCCTTACTGTTGAAATTTTAATGTTATATGTTCCCAGAGGGATATATGGACTGTCCGTCAGTTATCCCTCATCACATGATGTACCCACCTCCTTTTCCATTTTTACATCTCTTTGTTATCTTTATGCCACTTCTTATGTGCAATTCTTTATTGGTAATTAAGCTACAACCTGATTGTGCCCACCATGTTGCTTCTTCCCTTTGCCTTTTGTTTCCTGTTTTCTTTAGTTTTTCACAGGTTAGCAACTACCAGCTAACTAATCAGTGAATCAGTAAACATTTATTAAGTACCTGTGCTAATAAGCACTGGGGGGTACAGAGAAAGTCAGATGATGGTCCCAGTCCTCAAGGAGCTCACAATCTAATGTGAAAAACTATGTACAAACAACCTATACATACAGGATAAATTGGGAATAATAAACATAAGGAAAACTCCATAATTAAGAGGTATCAGGAAAGACTTCCTATAGAAGGTAGGATTGTAGCTGCATGGGACTTGAAAGAAGACAGAGAAACCAGGAGATTGACATGAGGAAGGAGAGCATTCCAGACATGGTGGACAGCCAGGGAGAATGTCCAGAGTCAGAAGATGGAGTGTTTTGTTAAAGAACAACAAGGAAACTAGTGTGACTGGATGAAGAGCACATGGGCTGGGAAGTCAGGGAGTGACGTGTGTGTGTAAGCGTAAGAAGAATGGGAAGGTAAGGAAGGACCAGGTTATAAAGGGCTTTCCACATAGCGTCCTCAGAAGATATTAGTGATACATACAAACGACTGATAGAACACTCTTCTATGGTAGCAAAGAACCAAAAACAAAGAGAGTGCCTACACACCTATGGTTTTTGAATGGAATAGAATATCACTGTGTAATAGGAAACGAAGTGTATGAGAAATTCTAAGGAACATAGCAAAGTCTGTATAAACTGGTGCACAGTGAAAAAAGGGGAACCGAAGAACAGTTTACACAATCCCCTACTACAGTATAAATGAAAAGATCACAAAGCAATTCTGAGTAATGGAAAAACCAGTAAAGCCCCTGAAGAAACAATAATGAAACGTGCCTTCCTTCCACATGGTAGAGGACAGAATGTTATGTATACTGTCAAATGTAGTTACAGTATCAGGTTTGTTTGTTTTTTTTTAAAGCAATCGGGGTTAAGTAACTTGCTCAAGGTTACATGGCCAGTTATTTCTGGGTGTGGTGCTGAGTGTCTGAGCCCAGATTCGATACCAGGTCATTCCGACACTGGAGCTGGTGCTCTTACTCGCTGTGCTACCTGGCCACCCTAAGTATCAGGTATTTTTGCTTATTTTTTTTTCTTTTTTCCAGTGAGGGAAAATTCATTATGAAAAAGGATTCTTCTCCCCAAAATGAACTTGATATAAAGAGGAAAAACATCAATAATACATATTTTTACAATAAGATTTTCCCATATTGACAAAAAAATAGGAAAATGGTGTTTAAAAAAAAAAAACCTAAAACTCCCCATTATAGGAAAATCCTGTTTTGTTTTTTAAAATGCTATATTGATGTCTTATATTTTTACATCACAGCCATTTGAGAAGGAAAGAACCCTCCTCCCTTCCAGATTAAACCCTCAAAAAACAAACAATTATTTAACAAAATATCTGATATTCTCTTGTTTCTACTGTGAAGAAAGAGATAACATTTCATTATCTCTTCTCCAGTATTTTTGTTGGTTTCGCTTATTTCATACTGCATATCATCCCATATTTCCTCTGAATTCTGTATTGCTATACAATAACTACATTCATATACCATACTTTTTCCAGCTCTTCACCAATTTTTGAGCATCCCCTTCATTTCAGGCACGAATATTCACATCAGAAGCACTGCATAATTTTCCCACATGCTTTCTTCCTCTCCAGTTTTGGGTTAGTTCACTGTCTTACCTATAGATGTGTCTTTCCAAGATACATGTCCTGATGGTCCAGCCCTATATTCCAATTCTGAAGCATTCTCCCTCTTACTCTTTGCCTCATGGTTTCCCTGGCTTCAAGTCCCAGCTAAAATCTCACCTTCAACAGCAACCATTTAGTTACAGTGCCATAGGGTACCTGTCTCATGGTGCCCTTTTTCTCTGTTCCAGTGACTCAGACTAGTCAGGAGCTATTTGCTTTTATCTGGGAATTCTCCTTTATGTTGCCACAGTGTAGTGGACAAAAATTAAAAAGAAGCCACATTTCCCAAGGGCACTGATATCCATCACTGTCGTGATAGTATAATGTTGACTGCTGAATCAAGCCTTGGTGGGAAGAGGCCCTCAATCTGAAGTAACCCTAAATGCTTATATAAGAGACAAGAACTTCGAGGACAACCAGTCTGCTCAGTTAAAGTTGGGGAAGTATACAGGATGGAGACAGCTCCATGGTTGTGGAGGAAGTTCATAATAGGATAATAACACTTGCTTACCCCATAGTGTACATAGTGTGAGTATTGGATTCTTCTGGTTTTATAGAATCCATATTCTCTACCTCGATATTAAAGGCCCCCATTTACCGAATCATTCACTAATCTCTTTACAGATATAGGACCTAGGACAAACTGTAGCTCTGTAAAACCTAAAATAGCTTCACCAGAAGTTTTTCCCACTGAATTTTTATGCTCCTGTAAGGCCTGTGTTTTTTAATGTCTTATATCCATAAGGACAAAGTTGAGTGGAGTCTTTGACAGGCACCAAGCAGTGGCCAGATTAAATGACCTTGTGGAGCAGTATACAAAGTAGCTGTTCAAACCACTTTTGAAAAGAAGTCGCTTACCACTAGTGCAGATTTGGGAGGGAGGGAGGGAAACATCTTGGAATTCAAATGTAACAAAAAGAAAAGAACATTCAAAAAATAAAAAAAGGAAGAAAGAATTTACTTGCCTGTCACTGGGCCCTTGCTGCTGGTGAACAAAAGGACACATGGTACAGTTGCCCCTTATGAGTTGCGTGATGCAAGATGGTTCCTCCAACAAGATGGGTTCCATTGTTAAATAGAAATTGGATGTTAGTGTCCTTTTACACCTTTCTAATGCTTTACCTCCTCCATTATACCAACGAGTTCCGAGTTCACTCTAAAAGGATGCTCTTCCTTGGTTTACTAATAGTTCTGCCTTTTTTGAAAAAGTCATACAAAATGAGACTTTGAGAGTTATTAATCAGTGGATACCCTCAGGAGTAAAGGTTTGTTCTGGTACTGTTTCCTGGGTCATAGGTTTGGGTTTATCTGAATGACATTGAGTCTGGAAGGAACAGAACTGGACAGTAAATCCTCCCTCCTCCAAGGTCAAGATCAATCAAGGAATTTTATCCATGCCTCCTACCATAATTTTTTTTGGTAGAGCATGCCATTGCTCTTAAGAGATAGCAAACATCCTCTGCTCATTTCTGCCTTCATGATGAAAAGGTTTGAAAGAGCCTATGTGGTGAATGGGAGCATGAGTTAATTAGGGAGGTATAAAAGGATTGCCTATCAACAGTGAGGATCCATTTAGGTTGTTAAGTATAAATTTGTAGTTTACCCACTCTGGATGATTGTCACCACCTTTGCTGAGCAGTAAATATGTAAGAACTAAGGCAGAAAATGGTGTGAGTGGCCCAAGTCTTGGGCAGGGGTACAGCATGATAAGGGGAAAAGGGACTCAGGAGGCTATTATAATAAGTTGAACTGGTTCACTGGGCGGGGAGGGTATGTTTGGGGACAGGAAGAAAGTGTGACTAGTGTAGAGATGATAATCTAGGAAGAACTAAGGGGTTGAGGGATTGAAGGTCACCATGTGCATGAATAGCAAGGTTTGGTAATAGAGATCCAATAAATTGTGATCAAGTACGGGAATTTCAGAGTTCACAAACATGATGGTGGTGTAGCTAGAGGTGATGGCAAGATGAAGGGATGTGCCATCTTCGTGTGTGTCTGATGTGAGGTAAAGGTTTCTAAGTCATGGGAAATGGGTAAGTTGACTTGGGATTTTAAGTGTTTGAGGAAATATCAATGTTGCAGTCTTCTAATATGAGGGCAAGATTTGGGGAACAGGGAAAGATTGTGAGAAGCTGAATTCATTGAGAAAGGAAGAAGAGACGTGTCTGTAGATAGTAGCTACCAGGATTTTGATTATATAGTAGATATGAATTATGTGAACCTCAAGGAAGGAGAGGTTATTGAATCAGTGGTGCTAGGGAAAGAACCTGAAATTGGCCATGGGGAACAAGGAGTATTCTAATTCCCACTACCTGCACCTGTGGGTTGGAGCAAATGAGTGAAAATGCAGCCAGCACTGTAAAGGATAGTCAAGGAGTCTGTGTTATACTGAGGAAACCAGGTCTTGGTGAGAGCCAAAAGATGGAAGGAGTGAGAAAGGAAAAGATATAAGATGAAACCAAGTTTGCTGCCTGTGGAGCAGGCATAATTATATTATGGTTCTCCAGTGTTTATCTATGCTAACTTGCCTGAAGCCAGTTATGTTAAGGTCATATTATTGGTGGAACATGCCCCGGGGGATTATTGGAAACTTGCCTCCAAAAGTGTAGGAACAGTATTTATTCTATAGGCCATAGAAGCAAGGAGAGTATCCTTAAGGCTGTCCTTACTAGACTTAAAGGGCCTAGGGCTCTGACAGGAGTTCTAAACTTGTAACATGGATCTCCTTGGCAGTCTAGAATGTATTGTATTACAAAGGAAGCCAATTATATTGAAATAACGTCGTATTTTAATCCCATCCAATTTTATGGCCTTCCTGATCCACATGTCCCAGAGAGATCTGTGGACACCAAATTAAGAACCCATGTGGTATAAAAAGTCCTGCCTATATCTGGAGTCAGGGCTTTGGAGTTTGTAGTAGAATTGCCATATACTGTTGCTGATTTCCAAGTTGAATGCAGAAGTAGAGGAGAAATAATAGTAGTAGCATGTTATTTTAATGTAATGAGGAATTATACCCTTTTTAGGTTTTTTTTCCAGTATTTTTATTGCTTTTTATGGTTCTTGAAAGATTTATTGTATTCTAATCCCAAACCTGGAATGGTCTGATAGCGTGGACGTTGCCAGAATAGAAGAAATTAACTTTCACACTGAATAAAGTGATCCAAAAATTTTTTCATAGGCTAAAACATTGGGTTGAATCTAATTAAATGAAATTTAATATGGATAAATGTGAAATTCTTGAGTTTAAAAAATGGATTTCACAAGCATAATATGAGGGTGATGTGGTTAGAAAATGATTATTTTGAAAAAGATGTGTGGATTTTAGTGGACTTGTAAACTCAAATGGCAGAAGTATGAGGTGACAACCAAAAAGATGAACTTTGTTTTGGGCTCCGATAAAGGAAGCACAGCTACATGAATACAGAGGTATTATCACTGTGTCTTGCTGTGATTTTTTTTTTTTAGAGTATTGCATTCCGTTTGGGGTATCACAATTTAAGAGGTAAGTGGCTAATTTAGATAGCATCGAGTGGAGGACAGCCAGGGTTGTAGAAGGCCTGGAGTTTGTTCCGTAGGCGGATTGGAGGAGGAAATGGGAATGTTTTACCTGGAGAAGAGAACATCCAGGCCGTCTCTAACATCCAGTTTCCATTATTTAAGGAATAGGTGAAGAAATGGAGTGGCTTAACTTAGGCAGTATTGGTTCCTGCTAAATTGAAGGGAAGGCTGAATGGTGACTTGTTGGGTATCTTAATCAGGCAACCAAAAACAAAGAGTTCAGGTAAGAAGGAACCACAGGCAGGATCATACAAAACTTAGCAGCTACCACTGTAGCTTGCATTATTATTTATGTGTGTGTGTGTGTGTATGAGTGTATGTATGTATGTACTTGGATTATACTATTCCAGCAGAAAAAAGGTAAAGGCTTACAACCAAGAATAACTTGCCCTGCGAAAACTGAATATGATCCTACAGGAAAATAAAAGGATCTTTAATGAAATAGAGAATCCTCAAGAATTCCTGAAGAAAGAACCAGATCTGAGGAGCTTTGTGATGCAAACACAGGAGAGAAAAACTAGAATGAGAAATACTTGAGCATTTGGAGAGGGATATATCATGATAAAGTATTTACATTCTAAGATCAAAATGGGTACACAATTTAGACATAAAGAGTGAAACTGTAAGCAAATTAGGAGAGCAAGGAATAGTTTACCTGTCAGATCTGTGGAGAAGGGAAGAATTTATGACCAAACAAGAGATAGAAAACATTATGAAATGCAAAATGGATGGTTTTGATTATATTAAATTAGAAGCAAAGCCAATGCAACCAAGATTAGAAAAGAAGCAGAAAGCTGGGAAACAATTTTTACAGCCAGTGTCTCTGATAAAGGCCTCATTTCTAAAATATATAAAGAATTGAGTCAAATCTATAAGAATACAAGTCACTCCCCAATTGATAAATGGTCAAAGGATATGAACAGGCAGTTTTCAGATGAAGAAATTAAAGCTATCTATAATCATGTGAAAAAAAATGCTCTAAATCGATATTGATTAGAAAAATGAAAATTAAAACAACTTTGAGGTAGCATATCACACCTATCAAATTGGCTAACATGACAGAACAGGAAAATGATAAATGTTGGAGAAGATGGGGAAAAATTGGAACACTAATGCATTTTTGAAAGTTGTGAACTGATCCAACCATTCTGGAGAACAACTTGGAACTATGCCCAAAGGGCTATTATACTGTGTATGCCCTATACCACTACTAGGTCCATATCCCAAAGAGATCATAATAAAGGGGAAAAGACCCACATATACAAAAACATTTATAGCACCTCTTTTTGTGGTGGCAGAGAACTGGAAATAGAGGGGATGCCCATCAGTTGGGGAATGGCTCAACAAGTTATGGTATATGAATATAATGGAATGCTATTGTTTCATAAGAAATGGTGAGCAGATGGATTTCAGAAAAACCTAGAGAGACTTGCATGAAGTGATGCTGAGTGAAGCGAGCAGAGCCAGAACATTGTGTGATGACCAACTTTGTTAGACTTGGCTCCTCTGAGCAATGTAAGAATCTAGAACAACTCCAAAAGACTCATGATGGAAAATGCTTCCCACATCCAGAGAAAGAACTATGCAGATCAAAGCAAACTGTTTTCTCTTTCTTATGTTGTTTTTTGTTTTTTCTTTCTCATGGTTTTACCTTTTGTTCTGATTCTTCTTTCACAATATGACCAATGTGAAAATGTTTAATATGATCGTACATGTGTAGCCTATATCAGATTGCATGCCATCTTGGGGAGAGGGGAAGGGAGGGAGGGGAGAAAACTTAGAATTCAAAATCTTATAAAAGTGAGTGTTGCAAACTTTAAAAAGTACATAATTTTTTAGAAATATGAAAAAATAAAGTACCTATATTCTAATTAAAGAAACAAGTATTCCTTTAGAAAACCTATTGTCTTCATATGGTCATTAAGAGAATACAGTTAAGACAGAGGGTGGTTTTTGTTCTGTTTTGATAGTCTTAAGGGGAAAAAAGAAGGGAATAGGGAATGTACTAGGAAAGAAGGGGAGAAAATTTTCTATCTAATATGATCAAGGTATGGAAAGTGAGTTTGTAAAGATAAAGGGACAAGGGAAATGGGGTTGTTCATCTGAACAGTTTGAAAGTTAAACACACATGCATGTGTGCATATAGACATATATATGTATATATATGCCCACAAAAAGTTTGGTATAGAAATACCTTCGATTCAATAGTGAAATAGATAAGGACATGCTGGGGGTTGGAAGGATTGAGGGAGGGTAGAATCTGTGAGACATTAAAAAAATAATAATAAACTCCCAGGGATTAGATGATGGATCCTCAAGGAAAGAGTAAAATCCTGTAATGCTGGTGGGCCATGGGGGAAGAAAAAAAGAGCTGAGGAATGGAAACTCTGTGTGTGTGTGTGTGTGTGTGTGTGTGTGTGTGTGTGTGTGTGTGTGTGTGTGTGTGTATGAGGCCAGTATGGAGGGAAATATACAATCCAATGATCATAATTGTGAATGAAATAAACTCACCCATAAAATGGAAAAAGATATCAAAATAGATTAGAAAGCTTCTTGTGTACAAGAAGCTCTTTAAAAATATATTTTCTTAGTTGCCCTTTTTTTGGGTAGTAATAACTTCAGTGATATTTTTCTAACATTTTAGTGTCTTCCCCCCATCCCCTGTTTATATGCTACTTTATAGGAAACAGCCACAATCACCCATTGTTTGTACTCACACAGGAAATGCAAACTGAACTCTCAGTATTAGTATGAAAGATATAATTAGAAAGGGAAATCTTCTGGCCCTATAAAATGCAAATAATTTTTGTGCTTTCTACTATTACTATGAACCTAGTCTCTTTGTAATGTGAGTCATTATAACAAGTTACTATTTTTTAAGGTAAATTTTGTTCCTTTGTTACAGAAAACCTATAAGTAAACCAAGCCCAAAAAGAAATAATGAGTCTGTCATTTTTTTAAAAGATGGTTTTCTCTCGAATAACATTTGCCCAGTGGAGCACAGTTCACATTAATCAAAATTACATTTTTTCCTCTTGTAGTTGTGTCAGTTGTATCCAACTCTTTGTAACTCCATTTGGGGGTGATTTGCCATTTCCTTCTGCAACTTATTTTACAGATGAAGAAACTGAGGCAGACAGAGTTAAGTGACTTGCCCAGGATCATACATCTGTAGTATCTGGAAGGTGTCTGGAGCTGGATTTGAATTCAGGAAGATGATTCTTCCTGACTCCAGGCCCAGCACTTTATCCACATGTCACCTAGCTGTTTTTCTCTGATCTCCATTAAAGTCCTTTGATGTGCTTTGGTAGCACAAATATGACCTAGAAATATAAGCTTGGTAGGTGCTTCTATTTGCAAAAGGCAGTCAAGTAGGGCCTGGTGACAAACAGATTATATCTCTTTCTCCAAAGGAAGCTGAACTAAATTTAGAGAAGCTACCCCCAGGTTGAATTTTTCAGCCAGAACTGAAACTCTCAAAAGATTTGTCTGTCAAGTTACATGCAGTTCACAGACATAGACCTCTATCATCCATATCTGTGCTTTTGTACTGACTGTCCCCCAGTAGCTGATGTGTTTTCCCCTATTGACCTCCATCTCTTGGAATCTCTCGTTCCCTTTCATGTTCAGCTTAAACACCACCATCTGCATAAGGCCTTCCTTGTCCTCCCAAACCACTAATGGCTTCCCTCTGCCAGTGTCACTTTGTATCTCTTTATATATGTTCTGTATATACATATATGTGTGTGTGTGGTGTCTTCTCTTCCCCCTCTTTTAGAATGTAAGCTCATTGAGGGCAGGGATTACTTCTCATTTTTCTTTGTATCCCCAGTGGCTAGCATCGTGCCTATACAAGGTCAGTACTGAATAATGCTTGTCATAATTCTGGGTCAACAAAAGGAATATCTATAATATTCAAACTTTGAAACGTTGAAATGGTATCTTTGATGCTTTATTTTTCTGCCCCCCCCCCATTCTGCTCCCTAGCTGATGTTTATCTTAATTCAACAAATATTTGATAATGGCCTGTCTTGAGAAGTGCTTTACCATCTTGGAATGGTAAAGGATGTTCCTGGAAGTAGTCTTAGTTAATTCACACAGGAGTGGTCATGACCCTAAACCATCCTTGAGCCATTTGTCTTTTAAAAGTGGTTTGAAATTCTGTGGGAGAATTTCTGAAGGTAGTACAGAATAACATGAAGGATGCAAGCAATACTGAGACCCAAGGGCTTTTTCGTCAGTGTCTGCCTGCAGGACTCAGCTCCCTCACATAACTTTCCACTGCTCTCACTGCACTGGGGGGCCAGTCAGCTGGTCAGTTTTTAGTATAGCCAAAAGCCTCTTGTGCCTGTCTATCCTTCTCCAGTCTCAAAATTTGCTGGGCCTAAAATTGCTCTGGGTCTTAAAATGAACCTATAGAAACTAGTAAATGAAAATCTTTCTGTTAAAGTCAGATGACACTTGACAATCTTTCTTTTCCTGCAGGTTTCAAAGGGAAATCTAAGCCCAATCTTCTCAAACAAGAGACTAGTAGTCTAGCATGTGGATTACGAATTCTTTTCCGAATGTACATGGATGAGAACCGAACCAGCGCATGGGAAGAAGTCCAGCAGAGGCTCTTAAAGTAGGACACGGATAGTAATTATGATTCTTCTCATTTCCTTAGAAATATAGCAGACATAAAAATCACTTTAAAATGTCGTGATTACATTTTTATAATCATTTTCTCTACATCTCCATTTGTACAGAGAATACATTTAGTGTTGAAAAACTAACATGCATTTATGAAAAATGTTTAATTATTTCACTGATTAAAAGTCTTTACTCAGAAATTTTAAATTCAACACAAATGTGAAAATTTTTATCTGAAAACAGGGTTCCTGCTGCATTGGTTTTAGTGTTTACTTATAGAGGGAATTCCTGTGTTATTTAAATAAACCAAAGAGAATAGCAGAAGATTTTAAAGCAAGAAGCCCCCAAGGAGTTCACTCAGAAGTTGCTTAATGAAATGCACCAACTTTATCGTTTTTCAACTTGAACTGAAAAATTTTTAAGTTTATGACTGACCCAGTATAGTGAACACTTCAAGATGAATCAGTGCTATATCTCTAGGTTCCTGTAGGTTTTTCTTTTGTTTGTTTGTTTGTTTTGTTTGTGGAGGACAATTGGGGTTAAGTGACTTGCCCAATGTCACACAGCTAGGGTTTTTTCTTTAAAAAGAATTGATCAGGTTCTCTCCCCTATTTTAACTTCTACATATCTGTTACCTATTTTAACTTTACATATGGCAACAAATATCTCTCAGAACAAATGATCTTATGGTAAATCAGAGGCTAGGATAGGAAAGAGGAGAGACAGCCATGCTCAAAGTTGAGCTATCCAAATGAGATTTATCGAAGGATATTCTTCATCCAGCATAAATTTGATTAGCAAGAGGAATAGCAATTCCAAAAATAGCCTCTCAGTTTTCTTCTTGTTTACAGGAAAGGTCCTATCTCTGATGTGGGAGGGACTTGTCCTTACTTTTTCTTGGCTAAATAGGGGTAAGGGATGGGATTATAATGCTCATTTCTCCTATTCCTGCTCAAGGTTCTTTAAAAGGGGTACTGAAAGTCCATTATCTGTAATCTTGGGTGATATGGACTTGTTTGGGCCCAGAGGGGCATTTGCTCCTGGACTAAGGACTTTGGAGACAGAAGAGATCTTCTTGGCTAGATAAAGGGGTATAATGCAAAAAATAATTAAACACAATTAAAACTATGTAGGCATGACAAATAATAAATAAACGGTATGGACACAAATATCTAGTCAGAAAACAAACTCCACTGACTCTATATTTTATTACCATTAGAATTAAATATAGATTCTCTTGTGTAAAGCTCTTCCAGACTTGATGCAAACTTACCTTTCCAGGTTCCGGATCCAGTAATCCTGTTCATGTTCTTTTTGGTCTAGCCAATGTGGCTATCTTGCTGTTTCTCCCATGTCACACTGGACCCTCCCCTCCCTTTGTATTAGGGGTCCCCCATTGCTCACAGTTGCAATGCCCATCCCCTCCTCACCTCTACCCATTAGAGCTTCCAAAGGCCACTCCTCCATGAAGCCCAAGATGAACAACTCCTCACCTGTGGGGGCCTCCTCTGCCCAAAAAGGGACTGCATGGATTTTATCGGTGCTACAGTGCCTAGCACACTGCTTGGCATATAGTAAATGTTGAATGAATGCTTGTTGATTGTCAGACCTTTAGGGTTCCATGGAAATTGTCTACCTATAAATTGTTCGGCCAAACTGCTCTCCTTGTTTAAAACTGATTGTTTTTAAACCTTTCTCCTTACCTTCAATTTCAGTATCCTGTTGTATTTTTAATTGCAGTTTCATTGGTGTCAGGAGTTCACTGTCAGGAACTTCTGCCAGAGCAGATCAGAATCTTCTAATTTACAATCTTAGAGGGTTGACCTGGGCTTTAAAATGGTAGGTGACTTGTCCAGGCCCATGAAGCCAGTTTTAGGTCAGAGGCAAAGTTTTAACTCAAGTCAGTCAATAAACATTTATTGAGTGTATTGTGTGTGGTAAGCACTGCCTTCTTGGCTATGAGGTCTATATTGAATTTTCTTTCCCCATTCTCTCTTCTGGCTTCCCCCCCTCTCTTTGTCTCTTTCTCTCTCTCCTTTCCCCTTCTCTTGGCTTCATGTTCAATTCTACAACAAGCATTTATTAAGCTTACAGTCTTCTAGGGTGCTGTGTGTGTGTGTAGGTATTTTTGACATAAATTGTATCTTCTCTTTTTGTAGTGTCTGCAGTGAAGCACTTAGTTATTTCCTAACTCTTACATCAGAAAGTCACCGGGAAGCCTGGACTAATTTACTGCTTTTGTTCCTAACCAAGGTTCTAAAGATAAGTGACAATAGGGTAAGTATTAGTATAGAAATGTTTCTTTTGTTCCATCCTTAAAAATGGTATTGGTTCTAGTTTTGATTATGAAAATTGATAATATTGTGAATTTGAGGAAGAAATGTCATTCTGTAGGCTTGTTGCTATTCAGATTTAGTTCATAAATACCATTCATTGAAAACCATTCCAGCTCTAAAGAGGGATCAGGAACTGCATTTGAACCATATTGAGGTTTCTGTGCAGCACCTTCCTCCCTTCCTTCTTCAGTCTTCACTGCTTCTCTGACTTGCCCCATGGATGGAGATTTGCTTCTTGTCACTTAACTGTGTCAGTCAGCATTTTTAAGCACCTACTTTGTGCAGGGCTGCATATATCTGGAGGAGTTATAAAAACATAAGAGGAAATGAGGCCCTAAACTAGTGATGCTAGTGGCAATGACTAGAGGTATGGGTGGGGGGAGTGTCAGGGGGACTTTGTGACTGTTTGGATGTGTGGGAAAAACACAAAGGAAGGTTCAGTGATGAGTCCCAGGTTAAAAACATGGATGATAGGAAAAATGATGATGCCACAGAGAAGAAAAATCAAAGATTGGTGGCAACAGAAATGAGCTTAGCATTGGACATGTTGAACTTGAGGCACCAGTGGGATATCTGAAAGGGCATCTGTCTCATTGAAAAATGAGAGTAGAGGCACTTCTACAATTATCTGATTAGATTCTCACAACAACCCTGGGAGGGAGGTGCTGTTATCATCCCCATTGGACAGTTTAAAAAAACAACAAACAGGCACAAAGATCAAGTAACTTGCCTGGAGTCAAATCAAAGGCTGGATTTGAACTCCAGGCCCAGAGCTCTATAAACTGTGTCACCCTGCTGCCTAATAAAACCTTTATTTCAGATCCCATTGCTATCCCCCAAGATCTCTTGAGGAGTTTGCAGGCTTGTTGGAAGATTCAGCATATCAGTATCCTCAGGTTTTTTTTTTTTTGCCCCTGACTTGACCAATGTTATTGTTTTATACCAGTAAGTCCAGGTCTTAACACTTTAGTCCCTTTCAGGTTTCACACTGCCACTACCTATCCTTGCTTACCTGGATCCCCAAACTACATCGGCTGCAAAGAAAAGACCTTAGTGCTTCTTGAACCCAAAGCTACCTGACTAGAGTTTCAGGGGTTTTTCCATCTTTTACCTCTTTTGGAGTGATATAGCCCAATAGTAGGCTGCTCTCCTCATGTCTTGTTCTGACTGACCTTCTTAAACAAATTTTTATAGGCCAGTTGTTGGGTTTGGGTTTTTTTTTTTTTTTTTTGGCAAATTACCCTTGATGAAAAAGTTATCTCTTTCCCCACCCTCTGTTCTCTCAGCCATATGGCCTGAGCATGACTTCATGGTGGTTTCTGCCAAACTAAATTAGTTTCCCATTCATAACTTTGGCTTCCAGATGGGTACACCTATTGGCTGAGCCAATATTGCAAAAAGACCAATACAAAGAAGTGATTAGTTCCCTTTTACATATGAGTTGCCTGTCCCAGCACATTCCCTCTTGCTAAGGGGTACATCCTGAAAACGTAACTCTGATAACTTATAGCACCAAAGTAAAAAAAACCCACAAAGTCATTAACATATTCTCTTGCCTCTCTCCCTATATAACACACCATTCATAAGAGATCAGAGGAGAGTAGGCTGGAAATCCTAGGGAGCAATGTCAAGTGAATCTTTAAAAGTGGCAAACAATGGAGTCATGGAGCTAAAATTAGGAAGAGGATTAGGAGAACAGGAAGAAGTCTGGGGAACTGGAGGTTAAAATAAGGACAAAGAACTGGATTGGTGAGAAAGTAGGTAAGGATTGGATGGATGGACGGACGGACGGACGGACGGATGGATGGATGTGGTCTGAGACCAGAATAGAAGAAAGGTTGTTTGGAGGTGGTTGTTCCATGTGGTGGTGAGATCTAAAGTGTGGCTTTATTCTTGTGTAGGCTAAGTGAGATGAAGAATGGAAGTCATTGAAATTAAGGAATTTTGCAGAAGTTGGAGGGGAGATCCTCCACATGACTTTAAATCCCTGAGCCTCAGGTGTGGTATAGAGAAGAACAAAAGTCATGTATTAGGTGCTAAAATTCTTTGTGGAGGTTGGAACAATGACCTTGAAGGGACTGGTCAACTATTATACCTAAAATTAAAAGACTAATATATAATCAGATTTCATGGTATTTTATCTTGAGTTTTATAACAAAACAGAAAATCATTTGTAAGCTATAGCAGGGAAGGGAATAGATTTATTTGAAAGTAGCAGGCATTCAGTGAGTCTACATTCAAATCCAGGGGTAATTTATCCAAATAAATCTCATTAACTATAGGTAAAATGTAGCTTCTCACCTAGAATTCCTAAAGTTGAGGGGAAGAGTACTTCAACTTGAACTTTGATCTCTCTAAAGGCACTATAGAGGGATGGGGTAAAGAGGAAGAAGGTGACCAGCTACTAAATAAAGTCAATATTAGGAGATAGGAAGAGTGACCTTGGAGATCAGTAGTATAATCAATCAGTCCCTTAAGGCAGTCGATCAGTAACGGAAAAGCAGCCTGAATCCCAGAATGAAAAGTCTGGAGCTGCTCCAGGGTATACAGAAGTCAAATCAAAGTGGCAGTGGTATCTCTTGTCTCTTAAGGAGCATGCAGCATAGGCATGGGCAGAATGTTTTATCCGAATGTAAGAACAGAAAGGCAGTTGGATGTAGTAGAATGAAATTAGGAAGACCTTGATTAAAGTCCTGCAGTGGTACCTGCTAGCTCTATAAGTATGGGGCAAGTTGTTTATACCCAGTGGGCACCTCTGTCAGGACTATAATTCTGTTGGACAAAAAATGATTTTTTAAAAACCTTTTGCTTATTTTGTGGGTTAGGATAAATAAATGTTTCATACATTCCCATAAAATTCTTATAGGGAAATGTAGAGGACAGAAAATGTAGACACTAGATCAGTTTAAGAAAACAAGGGTATATGCTTTTGTCATTGCATATTTTAGCTGGCCAAATGGAGCAAGATTTTGCCAGAATCTATGCCAAAATATTTTAAAACTTTAATGAAAAACTTAAATGATCCAACTTAGACATAAAATATATAAAAAGCTATATACTATAGCTATACTGTACTATATACATAGTTTGATTTTTTTTAACTTTCTCTAAATACTGAGGAAAATCATTAAATTTATTATAGGGAAAAAATAAAGTGATTTATTTTATAAAATAGATTTTTAAAAGAAAAAAACCTATCTATTGAAATTTAGTTTTATAGCCAATAAACTCTGCAAACAAAACACGAAATAAAAAAAAAACAACATATGTTGTCATTCTACCTTCAGCAATTCTTCATCTCTCACCTAGATTTATCAGTCCTTAAAAATATTTAGTTTTGGGGCAGCTAGGTGATGCAGCGAATAGAGCAGCAGCCCTGGAGTCAGGAGGACCTGAGTTCAAATGCAGCCTCAGACACTTGACACCCTTACTAGCTGTGTAACCTTGGGCAAGTCAATTAACCCCAATTGCTTTGCCTTCCCCCCTCCAAAAAACAAACAAAAAAATTAGTTTTGCAAATACGTTTATAACAGTCTATTTGAGTCCTAGCAGTGCTAAATGTGAACATCATTTTTCCCCCAGTTCAAAGCTCATGCATCATTCTACTACCCTCTCTTGTGTGAAATTATGCAATTTGACCTGATTCCTGAACTTCGAGCTGTTCTGCGGAGGTTTTTTCTTCGTATTGGAGTAGTTTTTCAGATATCACAACCACCTGAACAAGAGCTTGGAACAAGCAAGCAGTGATGGTAACAATATTACTCTGTTAGAGTTTCTATCCTTCAGCTCTCTGAAAGGACCATGGAGCTAAGGGTTCCAGTTTGGAAAATGCCTTCTTTGTATGGCAGCATGTTTCTCTGGTTTGACGGTACAGATGTACAGAGCTGTAACTCAGACTTGCAACAAACACTCCATCTGATCCTCGTCAGTTTTCTGATGGATGATCTGTGATTGTCTTGGTGGGCTCATGTTGAGCTGAGAGCCTGTTTTCAGCACAGTGTGTCAGTATGTGCTATGATACCTTCCTTTGTTCTAGACAGCAGGAGAGCTACAGGTGTTTATGGCAAGTATGAAGAGTAAAATTTACCCAAAGAACTAACTATACATGTAAAGGCTTGAACTTCTGCAAGAAGTACAACTCAGGAGAGCTGGATTTTGAAGGATAAAATGTTTATAATTGGGGGGAAAAGAGAAAATTATTGTTCACGGTAAAAGATATTTAGCAAATATGGTATTCTTATTCTGAAGATTTTTGCACACTCAGGCTACCTGAGATACTGGTAATCATCCTTCTGTGAAAAAAAAAAATGTACAGAGATGCAGGTCTGTAATATAAAACCTTAACATTATATAGTTCTTCCTGCATTAGTTTATTTTATTTCTTTATTTTCTTATTCATCTGCTAAAGACCCATAATATTTTGTTTATCAGATGCACTAGAAGTTTGGGTTGATACTTGTTTTTGTTTTATGGGATCTTTTTTTTTTTCCTCCCAGTGCAGTGAAAATTTTGGGGTGGGGGGCAGGGGAATTATAGCCCAGAAGCTACCATTGCTGACTCTTATCAAAAACAGAGGTAGAATAATATCACTACTGACATAACTACCTGTAACATGCTTGTGTTAGGGCTTTTAAACATGAGCCATTAAAAATATGATCCTTCAAGGACTGGAACTTGAATCACTGAAAAAAAACAAGTCTAGGTTGTGTCTGCTGTCACAATTTTTTTTTTTATTTTTTTTGGGGGGGTGGGGATTGATGTAGATTTCACTCTATGTACAGAATTTAATGTTGAATATATTAAAGTAACAAATCTGGCATGGTTTGAGTGAGGATGGTTAGATTTATTGGAAATGTATTCATACTGTGAATTGTGCTCTGATGGCTTAAAAAAGACAAGATTGTCAAGCATTCCATATTAACATTGGATGTAGAAAATTTTTCAGACGGATAAAATGTATATGGTACAGATATGTAAAGTTTTTTATGTAAAAATTCTGTACAATATTGGTTCTCATCTGGCATATTCTAATAAGGTTATAGGTCAATAAAGTTTTTGAATTCTTTCATCAGTGCAATCAAAACCAGTGTAATCTACAGAAACTTGTTTCATTGACTGATTTTTAACTGAATATCAAGAACTATAGTTACAGTTCAAAGTACATTTTATTTGCTCTAGTTACTTTGGATCCCCTCCCGCGTACTCCTGCCTTTACCACATTGTGCCTCCTGAAGGCTTAAACTAAGCAGACTAAAGACAGTCATAACTGTTTTTACCTCTTTTGTGTATGAGCAACTGAGAACCCAGAGTAAGGCTAAGCCTACCAGAGACTTGGTAATAAATACATCAGTAATGCAACCATCTCTTCACATGGTGCTTTTCCTTCAGGGTCCAAGTGTTAGAGACATTCTCAATTATATTCCTTTGTAGGAGCTCAATAAATATTTGTTGAACAAATAAATTAATGTGTAAAATGGGTTTGTTGAAGTTGTTCATAACAAAGTTGGACAAAGAAGCACAGGACTTACACCTCCTTGTCTGTGACTCCATGTATTTATAAATGTGATAGAGGATAGTCTTCCCAGTGCTCTCCCTCCTCCCTCAAGTAAAACTTAAATGTCCTTTTTTAAAAAATGCTCCAGTGTAACCGTGAATCACAGGTGAGGTTCTTAGTCACTTGGTTATTTGATATAGATGCCAAAGGCCACATATCCCAAATAAAAGGTCCTTCATAAGTTTCCAACTTTAAAAAAAAACTCATGAAACCAGGATTTAGATGTAGGGGAGAGAAATTTATGCCTATACTCAAATGTAGGATGACAAAATTCCTTTGTCTCTTCTGTCACAGAGGATGTTGCATATTGAGGATACTTGTTTAAACTGACAATCTGTGCTAGAGAGGCCTTCTGGACCGAGTTCTACCTACCACCTTATTTCCTAGATGGTGCATGTTAAAATAATAATAACTATTAGGTCTTGTGGTGGATACAAAAGGATTAGGATATAGTCTTTTCTTCTAGTCAAGCATAGCCCTTGCACAAAAAGCCCAGATTGGTTATGAGGATGGCTTAGAATTTACTGGATTATCTTAGCATTCTAAATAATCTTTCTAACAAAGTAAGAAGCATTATATCACTTCCTATTTGAAATTAATATTCTTTGAAGGCTAGCTACTGATGATGTCCAGTTGATCCTTTCATTGGCAACATTGGAAAATTTAACCAGAAAAATAGTCTTGGAAATAAGAGCTGGTTGTTAAATGGTTTTGCTGGGACCTGACCCAGAGAGGATGGAATACATTGGGACACCAAATCCAAGTTCATTTTGTTTCATATTGATGAAACAGAAATAGACAACTTAAAGCAACAGGTTAAACCCCTAACTTCATAGCATCCTAGAAAGTTTCTAGTTATTTCAAAGTATCCTTAATAATTCTGAGAACTAACTACACACCAAGGAATCAGTATTTTACATGGCCTATGTTTTGCCTTCTTTCTTTCCAACTCAAAATCCTAGGATCTTATTAGAATAATTGGCTAGTTTCCTGCAAGGATTATAATTTTTCATTGTAAAATTACATTTTCTACAGAACAGCACTGATAACAAAATAAAACTTTATTTCCATTAACAAGTAGTTAAATCATACCATAAATTAGACATTAACTTAAGACAATGCCTTCATTGGCACCAAAAATACAACAGAGGCAGAAGAAAGATGTAATTCTCGGTTTCTGTACACATTTGATAGGAAAAAAAAAAAAATTAATCACCCCCCCCCCATCATTTACTTACAAAATGAGTCAGCAGCTAGAAAATGATGTAGAACTAAAAAGCATCTTTTCTTCCATATTCAAATAATAGTAGCTGGTAGGGGGAATGGTCAAAGCTACCACACATGCTGGAGTACTTGCTAAAAGATGATTTTGAGTATTGATGACACTGGCAAAGTTGTGCATTTATAGACACACGACCAAAAGGGCCTTCAAGTTTTACATGTATTAAGACACTTTAAAATTTTATTCACTTCATCCTAGTAACAGGCAGAATAAAGATAATGCACATACGGTAGTCAGTTAAAAGAACTTTTCATTATTACTATAATTTATGGCAAAATATGTGAAAATAATTCCATACTTTTTGCATTATGTAATTAACAGTAATGGTGACTTTAAAAAAAAAAACATACATCCTGTACAATTTCGTAGAACACATGAAAGCAACAAAATATGGAAAAAATACATATGTACACATTCAGCATGGTATATTACAGGTTAAAAACTGTCCATCCACATGAGGGGGGATGTTTGGGGGAGGAGAATAAGGCCTAGAATACAAAAAGCTCAGTAGATTAATATTCCTTTTACCTTAAAAGGCACAACTGGTTCCAGTCTAGATTTATTTTTAACCATGTGCTGTAGAAAGGCCCTGCCAGTTAAAAGGTAACGGGTTTTCAGAGGAACGCTGCTCCTGGTTCAGCTGCTCAACCACAAACCTTTTCAGAGTCTCTGAAGTTCCAGGTCGGAGCCAAGGCTCTGTGGCTACAGTTTCTACAGAACTGGGTCTTCTTTCATCACCATGGGATGTAAAGTGCTGAAGAATGTCATCTGGATCAATCAGAGAAACTTCATCATCTGGAGAAGAGAAACAAGTGAATTACTTCACAATCAACATTTTTCTGCTTTGCATAATATGGAGACATAAACTGATTTTAGTGTATGTGGGACATGAGAATTTAACAGATGTTAAGTTACCAAAATTAACTGATTAAAAACGAAGGACCTGCCCTATGAGAAGAATTCACCATGTTTATTAGTACAGTAGAATGAGGACAGAGTCATCAAAAGTGAACTGGTATGGCCCAAATTATTTTTTTTTTCAAAGAACATTGGTCATGTGGCATGCTGTTAACTGACAGTTCAGTAATTCAAATATTTATCATGTATCTGATCAGGTTAATGGGTCTATCCCTAGTGCTTCGTTCTATTTCTCCAACTCTCTGTCATAGGCCCAGAAATAATGCTAGGGTTAAAAGAAGTTTCAGAAACAGCAAAGGCATCCTGAAGCTTATTTTACTTAAGTGGATCAATTTTACCCATGAGAAAACAGGTCAAAATATTTTAGGACAAAAAGAATATACTAACATTTGTTGAAAAAAAACAGCCTTAAAACTATTAGACAGTGGAAGAGGAAGAGCATGTCAAAGATCAAGAAATGAATTTTTATTTATTCAATCAGCTTATGCTGACTTTTTTGAGGAAGTTCCTTCCTTAAGCAAGCTCAGGGTCTTTATGCTTAATTAAGTCGATATTCATATAGCCATCAACATTCTAAAAAGAGCTCCTGATGTGGAAAACCTGGGCTATCATAAAGGCTGTTCTATTATAGACAGAGATCCATATTTCTAGGTCAGTGCTAGTGTATAAATGTGTTCTTGGCACATTTAACTAAAAAATATTTGTGATAAGTAATTTCAGTTCCCTTTATCAACACCTCATACAAGGGTAATATCTCTGTGCAACCGATTACTTACACGTTCAGGTTTCTTCCCTTTTTCAAATTCTAAAAAAAAGTGGTGAAGATAATGAAAAACAACTTTACCCATTAACTTAACATGGGAAAATTTAATCAGAAACAAAATTTCAATTTTTACTTTCCATGTGGAATGAAAATTTAGTGAGTAGTTTAGTGCTGGACTTGAAGTAAGAAGGATGAATTCAAGCACACTCCTGACACTAGTTATGAAACTCTGGGTAAGTAATTTAACCTCATGGTGCCTCAGTTTTTGCATTTGAAAAATAAGGGTCAATCCTTTGTTGTACTCACCTGGCAGGGATTCTGTGAGGCTTGACTAAATTAGGATGTCAAGTGTAAAACTTTAAGGTCTATGAAAATGTCAGTCATTTTCAGGGAGGGAACTGAAGGGCAGTTTACCCCAGGAAGGTGGTGAATTACTGAAACATTGTTTGGAAGTAACTACCGTTGTCCAAAAATAAGAAATCAGTGTCTATTCCAATTCTCTCTCCTACAGAATTTTAGTTGATTTGAACAGTACTTCTATAACTATATTTTTATGACTTATTTATTATCAGATATAATTATATATGAAAATCTGTCTTCCTAACCTGTGATGGAAATTTCATTTCTTTTTTAAATTACATCTCCTGGTCTGTGAAGGACTGGCACAGCAAAGGGACACGTGAAAACAATTTAATGAGCAGTCAATCCACATCATACCCAAAAGCTCCTGTTTGAAAGGACAATATGAGATTTTTTTTTTTTTAAACACCTCAGTAACTGGTTATCACTAAATTATCTTAGCATCTAAGGAAGAGCATACCTTAAAATTCAATCCTATTAATGGGGAAATTAACCAATAAAAATTAGTCAACATTTCACTGCTTAGAGTAGAGGTTTTTAACCTTTTTTGTGTCTGACCATAGTGTCTGTCCATTGTGAAGTCTATGAAATAATAATGCTTTAAATGTATAAAACACAATGCATAGCGCTATAAAAGGAAGCAATTATACTGTAACAGTTATGAAAATATTTTTAGAAGTTATTCATTGTCATGCTAAATTACAAAGAAATGTATTTGAAATGAAAAACCTTGTTACATTCATACAAAACTTAAATTCAAATCTGGAACAATAAATTATTAACAGGTATTAAGGTATGGGGACGAGTATAAATCAAAGGACATGCTGAGATAAATAACAAGAATATATAATAACCAGCAAAGTTTGTCCACTATGTGAGTTTACTATCTGGAAAAATTAATAACGTGGTACAACTTACTGATAGCATTGTCCCACTTAACAGTTCAAAGAGCAAAAAGGAATACGTGGCTGGCAAAGGTAAAGCAAATGTGTACTTTTTTCCTTAGTGAGAAGGATTATTTCAGGGATATTCTAATTGTGTACTACATGGAATTGGGCTTTCACACTTCCCACATCACCAGATTTCAGCGAGAAGAAATTACTGCCACATGTTCAGCCAATACAGCTTGTTCTACTATAATGAGTTAGTATCATTTATTTAGCCTAAAGAAGGAAACAATTCTATTATGATAATCTTAACTTTGTTTCATATTTTTCTTTTTTCTAAAATACAGAAAGCAAACATTAACAGGTTAAATCCTGAAAAATTTCTATATTAGGATATTTAAAAGAAAAATCCAATAATACCAACCAAACGTTTTAATGATTTTTTTAAAATTCTAATTCAGTTTTAAAAGTTCACATTTAATTAAATGTAGCTTCCTCTCTACTATCATTCCACAAAGGTGCTTGCTAAAAGCATGGATGAGCTTCCCAAGTACTAAAGCAACCTGTCATTAATGGTTTTCAGGAATCACCATGTCTTTAAAAAAAAATTTCACCACCTGTCAGCCAATGTGATGGTGATGCTTGCTTTTCCAAACTTTGTTAGGTTGATTTTCAATTAAAAAAAAAATTATCACTAACGAGGCTTGTATTTTGGCTTTGTCAAAGTTTATGATTTACTGATATAGCCTCTGCAAATCCATTATCATCTCTTTGCCATGAAAAGGCAGTGGAGGACTTCAATGGAGGGTCACCCAACCCCCACCCCCATTATCAGGAAGATTTCTAGTAAGTCCCATCCACTGGAAAAGTTAATATACCCCTAACAACTTCAGTTTTGTTAGATTGTTGCTGCTACCCAGCGGTCCCAAGGGACAGTACTGCAACTTCCATAAGGTTCTATCATCAAGGAATGTGTTCAAAGTAGCCATGACACTTCAAGAACGTGCAGTCGTCCTTCAAATATGGTTCTTTACCTGTATTGATAGGTTTTTTTTGAAGCTTATTTAGTCTTCGCATTCGTTCTTCATTTCTAATTCTAAGCTGGTCAATATTTATACTGGATCCTGACTTTAAGGAGAAACCATCAGGTTGCACAGTAGGATGAAAATTATCCTGTAGTTAGAAGACAGAACTTAAATATTTGTTGAACTGGATTTCTGAAATGCCAGAGCTATGTACAGGGTACTCTGAGACCTTAAAATTAAGGTTGTTATAGTTACGGGTCATACAATTTATCCTTCCTGTCTTCTAAATGTGGGTTCCCCCAAACTCTACAGCCATTTTCTCTTCTCTGTACCTCTCCCTTGGTGATCTCCCATGGCTATGTAGATAATTCTATATATCCAATCTCAATCTTTCCCATGAGCCTCTGGTCCAATGATCTCCCACTGTCTGCTGCACATTCTCTTGGCATGTACAAAACTGAATTCATCTTTGCACCCAAAGCATGTCCCTTCCCAACTTCCTAATTCCTTTGTCTCCCCTGACCTTCAGTTCTACATAACAACTGCATCTTGGACATTTTCAAATGGATGTTTCAGAGTCACCTCAAATTCAACATACTCAAAAATTAAATCCTCATATGTTCCACCAAACTTGCCTATTTCTATTAGAGATACTACCATTATTCCAGTCTCAGAACTGTAATCTTTATGCCTCATTCCCTACCTCATGCCACAATATACCCAATGGCCAAATCTTGCCATTTTTACTGCACCACATCTCACATCTGACCCCTTCTCTCTGCTTTTACAACTAATACTCATGGTCAGGAAGTCAGCGCCTCTCTCCAAGATCATTGCAACAGCCTAACTGACCTCTCTGCCTCAATCCTTTCCTACTGCCTTCTGTCTTCTAAATGTAGATCTGACAGTGTCACTACCCAAGCTTAAAACTCCATTGGTTCTTACTGCCGTAGGTTAAAATATAGATTTCTGTGTGGTTCTGAAAGCCCTTCAAAACCTGGTCCCAAACCATCTTTCCAGTCTCATTAGACACTGTTTCTCTGCCGACACCTACAATCCGTCCAGCCAAACTGGCCTCTCTCTTCCTTACCACACAACACTCCATTTTCCTCTGTCTCTGCCTCACTAAACGCTCACCCTCACCTCCTAGTATCCTTCTCACTTCCAGAGCTCAAAGACGACTTTCAGCGTGAAACCTTTCCTGATCCCCACAGCTACCAGGGCCTTCCTTACCAAATGAGCTTTTTTTAAACCCCTATATATTTGTATATATTCTGTATTAATTTAGACGTGTACATGCTGTCTTCCCCAATATGATCTAAGCACTCAAAGACTCGGTCATTTCATTCTTTGTATTTGCCTCCCTAAAGCCTAGTACGTAGTAAGTGCTTAATACTACTTCTTGTTGATAGTCTCATCCTATTCCACCTAATCCTTCAGAGAGCTAACACAGTATCTTCCTAATCCAGAGTTACCACCATGTCACTCCCCTTCCTTTTCAAAAGCATTCGGTGAATTTCTGTTACCCGTAGAGTACAAACTCCTTAATCTAGAATCTGAAACCCTTCACAATCTGGTACCAACCTACCTTACACCATTTATGTTCCAGCCAAACTGAACTAATAGTTGTTCTCTGGTTTTATTGTATCTTCTGCCTTTGCAGCTGTAAACCCCTTTTCCCCACCCTCATACATAGAATTTGCTTCCTTTCCCAGCACCTAATTTTACTATTTCTTTAAGGCCCAAATGAGATAGCACATCTCCTCTATGATGTCCTCCCTGTTCCTCCACAACCCCCCAACTCAGCAATCAATCCCTCAGATTTCTTAAACTGCTCTGTTACAGAGCTAAATTGTACAGGTCTCAAGTCCAAGAACATACTAGGTTCAAGGAAACAAAGTCTCATACTGCACACCTGGCAAGTCAACAAAAGCTTTAAGGGCTACACCATTCTTTCTGCTCTATTCTTTCCCTAATCCCTGCTCCACTTAGGAGATGTGGCTACATTCTCAAGATGGATGACTGGGGAGCTGAGAGATATCAAAATGAACTAGAGAAGAGAGAAATGACATTAGGAAGCAGTATTTATAAAAGGTGAAAACCGAATTGCAGCACAAAGCAAGCACTCTGGCCCATACCACCTGAGGTATGCTACGGAGAAAAATGATAGCAAAAAAAGCCACTGGGAGACACGGGGGAAAGGAACAATGTCTGCTCTCATCAGTTAATAAGCACACTGTGTGACAAATGCGCTGTCCTGTTTTTAGAAGGTTCACTGAAATCTAGCTGAGCTAGGTCTGCCAGCTTGTCATAACCCCCTATGCTTCCAAACGCTCCCCCAGTCTCCCTCCTACTACACCAATCCTTCACCTCGGTTCCATCTTTGTCTGGAGTCCTGGCCCGGAAGCTGACCAATTCAGATACGTGGTTTCCTATTTCCAGAGTCCCTCCCTCATTTGTCACATCCCCAGCTGTGTACTGCCAAGCCAGAATCAGGGATTACCCTGTTTGCTTTCTCCATTTCTACCAACACAAGCACTGGGGAGGAAAGTCACACACGTGTGTGTCATCTGGGCACACCTAATCTCACTTGGGCCCTCACTGCAACATCGTGATACTTTCCTTCCTCCTTGACTACCACACAGCAGCCTTTCCAAGTCTCTTCTTTCCACACTGCCCTTTCCCTACTTACTCTCAGCAGACAAATCTGCCTTCGACTTGACTGCGAAAACAAGCCATCAGCTGTAAGCTCCCTTTTCTCCCTGAGGCCACATTCTGAACCACTTTCTATCACTCCCGTTCTCTCTCCGGCTCCAGTTTCTGATGAAGTGGACCTTCTGGTCAAGGCCTAGTCTCCCTCTCCTCATGCACACCTCTGCTGTCTCCTGCAGGAGCGTGACACCCCTACCCCTACCCAGCAACCCATCTCTCACATCTTCACTTTCAACTTAACACTGGCTCATTCCCTGCCACCTGCAAACATGCTTAGGTCTTCTACATCTTTAAAAAACTTTCACTTGACCTTTACACCCCCTCAACTATGTGGTGTTGACTAGAAGCGCTGAGTTTTACAGAAGGGAAGGAGGAAGATAAAAGTAAAAGAAGGACACTGGGCAGATCAGAATTCTAAGGTACCAGAGAAGTAGATGTAGATAACATGGGTAAAAGGCAGAATCCGTGTAGAGGAGCATACAATAAAGGTTACACCAGAGGCTGGGGCGGTTAGGATACTAAGACACCTCGCAGCAAAGAGGTTGGACAGCTAGGCGGCATAATGGAGAGTGCAGAGCCTGGAGCCAAAAAGATAAGCTCAAATCCAGTCTCAGATACTTCCTAGCTGTGTGACCCTGAGCAAATCACAACCCTGTTTGCCTCAGTTTCCTCATCTGTAAAATGAGCTGGAAAAGGAATGGCAAACCACTGTAGTATCTTTGTCAAGAAAACCCTAAATGGGGTTATGACAAGACTGAAAATGACACAACAGAGAAGTTAAAGAAGGAAAAAAAAAACAGATTAACTCAAAAGCAGAGAGAGATGGTTATACCCAGAGAAAATGATACACATGCAAATGCCCAGAAAGAGGCAGTTTGGTTCACACTCTAGTGTGTCCAATTGAATGATGCTGTGGTGCTTCCACGCTTGTTCCCTGTGCTTGGGGAGTAAAGACGGCTGAGAAACTGCCACCAAATACTGTCCAAAGAATGTCCAAAGAAAGTGAGAAGGTCTTCAGATGCCAGGTGACCCCTTGCTGACTATGTGATAGTGAGGATTCCTTTCCAATGGTGGTTGGAAGAAGTGGGCACTGAAGTCTCCCTAATTCTGTGACTTTGTAAGAAAAAAAGAGAATGGAGTGCCAGAGTCACAATGAGAATGGGGCAGAAATTCTCAATCTCCCTATCCATCCCTAAGCTCTATGCTGACTGGACGTCCAGATTTGCATATCCAACTGCCTTTTTAGAGATCTCAAGCTGGATGTCCAGTAGACATATGAGACTCAACATGTCCAAAACAACTCATTATCATCTTTTCCCCTAAATGCTGCTCACTTCCTACCTTCCCTATTACTGCAAAGAACAACCCCATCCTCCCAGTCCCTCAGGCTCAAAACCAGGGTGTCATCCTGGATTCCTCCCTATCCCACCCCCCAAATCCAAGCTATTGCCAAAGTCTGTCAATTTCACCTTCACAACACCTCTTGACTAAACCCCTTCTCTCTTCTGATCTTGCCACCACTCTTCACTCTAAGGACTACTGCAATTGCCTGCTGGTTGGTCTGCCTACCACAAGTCTCTCCATTCAGTTACCAAAGTAATTTTCCTAAAGCTAAAGTCCAACCACATCACCCCTCAATGAATAAGCTCTAAAGGCTCCCTATCACCTTCAGGATCAAATATGAAATGCCCTGTTTGGTGTTCAAGGCCTTTCATAGTCTGACTCCCCCACTCCTCAGAAGACCTCAGTCTTCTGAGACCTTACACCCTCCCAAACATATCCTCTTTGATCTAACGACACTGGCCCCCAGGCAGTCTGTAGGACACTATGCCTC
This sequence comes from Petaurus breviceps papuanus, assembly GCF_028583685.1. Lineage (NCBI taxonomy): Eukaryota > Metazoa > Chordata > Mammalia > Diprotodontia > Petauridae > Petaurus > Petaurus breviceps. The sequence goes on along the minus strand of NW_027186304.1, from coordinate 78,065,227 downwards.
TCATTCCCAGGCATTTTCTCTGGCTGTCCCTCATGCCAGGAATGCTATCCCTCCTCATCTCCACCTCCTGGCTTCCTTCAAGTCTCATATAAAGCCCCACCTTCCACTGGAAGCCTTTCCCAATCCCCCCTTAATTCTACCTAGTGCTTTCCCTCTTTTGATCATTTCCTATTTATCCTGTATCCATCTTGCTTTGTATGTATTTGTTTGCATGCTGTCTCCTATATTAGACTGTGAGCTGCATGAAGCAGGCCCTTTCTTATACCATTCTTTGAAACCCCAGAGCTTAGCCCAGTGCCTGGCATATAGTAGTGATTGATACTTATATATATTTGACTGACAGACTGAAAGAAAGGGTGCTTCATTTCTGTCCTTATGTGATCTTACTATTTGTCTCAGATGCTGTTTCCCCTGTACCTATGCCAGTAAAAACTGATGAGGCTCAGGAGCAAAGATTTAGACTGGAAGAGATCTGAGGGGTCCTCTAATCCAACCTTATTTTACAGATGAGGAAACTAAAGGCCAGAGAGATTCAGTGACTGACCAAAGTCATAATGTTGGTAATAGAGCCAGGACACGAACCCAGGTTCTCTGACCCCAAATCCAGGCGAGGGGCTACACACTAAGAATCAGTTATAGGTCTCTAGTAAATGTGTGCAGTAATGACAAGAATGCAGGTGAAACAAATAAAGAAATCAGAAGTCATAACGCTCTTTAGCAGAGCAACTAACTCCCAGCACTTCTCGGCTTGTTCTTAACACTTTAGCAGCCTTCCACCCACTTTCAAACGTTTTCCCACTGGCACAGCAAGAAGGCAACGGTGTGTCTGGTTCTGTTTGGGAACAGTTTCTGTCACTGTTTGGGGGTGTTATCCATGTCGAGAAGCCCAAGATGGCTAGCCAGAATTCTGCAGTGCTGCTCAGGATGACCCACACAGTTCTTGGGGCATTTCTCAAGCCCATTGTGGCAAGACTGTTATTACATACCCAGCAAGGTCAAAGAGCTCTGCAGCAAATTATACAACTGAGGACAAGGCTACACAGACCCTCACTCAGTGACATCTGTGATCACATAAGAGGACTTTGGCCTCTTCAACAAAAAGAAAACATTGTTTAAAAACTCATACCATACACACAACAGATTCCAGGCCTTTAATCTGGTTCCTTCTCCGTTCCCTTGCAGACAGTAATCTCTGCGAAGGTAAAGGATCATCTTCTAAGGGAGAATACCTCTCTCCATTCGTCCCTGAAAAATGTAAAATAATGGAAGGAAATGTTAAATCCTCAGCTATATGCAAGTCTTTTACCTGTAAAGCTATAAGCCATTTGATAGCATTTTTGAAGTGAAATTTCAATTGTATAAAGGCCCTCATAACTTGTGACAAAGAACAGAGACACTGTTAACTTGAAAGTGATCGGACTCAAATTCACAATCCAGAGGAGATTCAATCTGGCCTACTTGTCAACACAAGCATCACAAATACTGAGACCCCTTAAGCGTCTACCCATTATGGCAAATCTTTAATAAACTTTGTTTACTTTGACTGAGGAAGAAAAAAGAAAGTAATCAGACTGTCAAACAAAGTTACTACTACACAGCAGAGGGCATCCAGTTTTTAATAAGGCAGGCAAACACATATTCAAAAACTTAATTCAAAGATTTTTTTTTTACTGCCAAATCACTAACATGCCCCCTCAAGCATAAAATGTTTCTGTTTAATCTGAAATAAGACAAAGAGGGCAGGAAAAGACTGTCTCAGAGTTTAACCCCATTCACTAACTGTCTTGAAAAAGGTTATCCATTGTCTTTTTTCAATGTTCATTAATCACACAAACATTTACTTAGTCCCTAATATAGATGGTGCTAGTTATTGTGAGGGATATGAATTGGTTTTGCTCTCAGAGAAACCAAGGAGTAAATGATTTCTGAGGGAGGCAAATTGGTACAATAATGTAAACTGAGTCTTTACCCTTCAAAGGAGATATCAAGAATGATGCTGCTAGAAAGGGAAATGAATCTGTTCTTCCTTTTTGCATGGGACCAGTAGCTATGACAATGGTCTCTACAGGGGCCAAGCTGGGGGCCTAGTATCAATTGTGCAAACCATGTGCCCCAGGGCGGTACAGTGGGGAGAACACCAACTCTACGGTCAGAAGACCTAAGCTCAAATCCTACCCATGCCATTACCTTTGTGACACTAGGCAAGCCTTCCCTACATTGCAATTTCCTCAACTGTGAAACAACAAGTTTAGACCGGATAACCGCTGATGTTGCCTCTAGCTGCAGGTCTATGATCCTCTAACATTCTCCCAGGGGAGAGGAGAGAATATGTATACAGAGATAAGCTGGAGAGTGACAGACCACAAACAAAAGTGGTCCTTGGATGACAAGAAGAGCTTAGTAATCAAAGGGTCAGCTAAGGCTGATGGCGATGCTCACTCCTTCTCAGAGATGACACGGACACATAGGGACACACACACACACACACACACAAACTACAAAGACTGTGACAATCATAATCCCACTCAGACTGAACTGTAAATAACTTGCTAATTAGTGATTTTAACAAAATTCTGAAAATAAGCCTGCACCCCAGCTGCTTCCTCTAAACCCTGGGGCAATGTTCCTCATAGTCCTGTAGAATGACTCTAGAGCTCTTATTTGTACTTGCCATTAACCTAAAGAACCACATGACTACTAGCATGTCAAGTCACATATAACCTAACATCTTAATACAGAAATGAGCTATCTTAAAGAAACAAGATGTGTATATATACTTGAGGTCTTTGTTGGCTAAAGACTATGATCTTAACATCCACTTTGAGCACAAGTCAGAAATACTCTTGTGAGTCAGAAGCTGTCATACCAGGCTTAGTTTATTATATACACAACTCTAAAGTCAGCACTGCCTTATCAACATTCAGAATTGCCACCCTTAGGCCTCTCTGCCTTTTATATTGCCTTTACTAAGGAAAACAGGCAAAATTTGACACCCTCCAACTCAGTTATGATAAATTACTGATCCAGTCCAACTCTAAAGTTTCACAGAAGATAATTCTCCCAACATTTAAGAAAAATCAGAGAGGTGAGAGATGTGGGAGAGAAATGAAAAAAACTACCCCCTTGAATGGGTCCCTGTCCCATGAATCCAGAGACTGACTTAAGCAGGTTTCCTGAAGGTGGCAAATTCATGTGATAAACCCCTCACTGCCCTTGCCTTGACTGATAGCCCCTAACAGAAACCCCTGGTATTGTACCATGAATTTTCTTGACATGTCTGTGTAACATAAAGACACCCTACCCCAGCTCCACTGTTTCTAGTCCTATTTCAAAGAATACTGACTTCATTCTGCCAGTTATTTTACTATACGTAAGCTGAAGGACACTAGCTACTGTAGAAGTGTCCTTCAGTGTCTCTTTCTCGCTTATCAATGCCAAAAGACTTAACTGCTACAGGTGGAGAGATTCGAGAGTCCTGGGAAAATTCTTCTCCCTGCCTGGCCTATTTGGCAGATTTCTTTAACTATATTCACAGACTATATTCCTCTATTTCCCGTAACTAAGAATATATATTTTTCTCCCACAAGTATGTGTGTATATATATATATATATATATATATATATATATATATATATATACACATATATATTTATTTATTTATTTATTTTTTGCAAAACCACCTGCGTTTTATGAATAGTCATCTTTGTGTTCTTTGTTTCATACAAAAGTTACAGGAAGGAATTTCTGGTGCCAGACACAGGATAGATATTGTGCAACTTTGCTATCTGCCTTGGCCAGCCAGAATAAATGGCTGCTCATTTCACTCTTCACTGACTCCTTACTGCAATATTATTTGATCCAGACCTCAAGAACCCAGATTGGTGAGTGATGATCCTCTTGATTCCCTAAAAAAAAAAAAATTCCACTATAGTTTTGGGTGTCAGAAATGGGATTTCTAAGGTCAGCACACCCAACTCAGCCCCAGGGAATGAAGATGAACTGAAAGGAAAACTTCATAAAGCCAAGTGAGGCTGTTTTTTGCCTCTAATTTTACTTTCACTTCCACCTCTGACCCAACAAGTGTTGAATAGCTGAAGTGTTGGAAAGAATTTTTGAGTAAACAAACCAGCCTCAGGTATAATACAGGGTGCCTGAGGAAGAGAGGGAAGATCCAGGAAGGAGAGAGAGTTCAACATCAGATGAACAGTGTGTGTGTGTGTGTGTGTGTGTGTGTGTGTGTGTGTGTCTGTGTGTTGGACTAAACATTAAGAACTTAATATTTTATATTATCTATGAAACAGATATCCATGTGATGATGGGAGATTCAGTCTTGACAAGTTAATCTAGTTTAAGAATTTATGCAAAAAAATTGCAAAGGAATACCAAGAGCTTAGAATGAGAAGTATTTTATTTGTAAATGTTCTGTATGCTGTTAGCATTGTCTGTAGTTTGTGCCTTGGTAAACCCAATTGACTTTTTCCTACATCCTGATCAGCCAAAGGGAAAAAAATTAAGAGTGAAAACTTCTCTGCTGAACTTTCAAAGCTATCAAAAAGATATGATCTCTCTCTCTGCATTTCTAATGCCAACCAAACTGGGAAGGCAGACAAAATCACACAATGGCAAAGAAAATTTTCTTCCCCAGTGTGCAAAAATGTATGGTATCGGGGCGGCTAGGTGGCTCAGTGAGTAACAGCACCGGTCCCAGTGTCGGGATGACCTGGGGATCGAATCCGGGCTCAGATACTTAGCACCACACCCAGAAATAACTGGCCATGTAACCTTGAGCAAGTTAGTTAACCCCGATTGCTTTTTAAAAAAATTTAAAAAAATTTATGGTATCATAAACCAATTAGAGACTAAATTTATGATTGAAATGTAATTTCTTTACATTTACATTCAAATTTACATATGTGAATTTGCAGACTGTGGTTTCAATTTTTTTTATAAATGCTTAAATGTCTTAGTGAGTTTTAGAAATACCACTTTGTAGAATTTTTAAAGAAAAAAAATAATACAAGTTTTATGAAAGTTACATGAAAACAACTTTCATACCCATTTATTACTCTTCTTTCCCTGAAGAGTAACAGATTTGTTTTAGTATTTAGAACAATGGAAGAAGGTCTGACTTTAAAAAAAAAAAAAACTGAAGGTATTTGAAAGCATTATCATTGAAGTCTAGAAGTAGATTAAAAAAAAAAAGTCTACAGTTTAAATTTATCTGGTGCTGAAGAATCACCTATTATTAATTCTTCTCTTGACCTTAGAAAGAAAGAGATTTGTTTAAATCAGAGAGCTACTTGAAAATAAGTAAAATTTTATTTGGGAAAATGTTTTATCTCATCTCTTTTATTTTCTTCTTTGAATGATATAACAGAAATAAGGTTTTTAGGTAAATTAAAAGCAAAGCTGCCTAAAAGAATTTGGAATAGATCAAGAAACCCCCCCAAAAAAGTTCTGCAATTAATTGGTATCTTATAAGGAAATTAGTACTAATTTGTAAAGGAAAGATTAAGAAGACTAGTTCTGGCCTAGTCTGAGATATGTCTGGGAAATAGAGACAAGAGAGACTGAGAAAATAATGAAAATGAAGTGTCAGATCAGATTGTGAAAAGGGTGCAATTATGAAGAAGAAAAAAAGAGAAAATTTAAGTAAGTAGAAATAAGAAGAGAATGGGTACAAAAGTAAAGAAAGTTGGCAGCAGACTAAAAATTTGGATTTGCAGAAAAAGAGGTTTAAGTAGGGTTTTTGATCTCCTTGAGATAAGAAAGATAGGAGAAATTTTCTCTTCCTGTAAATTTGTAATCACTATTTAGAGAAATGCCTGTTATAAACAGTTCTGAAATTTCTCACAATCTCTGAGAGCCTTACCTTCCCTGATCTGGATATTCTTTCTGATATTGAAAAACAGCTAGAACCATTGACAGTATTCCATCCAGTTATAACATTTACTAAATGAAAAATAAGTTTCCATTAAATTATACTGTCTCATCCATAGTAGAAATAAGTTCGCAGCACAGAATTAAACACAGCACACTAAAATTCTGTTCTCAAAGAACCATCACAAGAGCACAGTCTAATCTGGGGGCACGCAGAATGCTCTGGATTTTGTATACGTTCTCCACACTTTTGCTTCATCGTCACCATAATCCTCAGTGGAATAAACTTGCTATTTTGTTGTTCGGTCATTCAGTCATGTCCAATTCTGTGACGCTGTGAACCATACCATCCATGGGGTTTCCTTGGCAAAGATACTTAAGTGGTTTGCCATTTCCTTCTCCAGTAGATTAAGGCAAACAGAGGTTCAATGACTTTGCTGAAAGTCATACAGCTAGTAAGTGTCTGAGGCCAGATCTGAATTCAGGTCTTCCTGATACCTGATCCACTAAGCCATCTAGCTGCCTCTAATAAATATTCATAATTTAATTACTACATAAAAGAGGTTATGTTTGCAATTCCCATGTTTTAGAAGATTCCATGGACCTTAGAAGTGAGAGATGAGAATACAAGACTGTCACATTAAATCTTTGGCAGAAGACTAATTGAAAGTAGTAGGCCACTGCTACAAAAATGTAATATGATAAAGACGCAAAAGTTTAAAAATTTTAATGAAGTAGTAAACTATACTTTGAAAAAAGCAACAAGATTAAACTGATTTCATGAGAACCAGAATATTTATGATTGGCTTCCAAAGGTTCCTATTAAAAATAAGAAAAAAGGTCAAGTAAACATGATGGTCTTAGATGATTTAATTTTTTTATCATAGAGATAATAAAGAAGAAGACTGAAAAAGGGAGAGTAAAATACTAAACTTCTTTTAGGTCTAATTGATAACTTTTTTCTTTTGGTAAGAAAATTGCCTAAGACATACAGGCCAATTTGACATTAGTAATTATCTATAAATTCTCAAACTGGATTAAGGATTTTACATATAAAATTGCTTTGTTATATCCTTTTTAAGATTCTTCCTTACTCTACAGATAACATTATCCATACCATATATACAGGGTTCAGGTAAAGACAGAAAGAGCAAGTGGCTTGTGAAAATTTCCCTAAAACATTCAGAGAACATTTAGAACTATGGATAGCCTACTTTGATGTACTCCCCACAGCTTTACTATTTATAAGGTTATCTCTATAAGGTCTGAATAGGTTTTCCCCACATCAACTAGTTACTGGAAGGCCAATGTGATTAAATTTTCTCATATTCCATTAAATTATACTGTATCATCTGTAGTAAGTTTTAGCAGCTTTACCTAGAAAATTGCAAAAAGTGATAATCAAAGAAATACTCTCCACAAACCTGCCCTAGTAACAAGGATGAAAAGGCCCATTCCACATTCCATCAATATCTAATAGCCCAGTTAAAAAACACCAGGATATTAATTCGAGAATGTATATCTCTGAGTTTAAGTAGGACAAACTGGACAATTTGTTAACAGTAGTCAAGGACAAGATGCCTGTGACTCAAAATCTCCAGAGGAAGATGCCTCCCAGAAGCAGACAATTTCATAAAATAGACCGCTAAACCCAAGATGGAACAAAAAGTCCTGTTCTCTAAATGGACATTAAGATGCATTCTCTGTTTCTTTCTGTCCTTCTGATTATGTTTATTGTCCATTGTCTCTTAGAGTTTCCTAGCCTTTTTGGAACCTTTAAGACCTAGGTTGTTCAAACTGCTATACACACTGTACACACAACTGTACGCACAACTGTTTACTTGTTAAGATTTAAGAGAATGTTCTAGATTTTGTATATGTTTTCAACCTTTCTGCTTTATCACCACCATAACCCTCATTAGAATAAGCTTCCTATTTTGCTATACAAGCAACTGACTTGAACCTATTGTACTGTGAACTGAATCATACTAATGTGAGATATGACCAACCACAAGGGCCACTACCAGGCCTATCACCAAAGAGCTAGGACTGGAAAGAGAAAGGTAAAAACCAAATGCAGGGCCCCTGTCCGGGACAGCAAATACTCCTGGGGCTACCACTCCATAGCCCAAAAATTTTAAAAAAAAAAAGCCCCTATCAGGACCTTCAAGAACCAGGATGGCAGAGTGAACCCCACCTGCTCCAACTCCCCTTCTCCCCCCACCCTGAAAACATAGTAACTATCGCCCCAGGGCAAAACCCTCAACAGTAAAGGCTTGGGAACCCTAGAGGAAGGGTGTGACTAGGGCCCTGCCTCAAAATGGGTAGAAAGCAGACTGCAAAGACAAAGACTCTGGAGTCCTACTATCCTCAGAGGGAGGAACCAAACTCAGAGGGAGACAATGTGGACTCCACACCCACAGCTGAAACATCAACAGGGAAAGGGTCCCAAGCACAGAAAGCTCAACTAGATGAGCTCAAAAGGAACTTTGAAAACCAAATGAGAGAGATAGAAGACAAAATGAATAATTCTTTCAAAACCAAAATTGCAGAATTAGAAAAACATTATAATGAAGAAAACATCTCCCTTAAAAGAAAAGTGTATGATATGGAAAAGGAGCTCCAAAAACTAAACAAGGAAAATGATTTGCTAAAAACTAGAATCAATCAAATTGAAACAAACAACTCTATGAAGAACCAAGAATTGGTCAAACAAAACAAGAAGAATGAAAAATTAGAAAAAGAGGTAAAATACCTCAATGGAAAAATAACTGACCTGGAAAACAGATCCAGGAGAGGTAATCTGAGAATCGTAGGCCTACCAGAAAATCATGATGAAAAAAATGAGCCTGGACAACATTCTCCAAGACATCATTCAGGAAAACTGCCCTGAGATACTAGAACCTGAGGGTAAATTAGAAATCGAGAGAATCCATCGGACACCTGCTAAAAGAGATCCCAAACTGAAAAGTCCTTGAAATGTTGTGACCAAACTCCAGAACTACCAGGTAAAAGATAAAATACTTCAAGTGGCCAGAAAGAAACAATTCAAATATCAAGGGTCCACAGTGAGAATTGCACAGCATGTGGCAACCTCTACACTGAAAGATCGGAGGCAGTGGAATTCAATTTTCCACAAGGCAAAAGAGCTCAGGTTACAACCAAGTATCACATACCCAGCGAGACTGAGCATATTCTTCCAGGCAAAGAGATGGTCATTCAACGATATAACAGAGTTCTAGATCTTCCTGATGAAAAAGCCAGCGCTCAATGGAAAATTCAACCTCCAATTACGAGATGCAAGAGTGACATAGAAAGGTAAACAAGGAAAACACACACACCCTGCTATTTGATAAGAGCAAACTGGTTATAGACAAGTAGAGGGTATGAGTATAAAATATACAAAATGAGTAAAAAAAAATCTTATTAAGGGCTACAAAGGGACTGCAATGGAAGAAGAGGAATGAATGAAGTGGAAAAGGATAAATTATGCCGCATGAAGAGGCATAAAAACAATACAGCAGAGGAAAAGAAGGGAAGGGAGATGAGTATTATATGAGTTTTTTCCTCATTGGGTCTGGTGCAAGGAGGGAATAACAACCAGTTAAGCATAGGACTCTATGGAGAAGAAACGCAAAAAGTATCATTTTAGAGGGAAAGAGGGAAGGGAGAGGAGCTTCGCATGAGATTTCTTCCTGTCACTCTTGGTGCGAAGAAGAAATAACATGCTTCATTAAGTATAAAAATATCCTACAGGCAGTAGGAGCGGGAAAGGGCTATGAAAGGGGGTAGGGTGTTAGTAGGGAGGGAAGAAGTAAGGGGAAAGGGGAGGAAAAGGGAGGGGGGCTGATAAGGGAATACTGAGGGAGGCGGTGGTCAAAAGGAAAACTATTAAGGAAGGGAAGGGAGAAGGGGGGAAAATATGAGCATTAACAGGGGAGGGAAAGAAACAGATAACAATCAAATGTAAATGTGAATGGAATGAACTCTCCCATAAAACAGAGATGGATAGCAGAATGGATTAGAAATCATAATCCTTGGGGCGGCCAGGTGAGTATGAGCACCGGCCCCAAAGTCGGGATGACCTGGGATCGAATCCAGGCTCAGATACTTACCACCACACCCAGAAATAACTGGCCGTGTAAACTTTAGCAAGTTACTTAACTCCAATTGTTTTAAAAAAAGGAAAAAAGAAATCATAATCTTACAATATGCTGTTTACAAGAAACACATCTGAAACAAAGGGATACACACAGGGTAAAGATAAAAGGCTGGAGTAAAATATGTCATGCCTCAGCTAAAGTAAAAAAAGTAGGGGTAGCAATCCTTCTCTCAGATAAAGCAAAAGCAAAAGTTGATCTAATTAAAAGAGATAAGGAAGGAAACTATATCCTGCTAAAAGGCACCATCGAGAATGAAGGAATATCATCATTTAACATATATGCACCAAGTAGTATAGCATCCAAATTCCTAGAGGAGAAGGTAAAAGAATTAGAGGAAGAAATAGATAGCAAAACTATACTAGTGGGGGACCTTAATCTCTTCTTCTCTGAACTTAATAAATCCAACCTTAAATAAACAAGAAAGAAGTTAAGGAGGTGAACAGAATTTTAGAGAGGATAGGTATGATAGATCTCTGGAGAAAACTGAATGGAGATAAAAAGGAATATACTTTCTTCTCAGCGGTTCATGGCACATACTCAAAAACTGACCATGTTCTAGGGCATAAAAACCTCACAATTCTATGAAGTAAGGCAGAAATATTAAATGCATCCTTCTCAGATCATGATGCAATAAAAATTATATGCAATAAAGGGCCATGGAAAGACAGACTAAAATATAATTGGAAATTAAACAATTTAATCCTAAAGAATGAGTGGGTAAAACAAGAAATTATAGAAACAATCAGTAATTTCATTCAAGAGAATGATAATAATGAGACAACATACCAAAATCTGTGGGATGCATTAAAGGCAGTTCTTAGGGGAAGTTTTATATCCCTGAGTGCACACATGATTAAATCAGAGAAAAGGGAGGTCAACGAATTGGGTATGCAATTGGAAAACCTAGAAAAAGAACAAATTCAAAATCCCCAATTAAATACTAAATTAGAAATATTGAAAACCAAAGGAGAGATTAATAAAATGGAAATTAAGAAAACTATTGAATTAATAAATAAAACTAAGAGCTGGTTTTATGAAAAAACCAACAAAACTGATACAACCTTCGTCAATATGATTAAAAAAAAAACCCAAATTATCAGTATCAAAAATGAAAAGGACGAATCTGCCTCCAATGAAGAGTAAATCAAAACAATAATTAGGAATTATTATTCCCAATTGTATGCACATAAATTTGACAATCTTATTGAAATGGATGAATATTTACAAAAATACAAGTTGCCCAGATTAACTAAAGAGGAAGTAAATTACTTAAATAACCCCATCTCAGAAAAAGAAATTGAATAAGCCATCAGTCAACTCCCTAGGAAAAAATCTCCAGGGCCAGATAGATTTACTAGTGAATTCTATCAAACATTTAAAGAACAACTGATTCCAATACTCTACAAACTATTTGGGAAAATTAGTGAAGAAGGAGTCCAACCAAATTCTTTTTATGACACAAATATGGTACTGATACCTAAATCAGGAAGAGATAAAACAGAGAAAGAAAATTATAGACCAATCTCCCTCAGGAATATAGATGCAAAAATTTTAAATAAAATATTAGCAAAAAGACTACAGCAACTTATCTCAAGAATAATATACTTTGATCAGGTAGGATTTATTCCAGGAATACAAGGATGGTTTAATATTAGGAAAACCATCAGTATAATTAATCATATCAACAATAAAACTAGCAGGAACCACATGATCATCTCAATAGATGCAGAAAAGGCTTTTGACAAAAATACAACATCCATTCCTATTAAAAACCCTAGAAAGTATAGGAATAAATGAAGCCTTCCTTAGAATAATAGGTAGCATCTATTTAAAGCCATCAGCAAGTATTATATGTAATGGGGAGAAGCTAGAAGCATATCCCATAAGATCAGGGGTGAAACAAGGGTGTCCACTATCACCCCTCTTATTCAATCAGGTACTAGAAACGTTAGCAGTAGCAATTAGAGAAGAAAAAGAAATCAAAGGAATCAAATTAGGCAAAGAAGAGACCAAGCTATCACTCTGTGCAGATGATATGATGATATACTTAGAGAATCCTAGAGAATCAAGTAAAAAACTACTTGAGACAATAAATAAATTTGGCAAAATTGCAGGATATAAAATAAACCCACATAAATCCTTGGCATTCCTATATATTTCCAATGAAATTCAACAGCAAGAGATAGAAAGAGAAATCCCATTTAAAGTTACTGTAGACATTATAAAATATTTGGGAATCTACCTGCCAAAACAAACCCAGGACCTGTATGACCACGACTACAAAACACTTTTCACACAAATAAAGTCAGATCTAACTAATTGGAAAAATATCAATTGCTCATGGCTGGGTCAAGCTAATATAATAAAAACCAGACAATTTTACCTAAATTAAATTATATATTTGGTGCCATACCAATTAATTTACCAAAAAACTACTTTACAGAGCTAGAAAAAATAGTAACAAAATTCATTTGGAAGAATAAACAGTCCAGAATATCAAGGGAATTAATGAAAAGAAATGCTAGGGAAGGTGGACTAGCTATACCAGATTTCGATCTGTATTATAAAGCAGCAGTCATCAAAACTACTTGGTACTGGCTGAGGAATAGAGGAGTGGATCAATGGAATAGATTAGGCACACAAGATTCAAAAGTCAACAACTATAGTAATGTATTGTTTGATAAACCCCAAGACCCCAGTTTTGGGGATAAGAACTCACTATTTGACAAAAACTTCTGGAAAAACTAGAATATAGTATGGCAGAAACTGGGCATAGACCATAATCTAACACCATATAACAAAATCAAGTCTAAATGGGCACATGATCTAGGTATAAAGGTTGATACTGTAAGCAATCTCAGAAAACAAGGAATAGTTTACCTGTCAGATTTGTGGAGAGGGAAAGACTATGACTAAACAAGAATTAGAGAACATTATAAAATACAAAATGGATAATTCTGACTACATGAAATTGAAAAGCTTCTGTACAAACAAAGCCAATGTAACCAAGATTAAGAGGTAGGAGGGAAATTGGGAAAGAATTTTTACAACCTATATCTCTGATAAAGGACTCATTTCTAAAATATACAGAGAACTGAGTCAAATCTATAAGAATACAAGTCATTCCCCAAATGATAAATGGTCCAAGGATATGAACAGGCAGTTTTCAGAGAAAGAAATTAAAGATATCAATAAGCACATGAAGAAATGCTCTGAATCACTATTGATTAGAGAAATGCAAATCAAAACAACTCTAAGGTACCACATCTCACCAGTCAGATTGGCTAAGATAACAAAACAGGAAAATGACAAATGTTGGAGAGGATGTGGGCAAATTGGAACACTAATGCATTGCAGGTGGAGTTATGAACTGATCCAACCTTTCTGGAGAGCAATCTGGAATTATGCCCAAAGGGTTATAAATAATTTCATGCCCTTTGACCCAGCAATACCACTCCTAGGGTTATATCCCAAAGAGATCACAGAAGTGGGAGGAAGACCCATATGTACAAAAATATTTATAGCAGCTCTTTTTGTGGTGGCAAAGTATTGGAAATTAAGGGGGTGCACATCAATTGGGGAATGGCCGAACAAATTGTAGTATATGCATGTTATGGAATACTATTGTGCTATAAGAAACAAGGAGCAGATGGTCTTCATATTTACCTGGAGAGGCTTATATGAACTAATGCTGAGTGAGAAGAGTAGAACCAGGAGAAATTTGTACACAATTACAGACACAACGTATGTGTGATGACCAACTTTGATAGACTGGACTCTTCTCAGCAATATAAGTCAATCCCAAAAGACTCATGATGGAGAGAAATGTGTACATCCAGAGAAAGAACTAGAAAGAACTGAGTTTGTATCCAGATGGAAGCAAACTACCTGATCTTTTTCCTTTTCTTGTTTGGTTTTATGTCCTCTTTACCATTTTTCAATCTGTCTGATACAATCCACCTTTATAACCTGACTAATGTATAATGTGAAAGTATTTACAGATACTATACTTGACTGTATGCTGCCATGGGGGGTAGGGGAAGGAGGGGGACAAAATGTGAAACTCAAGGAATTGTGGAATTGAATCTTGTAAACTAAAAGTAAACCAACAAATTAATTTAAAAAAAAAGAATTCAAAAAATTAAAAAAAAAAAACTAATGTGATGATACTTCCAGGGAAGCATCAAAGGGAGGAACTGTGGGAGAAGTGAACAAAACTAGCTCCCACACACGTACCCCCGATGAACCCCAGAGACTAACTTCAGCAACTTTCCTAAGGTCAGCAACTGCTCACGAGTAACCCCTCACTGCCCTTGCCTTAATACACTCTAGCAGAAATCCTTGGTATTGCATCATGAATCTCCCTCATGACACCCCAGCCCACCCCCACTGTTTTTACAAACTTGTCTCAAGGCATACTGACTTCATCTTCTCAGTGATTTTATCGTGAGCTGAAGAACAAACACTAGCTGTTGTAGATGTTTCCTTCAGTGTCTCATTCTCATCTCTTATCAGTACCAAAGGACTTGGCTGCTGAAGGTGAAGGATTCCAGAGTCCTAGGAAAATTCTCCTCCCTTTCTGGTCCAATGGATAGATTTCTTTTATTTAACTCTATTGAGATAAATCTTTTACCTATCTCCCAAAGTTAAAAATGTACATTTTTCTCTAACAAGTATACTATTCTTTTTTGTATAATTGTTTTATAAAGTAATTTTTCAGTACTTTTTCTATAGAAATCTTACATTGAACTGTACCTTAAGAAAACATATATAAGGAATTTCTTGGGCCAGGCCTGGGGCTAAATGACACCCATGTATGCTTCCTGCACTGGCTAACAAGAATAAGTGGCTACTCACTTCACTCTTAATTGATTCTTCTGTCATTCAGTCATTTCAAGCATATCCAACTCTTTATGACCCCATTTGGGATTTCCTTCGCAAAAATATGGGAATGGTTTGCCATTTCCTTCTCCAGTTTTTTTTTACAGATAAGGAAACTGAGACAAACAGGGTGAAGTGACTGAGGCCAGATTTGAATGCAGGAAGATGAGTATTACTGACTCCAGGTCCAGCATGCTATCCAAAGCACCACCAGGTACCACAACTGCCTCCTTACCTGAAATATTATCAGACCTCAAGAACCCAGACCAGTGACACCCAGTACTACTATCTATAATTAACAGATGTTTGTCGAGTAATAAATGATGAACATTCTGTTGCTAATCAGTGTTTCTTTGAAAGATGCATCACAGGATCCTATCATTTCCTTCTTCCTTACCGCTTGATATCTGACATAAGGGTAGAAAAAAGGTTTGCTACACCTACTCTACTGATGTCACCTCACATTATCATGAATCAAGGACTATAGTTAATATAGACAAGTCAATGACAGTCAACAGTTGTTTTTCACTGATATTGACATTGCTCAAATTGTAGCATGTTATAAACCAAGATGTAACTTAAAATAATAATAATGGTGTACATTTTTACAGTATTTTGATCTATATATCTCTTTTCTCACTCTACTAGGCAGGCAAGTAAAAACAAAGTGACTTGTCTGTGTTTGGAGCCAGGATTCACAGTTCAAGTGAGTTTCCTAATTCCAACTCTAATGTTGCTTATACTGTGTAAAATTCTAGCTTTCTTGGTAAGAAACTTTAAAATGCTTAAGTTGTACTTGGAAAGAATTTTGTAGTCAATCACTGGTCTTAGAGTAATCAAGACCCCAGTTCAAATCTGGCCTCAGATACTAGTTGTTATATGACCCTGAGCAACTCACTTGGCCTCTGTTTTTCTAGTTTCCTCAACTGTTCAAAAGAAAAAAGGATATTAGCAGCACCCACCTTGCAGGGTTATTGTAAGGATCAAATGACAGAATATTTGTAAAGCACTGAGCACAGTGCCTCACCCCAACAGGTATTATATAAATACTTATTCCCTTCTTCCTTCTCCCCCTTAGAGTACAAGCCTCTTGAATGTAACAACTGGGTCCTTTTGGAATGTACACCTTCTCTTTCTTTCCTTCTACCTCTCAAAATGCCTAGGTTCTTTCAAAGAACAGTTCAAGTACCCCTTTTACATGAGAGGTTTGCTGGTAACTTCAGTTATTAATGCTCTATCCCTTTGATCATTGCTTTCCATCATTTTCTATATACTTTACATTTATTTTCTCAGTGTACCTGTTTCAATTGTCAAGTAGAATATAAGCCTTTGAATGTAATCCACAAACCCGTTTGTTTGTGATCTTTTTATCTTCAACACTCAACATCATGCCTGGCACATAGTAGACATTTAATAAATGTCTACTGAATTTACTGAATCTTTGAATCTCTAGCACATAGATAGCTTAGGGACTGGTTCATAAATATTTGTTAAATTGTTACTAGATAAGACAGATGATATTTCCAAAAGAAATCCATAAAATACCTTTATGTTACAATAAATGTATTCATCTTAAATTTTAATACAATACACACTTACAAAAGATCAAAAGTAATATTGCAAAATATAATGATCAGTAATGACTGAAAAGAAGAGATATGAGAGGACACCCCCAGCCCACCCTTTCATGAAGGTGAGGTCTACAGATGTTGCACAATACACATTTTTGTACTTTTTAGGTACTAATCATTTTTGTTGATTTTTTCCCCCTTTTTTGTCTTTAAAATATACTATTTGTTATACAGACTGGCTTTCTGGAAGGAGAGAGAAAGGTCCTGGAGAAAAAACTACAATGATGTGAAAAAGACATCAATAAAAACTTATTTTAAATTTTAATACAACAAACACTGAATTATTCTATTAGCTTAGTTATTTATTAGAAATTTTCCTGAAAGGAAATTTTGATTAATCCCATTGTATAGTATAAAATATCTTGGCTAATTAAAGTAGATGATAGACTTAATTATATGCTTATATATACTTGCAATAAATATTTATGATATACTTAATCATAAAATCGTATTGAAAATCATGTAAGATTTCATTATTCAGAAGACACAACAGAATCCTAAAATGCTTTAGGGTCATTACTATGGGTTTGTTTTCCCAAGAAAACATGGCTTCATAACGAGATATTATACTGCCAATATTTTGTAACAAAAGTTTAGATGCCCTTTTCCCCCTAGTTAGCAATAACTAAAGGATTTTAAAAACATTTTTTATATTTACATTAATTTATATTTTATATATTTATGTGACCTAGCCAAGGCTTTTGTGGGTGGATGCTGGAGATTTATGCTTATGCTTGTGATTAGCTCAGTTCCTGGCACATAGTAAGTGCTAAAATTGACTGACATCCTCAAAGAGCTCCATCTATGGATTGCTCCCAGCCAGGCCTGCACCTTATATGACAGTCTCTTTGCCAGCACAATGAACATGCACCAGGATCAAACCGCTGAGATTCTGCTCTATGATCAATCTATAAAGCAAGGCTCTTTAAAGAAGCTGCCTTCCAACAGGGTTCTGAGGTGAATGCTACAGCAATGAAAAGAATGCCACTTTGTCATCAAAGTGTAACTGGATGACTTATCTTCATAAGGGTGACGCTGAAGCACTTCCAGATCCTGAAGCATATTGTTAATTATCAAGATTAAATTATGTTCAATCTGAATTTGTTGTGAAGTGAATATTAATGGTGTATAACTGTTTAAAAACTGGGAATACATGAAGATATCTGAATATTCTTATTAAAATTTGCCAAGACAGAAAACTGCATTCTTTGATCATGGCAGCCAATACAGCAATTATTATATTAGATATGTTAACATGAAGAAACACAAGTAGTATGAAGAGCACTACCAATATTTTCAAGTGAATACAACTTAGGTAAAGTTAAAATAAATTTACTCACCAATAAAAGCACTCTCAGATGCCAAAAGAGAATTTTTCAGGAAATCCCTAGTTTCATTCCTAGGCTATAAAAGAAGTCATAAAGATTGACAATAAACATACTAGAGTGCCTATTTTTATTAAATCCAGTGTTGGACAGCACATCAGAATCACTAACAGAAAGCACAAGTTTGCCACAACATAAATGGTTTCAAGAAGAACCTACAAAAAGTGGCAGGAGAGTTGGCAAGGCATAGAAAGAGAGGTTCCAATTTGTTCCCCCAACTACTGCCACAAAGGAGGAATATACAAAAGTCAGCCACAAATACTGGAGATCAAGGCAGCTATAATGTGCTAGCACACAGCTGGCTGGAACTTCCTTAATATCATCAAGGCTACTTTGATTTTGTCTTTAGCTTCACTGAAACAAAACCTTAAGTAAAAGTCACTTCAACTTCCTGAGCCTCAGCTAGCCAAATATAGGGGCTGCACTGGAGGATCTCTTAGATCCCCGTCAGTTCTAAAATTATGTAATTCAATGGGAAAAAAACCCAGATATCCAAAAGTAAAAAAATCTCTGCTGAAAATTTACCACATAAAACTGTAAGGACTAAATGACAGATAAATGGTTTTTTACCATGCAAATACCTATAAAATATTTATCAAGATAACATACATAAATTTTTCTAGACGAAGATTATTTTGTGTCAGTGAAAGTAACCTGCATAAGATGCTTTAAAATGTTTTTCCAGCATTAAGATTATTTAAAGGAGGAAAGGTTATATTTATTTTTAATCTTCCAAAACAATATTCATGCACAGCCCCAAATAAGACTTCAAAGCTCTAAAATTCTGCACAGAACTGCTCCCAAAAATATTTTATTAAAGTGAAAAAGAAAGGTGGAAAAAGCTATTTGTGTCTTACCATTCTAGTATCTCGTAAGTTAATGCCAGCACTTGCATCAAGGTCAACTGCACTCAACCAAGATCAAAAACAAAATACAAAATTAAAAGTATTGAAACACAAACACAAATATATTTTGAAGTAAGTTAGCATCTTTCTGGCACCTGAAAATAAAAGGATGCCTTTTTACTGGAAATCTCCTATTAGTTACATTACAATATATTAGGAAAGTATTTTCATGTAAATACTTCCTTATTATTATACAATCACCCACAACTCTGCTGCTGTCACCATTAATTCCAGGAGGCAAGAAAAATTAGTGCACTGTAGCCTAAAGGGAAAGCTTTTTGCAAGAGGAAAGAAATTAATTCAAGATCCATAGCCTCTCTAAACTTTTAGAGAAATTCTTATTACAGTCTGACAGTTATATGTAAAGTAGTACAAATAGCCTCAATTTTTCAAAAAGGGATAGAGCAATGACAGTGATAAATTTGTCCAACATACAAGATTCATTCACCCAATTATCTATGCTATAAGTAATTATATGCAGTAGAAACTAAATTTTGGAGAAAACTGCTTAAAAGCTAAAAACATCACATTTTCATAACACATTTCGATGACCCTGAGAGAACAAACACCTTTTTTAAAGTGGCTCAGTGAGTGACAATCCAGAGCAAATGATTGCTAGCCACTAGCACCACGGCATTCTTATTTTAAATAAGTCAAATATCATAATAATTTAAATAAGTCAAATATCATAATAATAAAGAATCTACAAATATACACACACATTTAGGAAATAATTTAGGAAAGGTGTTTTGCTTTTCTATTACCTCATATAACTATTTTGAATGAGAAGGGTGAAATTTCCCATTTATTTTTTTTTGCTTTTTTTTTTGGAGGGCAGTTGGAGTTAAGTGACTGCCCAAAGTCACATGGCTTAGTAAGTGTGTTAAGTGTCTGAGGCTGGATCTGAACTCAGGTCCTCCTGACTTCAGGGCCAGTGCTCTATTCACTGTGCCACCTAGCCACTCCTAATTTCCCATTTCTTTAAAATGAGATGTTTTACTCTTTCTTTCCATTAATCTATTATGCTAAGAAGGTTATCAATAATGCCATAGTCTAGAAACTTGAAAAGGCTAAAAATTTAGCAATAACTAAAGGACAGAACTTTCACACATTGCAGGCTAAACCTTCTCTCCTCTCCCCTCCCCGGGAGAAAGGCAAATGAAACCAATATTGAGACTTAATTGATCTAAAGAATTAAGGTTCAAACAGTTGACTTGGCTTCCTCGTCTTCTAAGTATAAAAGTGCTAGGCACAAGGAGTTGGAGGTTCTTTAGGTCTGACCTGTGGTGCAATCATGTTAAATGCAGGGGCAGGGGAGTTGTGCCCACATGAATCAATGCCGTATCCTTGCTCAATATCATTTCCAGGCTTCCTTTTGGTAAATGTATCAGACAGTCTACCAGAGTTCTCACTTTGTTCCAATCCCAAACTTCAACATCAAAAACTGACCTGAGTCAAGGATGGCCCAAGTCTTTTTCCTATATAAATTTCAGAGTAGTATACATTAGTCCACATAAGAAAAATACTTTGTTAATAGTGCTGAATACACTCACACGTAGCTTCTTTTATTTTTTTTAATATGGAAGATGTCACAATAATTGAGCATACTTCCTTCAAAAGTAGGAAAACAACATGGTAAAGATTAAAATATTTTAATAATGTCTGAAATGACAAACTGTTTTAAGCATTTATTTCTTACCTTCTGTATTTTCTCTCATTCGAAGTCTATTCAGTCTCTTCTGCTGCTCTCTCAGCAATGCCTGCTGCTGAATCTCCAAGGTTTGATCATCTTTGGGAGACTCAGGATACATATATCTCAAATCAACTCGTGTTTCTGAATCTGGTATAAGAAATCAAATATTTTATATGTTACTATGTTATTTCCTTGAGAATGGATTTAAAATCTCATTTTAAAATAAGCTAACATGATTTATTTTTGGTCTAAGACAGTGAGAATGATAGGGAATATCCCTATCATCCCTCTCTGACAACTTCTACTTCTCTGGACAAATTCATTATGTATTCAATTTCTTCTGCTCTTCTGTTTTAAGTTTTTAAATTGTGCACTGAGAATTTTGATTTCCAACCTTTCCTGCTGTTGTATCATGGGTTCAGGGTAATTTACAAACATCTTTCCTCAGATAATAAAACATAGATTAATTTTTCTTCATGTGATAATACTTGTTCAGAGAATTTTTTTTTCTCTTTGAGATTTTACTTATTCCTCCTTCTGTTTGTATTCGCCTCTCTGTTAGTTTAGCTAGGTTCTTATTCAGGTTTTCTCTCTTGACCTTTTGATCAAGCTTTTCTCCTGCCTTCCCTACCATTCACCTCTGGGCCTCATCACGTTTTGGCCCTTCCCACCCTCAGACCACTGAGGCTGGGTCAGTAGGTGACCTCAGTCTCTTTGTATTAAGAGACATGAGGGTTGACCAGACCTGGGTCCCTGCCCTTTGTAACTTCCAGTGGGAAGAGAGTTATCTCTAAACGAATTTCTGGTCCCCTTTCCCTCATACCCGATAATTCTTCGCCTTTAGCCAATGGCTATGAATGGGGGGGAGTGGGCAGGGGTGCCTTCCGCCCTGCCCTGCTTTTGCAGTGTCTCCCCACGTCCCCATCCTAACTCTTGTCACTGTTTTCCTTTGTATGACTGAACAGAATTATATCTGTGAATCAAGAAAACACTCTGGACAAGTGACCGCAACAGGGGATCCTTGCAGCCCAAACCCAAGCCACAAAGACTGGGAGTCTCCTTTGGGTTCAGGGAATTGGTTATAGGACCATGATTTCAGAAGGAGCTTCATACAGTTTGCAAAAAAGCAGAGGCTTTCATTTTCTATTTTTAGAGGACATTAAATTAAAACTCTTTCAAGTTGTTGGGGTTAAACATATGGACTTTTAACCTTGTGTGGAGTTTCTAATTTATCATATGGATTCAGCTTTAGTTACATTTTATCTGAATCATAATTTCTTTCTTCTGAGGTTTTGGGATTAGATAACTTGGCAGAAAACAAGTAGTTTGTCATCTGCTGATCAGTCAGCTCTGGCATTCTAAAGAGGGGTGAAAGTTTTTTAAAGTTCTTGAACATGGGTAGAAAATGCTCACGTATCTATTTAAAGAAAAAGATGTCTACTTACCCGTGTCTTTAAGAAAATTAAAGTCACGAATATTCTGAGTAGTAGGATCTAGACCCTTGGAAGAAGGTCTTCTGACTGGAGCTTGCAATCGAAACCTGGCCATATCAAATATATCCATGGGATACTTTTCCTTTTTCCTAAGGATAGGTAAGATATAATAGTAAGTATAATCCAACAAAAGCAAATATGATTCAGTGTTTAAATTCCTATACCACAAACTTCATTTCTCATACTGACTGGGAATACCTTGAAAAATATCTTTAAAGTCATTTATACCATTTCTTCATATTAAAAATTATATTAAGGGGGAGGCTAGGTGGCACGGTGAGTAGAGCACCAGCCCTGGAGTC
>NW_027186304.1:77897217-78042883 GCF_028583685.1 Petaurus breviceps papuanus | reverse complement strand
TATCCCTGTTGTATACAGTTCCACCGTATAATGCACACACAGAAATTAACAGGCATGTACACAACCAAGACATCTCATGTACAGAGAAGGGCCAGTGACTAGATGATTGATATTTCCTAAAAGGGTGGGACAGTCATCCTTCATTGCTTGAAAAAAAGGAATATTTATGTCATTTATCTCTTAATCTTTGGACATGCCAACTTTAACTAGGTATTCTGCAGCAGAGTAGCCTGGCCTGAATCACCACATTGTATAAGAAAGCAATACCTATAATTAGTTACAATTTAAAAGAAAAATAGAAAACATTATGTTGATTATTATTAATCTCATTTGGCTTCCCCAACTGGAGCACAGATAAGTGATTTAATGGACTGAGTCACACATTTTGGACTTTTTCCAGAAGCATTTGAAAAGTTGGAAATCAAATGTTACCATTATAAGACTACAAAAGACAGAATGGCATATGATAAAAATGAATCAAAATTTCATTTATTTGGCCAGCTCCTTGTAAAATAAAATAACTAAATATTTCAGTGATTAATTTTGATATTTTTTCTCTTAGATTCATTTTCCAAAATAAGAAAAACCTAGATTTACAAAAATGACACTTCTAATACAGACAAAATGCCAAATCCTTAATAAAAAAAAATTAAAGATGCATATTTGGAAAACAAAGAGCCTGTACATATATAAATTTTATCTTCCAAAAGCATTCAGTTCTTCATTATATATGTCATTTATGCACTTTGTGGATTTTTAGTTGGAAAATATTTAAATCCCTTTCACATAGAACATCCATAGGTAATCTGTCCTGCTTGCCCATTCCTTAGCCAGTGCTTCAAGAATGAAAACCAATAAAAATCTAAGCAAAATGTATTCAGAAAGGGAAATCTGTAACACATTCCAAAAGGAAACTGAAATTATTTTAAATTATAGGCTATTTATCTTTGTTAACAATGATTTCTATTAATGGAGTATCAACTCAATTTAATTTCAGCATCTACTTGTACAAACATTCATACAAGGTACCTACATTTCAACAATTTCAAGTGACTATCAAAATATATCAATCTCATGTAAATCACACAGTACCTTTTGCATCCTTTCTTGGATGACTAATGGTAATCCACAGAAGAGTCTGAGACATGATCAAGGGATACAGAGAACAATTTGGAAAGCATATCACAAAGTTTTACCTGATGCTTCTTTCATCATCACCATCCACCTGTAGCAATTTTCCCTGAAGACGCCGCTCTTCACTACGAAGCTGTTTCCTCATTTCTGATAATTCATTAATTACGTTTTTTTTCTCCTCTGCAATTTTCCATGTATAAGTGAAAAATAAAGTAGGTTAATCAGGACAAAATGCTTGCTTAATCTACTTCAGAAAATAAAAACCGAGATTGGCCAACTAAAATTTTAGTCAATGGTAGACTATTCCTAATGCTAGATCTATCCATGTGTGTGTGTGTGTGTGTGTGTGTGTGTGTGTGTGCGCGCGCGTGCACGTGTTGTGTGTGTGTGTATTCAATATAGAAGCATCACATGATATCACCAATATACTCTTCAGGATTTATATATCACAATTTCATACATTAAGAAACTAACATCCTAAAGGAAAAGTGAATTAGTTTCTAAAGTTTAAGAACAAATTTAATTAGTAGAAAAATAAACACTAACTCCTAAAAGGAAAAATTAAACTACACCTACCATCTGCACGAAGTTGGTTTTTCCTAGCAGGTACTGGAGGAGACTGCACTCTGGATCGTGGGCGATCCTATTTAACACAGACATATCAATGACATACATAATATCTGCCTTGCATTTTTTTGTCATTCATTAATATTTTCCTAGTACTTGTTCACCTCATCAAACATAATTAACTATAATTACATGTCAACCTGGTTTTTTTCTTATATAAAAAGCAAGATTTCCTTCTGAATTCATTTGCTACCTAAGTCCATTCTTGTCCTGTTGCCACAGTGTTCTCAAATAGGGAGTGGAGTATTAAACTATAGTTTAAGCAGCTGTTAATAAGAAAAAAACATTATGGGGATGTTCTTGCTCAGGGCAATAAACCAAAAAGTCTGCTGTCAGCTGCTCATCTGAACAGGGCAGGAAGAAGATTAGATACTGAATTTTATGATCAGTGAGTACAAGGATTGTAGAATCTTCCCCAGTATCGAGCACAGTTCATTGAATGCAAAAGGCAGTAAAAATCTGTTGCATGAAAGAATGAAATGAGGTAACAGCTGCCTTTCAGCAATAGCATAAGCCTGCAGCTCAGTAGTGCACATCAGCCCCAACTTGGTTTAAAAAGGTTGACTTTTGTGAAACAAATATGTAGTAATTAGGGCTGGAAACATGTTAAATTCTAAGTCTGCTAAGTAGTTGGAACAGGTTTTAATATGTTTAAAAAAAAAACTTTTAATAACTAACAATACACAGAAAAACAAAATCATTTTTAGTTTTCAAGAAAATAAAAAGAATATGTGAGAGTGGAATGGAAATGGGAATTTGAAGATCTTCCCTGCCCCGTAATAGACCTGGGGGGAATTTGAAGACCTTCCCTGCTCTGAAAGTAAACTCTATCCCCTAAAAGGTTGAATGTAATCACATGGAGCCTGTGATGGAGAGAATTTGCTGAAGGGTACAATTGAGCCCACAGGAAGCTTCCCTGCTGTGAAGATAAACTCTGCCTCCTAACAGACTAAATACAGTCACAGAGAGACTGTGGTGGGAAGAGTTTGCTGAAGAGAAGCAGAGCCCACAGGAAGTTGGGAATAAGAGCCAAAGAGAAGATGGGAGACAGAGGAGATTCAGGTAAGGAGTCAGATAGGCTCGTGAGTAGATATAGATCTAATACTGGTTGTGGGAAAGCTGAAGGATGCTGTAGCTCTCAGTGTTATTATGGCTTCTTAATATCTTTGGCACTATGATGGAATCGATTTACTGGTTTGCGTATTCGGTTTTCTGGTGTCAAAATAAATGCTCTAGTTCTATCTTCTACCTGGAGAATCTGTTATATTTTGCGATTAAACGTCATGTGATATTTATAGTCAGTCTTTATCATGATCGTGGGCACTGTAAATACTGCATGAGCGCTACAGAGAGCATTATCACTGACACAAAAGAAACTGTGACTCCACAAATTATTTCTTCCACCTTATTAATCTCCTTTAAAGAATTCAACAGTGTGAAGAAACTGTAGACTTGGACTGAAATAAATAAAGGAACTAGGTAGAGGCACTGTAATCCCTGGATTATCATAAGTTAAGAACTGTTGAAATAGCTCTAGCTGTGGTAGAATGCTCCACCAAAGCAGGAGAAAAGGTTTTTCTCCTGAGCAAATGAAAGGCAAGGAAACAATGCTATTCTGCAAATTCTTGTTTGAATTAATAGTTTAAATTTATGCCATTGTGTACCATGATTTACAATCAATCCTGGTAATAAACTAACACATTCATTAGTAATACTTAGAGGCCTGAAAATTTAACTCAGCAGTTTCATAACCTCTCCATTCCAAAAAGCAATCATTTCTAAAACAATTACTGATTTGGTAATGATAAAGCATACATGAATCACGTTAGATGTAACTGAAGGAGGTCTATGGACTTTGCCTTTGATTCTGTTCTGAACAGCAGGAACTGCAGGAGAAGGTGATCTGGATTTCTGGAGAAAAGCACGTAAAGAAATGCTTTTAAAAAGTGAAATTTCTTAATAAAATGCTTTTCATCAAATAGGTAAATAACACACTAACTATGAAAGAAAGAACAAAAATGAATCAAGTGCATCAACATATATTTATACAACACAGAACATAAAAATTTTATTAGTATAAATTTTAAAAGCAACTGCCACATTCAGAGATAGAATATTCTTTGGAACAAAACAAGGTAAGCTTTATACCAAACTGAAGCATGAAAAATAGGAATAAAATGGCATAATAATTTAACTTAACATATACTATATTAGCTTTATACTATAACTCAAAAAGTCCATGATTATTTTTTAATTACTGAATTAAAAAAAAACGAAAAATGTGACTAATATAAAAGCTAAATAGCAACTGTTTCTCAACAACATTAATACCTGTTTTAGCCTTAAATTTTTTCTAGTTGATTAAGACCAAGCTAGCTAAATTTAATAAAGTTGATCACTAGAAAATTTACCAATGAGTGATTAATTTTTTCAGTGACAGCAACTCTTAAGAACTATCTATGCTTGAGTATGTTGAAGATGGAAATCCCTATCAGTGGAGAGCTACCCACATCAATGAAATCACAAAACCTTATCTTGTATTTCACCTCCCTATTAGCCATTCAGTTTTGTCCTTTTCAATACAAAGCTCAATCATCTGCCTTAGCAATGAAAACAGAAGCAAAATAAAGAGCTGAGTAGCTCAGCCTTCTTTACATTGTCCATATCATCCAACCCCATTTTATTTTCCTTAGCACTCCTTGCTAGCCTCAGCTCACCCCAAGTTTTATCAAGACTGACCCTGTTCTTAAGGTACTGCAACAGGAATACACAATCCATTAACAGTCCCTGCTTCCATAAAGTCTCTTTATCAAGTCTCTTTAAAATTTAAGTTGGTTCATGAGTTTCTTGATGATCATGATGGCTCCTCCGGAAATGTCCCCCTTCTCATCAAGAAATGCTTATGCTTCTATCATCAGAATTTCGTTCTTGTGAGAATCTCCCATCTCTTTTGGGCTACTTCCCTACTAGAAATTGTCCTTGGGATCTTATCTGTCCAATTTGCTGTACCCTTTGAACATTTCTACTTCAACATTCTGTTCATCCATATTGGTCTGAATCAAAAACAAAATAATAAGCCCCTACTGTTTGTTCCAACTTTTGAATGCTGAAATTATTATTTAAGCAAACCAAGCACTTATTACTGCTTTGCTTTTATTGTAGAGAGGTAGATATTCAGATAATTGAATTCCCCAAGGTTACTATAATATACCTAAATGCTAGACTTATGATACATCCCAAATTCATCCAACTTCCCTTGTGTTTAGATGATCTGCATGGAGTATACTTGCCTGGATGATCATAATAGCCTCCTAACTGGTCTCTTTGCCTCAATTCTCTCTCCAACTCATCTTCCATACAGCTGCCAAAGTCATATTCCTGAAATTCAGGTCTGACCATATCAACCCCTTCCTCAATAAGCTCTAGAGATTCCTGAACACCTCAATAATCAAAAAGAAACTACTCTGGCATTTCAAGCTCTTTACAACTCAGTTTCAACCTACATTTCCAGTCTTTATTATACATTACTCCCTTTCATCTACTCTATGAACCAACTAAACTAGTCTTCTTGCTATTAGTGAAAGAGGATATTAGAACTACTAATCTCTGTGCCTTTACACAGACTATTCCCCCCTCCCAAGAATGCTATCCCTCCTCACATCTGCCTCTCAGAATCCCTAGTTTCCATCAAAGCCTAGCTGAAGCATCATCTTCTAACAAAAGGCCTTTCCTGATGTCCTCTACTCCTAATACTTTCCCCCTGAAATTACCTTATATTTACTTTATATGTACTTATAAGTGTAAGTGTTGTTTTCCCCCAATAGAATAGAAATTCTTAAACAGAAGATTGGTGTTCAGTCATCCAGTCATGTCTGACCCTTCATGACCCTGTATGGGGCTTTCTTGGAAAATATATTACAGTGATTTGCCATTTTCTTCTCTATCGGATTAAGCCAAACAGAGATTAAGTGACTTGCCCAGAGTCACACAGCTAGTGACAGTCTGAGGCTGAATTTGAATATAGGTCTTTCCTGACTCCTGAATGAGTCACCTAGTGGATTCCAAGGCAAACAGAGGTTAAGTGATTTATCCATCATCTCACAGCAAGAAAACGTCTGGGAATGGATTTGAATTTAGGTCTTCCTGACTGAGGATCCAGTGACCTATTATTAAGTGATCTATATGATCTATCTAAAGATATTGGAAATGTTACACTTTTTACTCCTGTCTTTGTAAACCCAGCAAATAGTCCAGTGCCAGGGACACAGAAGATGCTTATTAAATTTTTATTAATTATTAACCACAAGACTCTTAAAGTTTTCATTTCTGTCTCTGCAAACTCAGTAAGTAGCCCACTGTCAATCATGTAGAAGATGCTTAATAAAAGCTTTGTTGATTGACTTAATTTCATTAGAAACTCATTCCATTCACTTTAAAAAAACCTAAACTTCCTATCTCAATTTAATCAGTAGTCATTTATTCCTAAGGATTTAAATTAATGAAAAGAGTTAAGTAAGTGAGCAGTTAATCAGATGATCTTTTAGATTCTTCAAGCTCTTCTTTAAATTATATGGATTTTCTCTAGTTTATTTTTTAAATAATATAATATGTATTCACTACCAAGTTGTTCCTCTAATGGACAAGGATGGAACAAACCTCATATTCAATATTCAAATCATATAACAAGTTAAACAAAAATAAAACAGGTAGCATCAAAAAGGAAAAAGGGGGCAGCTAGGTAGCACAGTGACTAGAATATCAGCCCTGGAGTCTGGAGAACCTGAGTTCAAATCTGGCCTCAGACACTTAACACTTATATTATGCACTGTAGAAATATAAAGAATATATAAACATGAGGTTTTCTGTCCTCATGGCATTGATAGTCTAGTAAAAAACTATAGACTGATAAAAATCAATGTTGTACAAATTTAATAATATTCTAGATGCACTGAGAGGCCTTGCTTATGAACAAAACCATGCTGTGAATACAGTTTAGTTTAAAATTACACATAATAAATATATTTTTAATATAAACTCAAATTTCAGGTTTTCTTAAATTAGCTATAATTAGGCTAAAACTATGAAAGAAAATAGTTTTGTAGAAAGAAAGTTCCACAGTCATAGGTCAATTGTCTCAAACCAGCTATCTCAATGACATATTTGCCCTTGGTGACAAAGGGAAACAAGCAAAATGACTAAGCATAACCTCTAGTGGAAGTAATAACAAACATATCACTACCTCAAAACTTATATTGATAATGAGTCTGTAGTATCATCTTCACACAGATTTGACAGCACAATGTATATTTTCTCCTGATGCTGGTTTAAAGGTCTCTTACTGTAATAATTTATTGGAAATTTCATTTTCAAACATACCCTTGTTGTCTGTTCTTCAACTGTTTTATTTCGTTCATAATAGTGTTGAAGTTGTAAATCATGTTTTTTTTCCTCTTCTTTCTTCTTTCTTTCTGCTTCTTTTCGTCTTTCTTCAGCTAACCGTATCAACTCTTCATTTTTTAGTCTTTGCTGCAAAAATATTTTTAAGGGCACCAAAATAAAATAAAGCTCAAGAATCATTATTAATAGAAAAATTCAAACACAAAGGAGCACAGCCAATAATGCATTTTAATTGCCTGAAAAGGGTCAAATTGAAAATTTATATCCTCTTTAAAAAAAAATCCAAGTCCTCTGTCATTCATTAAAATTGTCATACTATCTTTAATATTAAACTGTCACAGATCAACAAAAAAAAACTTTGGCTTTTAAAAATTTATTATTTCTTCCAATTTAAATCACCATCTTTCATATTAATAAATATGTTTATTACACTGGACTGTATGTATTTAAATAAGTAAAAATTAATTCAATATTTTGTAAAAGATTAAAATAAGCTCCAAAATGATTTTCACGATGCATATATCATGTACTGAACTCTAAAAGTTAATAAAGAATTAAACACTTATAATCTCATAAAATTTTAAGCATTATGATAAAAAAAAGAAAATTGATATACCTCCTCCTCCTTCTCCCTTTTCTTTTCTTGTTCTTCTTCATATTCTTGTTGAATTCTGGCCCTCTGTTCTGCTAGACGTTTTTCTTCTTTTTCTTCTTCACGTCTCTGCCTCTCTCGTTCTGCTTCCTCCCTTTGTTTCTTTTCCTCAATCTAGAAAACAAATCCAGATATGATTTTTTTTATATCTACTGACTAGTTAGAATATTCTATTTTCTATCATTCTGTAAGTTACACAATCTATTCATAACCCTAGTCATTATCTTTTTTTGTGGCTATGGATTCACTGGGCTCATCTACATGCCCCCTAGGTAAAATACAAAATAAAATAGGAATCTGTACTATGTCTTGCCTTGACACCTTTTTCAGGTGAGTGCCGAATTTAAACTTCTTCACTTCCTCAAACGTGCATCTATGATTAGAAGTGCTGAGAGATCTATGTTGTTGCTGCTATGTTAAACAACTTAACATTCTCAGATAATTTTTGTTACAGATCATAAACCCTTTCCTGGGTAGCCCCCAAAACTGTCTCTGGGTATTAATCTCATCATTCCTGGGGTTAGAGCTATCATCCCTATGCAATTCCAGACCTGCACTGCCAACTGCCTGGTAAGCATCTCCACCTACATGTCCTACAGGTACCTCAAACTTAACGATCTCTCTTTCTAAACTCCCTACTTCTGTTCTGGATACCCAGGTTAGATCTCAACAATGGCGTCCACTTCAGTTCTTAACCAATCAGTTTTCAAGCTGTAGATGCATCTCTTCTCACATTTAGCCCCTTCTCTTCACTCACAGCACAGCTATCCTAGTTCTAGCCTCTCATCTAGAGGACTTCAACAGTTGCCTAATGGTTTTCCTTTCCTCCAGTCTCTCCCCTCTCCAATTCATCCTCCACATAGCTGCCAAAATCATAGTCTTATGCAAATGATTAGATATGTGGAGGGTATGAGAATGAAGAGTTGAAGGTGACACCACAGTTGAGAACCTGGGTGATTGGAAGGATGGTGGTATTCTGGGCAATAATAGAGACGTTAGAAAGAGGGATGTGTTTAGAGAGAAATACAATTTCTGTTTTAGACATGTTGAGTTTGAGGTACCTATAAAACATCAAAGTAGAAATGTCTAGTAGACAGTTTGATTTGTAAAAACAGAATTCAGGAGGGAGTTGTGGGATAGATATGGAGAGATCACAGGGCAGCTACTGCTGAAGAAGGGTGGTGGGACTTTATCTGGGCTTAGAAGAATGCCTATGAGTTAGATTTGTGGGAAGGAGAAAAGAGGGAGAACAAATAATGTAAACAAAAGCACATGTGGGAATGCACATGGGTATGTTTTTGTTTTTCAGTCATTCAGTTGTATCCAAGTTTTCATGCCTCTATATGGGTTTTCTTGGCAAAGACACTGGAGTGGTTTACCATTTCCTTCTCTAGTGAATTAAGGCAAACAGGGGTTACATGACTTGGCTATGGTCACAGAGCTAATAAGTGTCTGAGGCCAGACTTGAACTCAGCTTTTCCTGACTCCCAGGCCCAGCACTCTATCCACTGAGCCACCTAGATGCCTCCAATGGCTATGTTTAGAAGGAGTTAAATGGAAGTGTGACTCATGCAGACGGTTCAAAATAGGGAGTAATTAGGAGACAAGAGTGGATAGGCCAGTTGGGATCAGATTGTGGAGTCTCAAATGATAGGCTACAGAGTTTCACCTTTACCCTGCAATCTGCCCCCCTCTTCTGGGCTTCCCTATCACTGTCTAGGACACAAACATCCTTTCAAATCACCCTGATTCTCAACTTTGGTGCCATCTTCAACTCTGCAACTCAAACCACATATCCAATCAGTTGCCAAATTTTATCTTTTTCTATCTTCACAACATGTGTTGTCTATGTCTCCTTCCCAACATTCACACTCTCCTTCAGGTCCTCATCACATCTTTCCTGATACACTGAAATAACTTTTTATTTGGTCTCTCAACCTC
Source organism: Petaurus breviceps papuanus (assembly GCF_028583685.1). Lineage (NCBI taxonomy): Eukaryota > Metazoa > Chordata > Mammalia > Diprotodontia > Petauridae > Petaurus > Petaurus breviceps. The sequence goes on along the minus strand of NW_027186304.1, from coordinate 78,033,132 downwards.
AAGTCTCTCTCCACTCTAATCTATTTTTGACAGTCACCAAAATTATTTTACTAAAGCACAAATCTTATCCCCCAACTCCCACCGAATAAATTCCAGCATCCCCCTATCACCACAGAGAGCAAATATAAACTCCAATATTTGGCATGTAAATCTAATCCATTCCTACCTTTCTGATATACTTACACATTATTCCCTCCACATTCTATAGTCTAGTCATGCAGGCCTACTTGCTCCTTCCATAAAACATTCCTTCTCCCATCTTCATGCCTTTTACTGGCTTCCCAGATGGCAGGAAGGCATTCCTACTTTGCCTCCATTTCTTGAAATCAATTCTTTGCTTCATTTAAGACTTGTCACCAATACTATGAGAAATCTTTCCTGTCCCCCAGCTACCAGTGCTTCCTCTGAAGGTAATAGTGTCTTTGATTTATGTCCTGAATATACCTCTATATATACATACATGTTCCTTCAACCATTAACAAATAAGCTCCTTGAGGATGGGTATTGTTTTGCTTTTCTTTTTTGTATTCATAATGCTTAGCACAATATCTGGTATGTAGTAGTTACTTAATAAATTTTTGTTGATTGACTGATTAATTTCAAGTGGTGAAGCCCTTCATCGCCTTTTTTTAATCAAGGGAGTGACATGTTATCTAAAAGAGAATTTAGAAAAAGATTAAAAGAATCTAGGATAACTGGAGCAGGAGTAGAAAGGGATGGATGTGAGATATGTATGTACATAAGTAGTAAAGGTTAGATTCAAATAAAGTACAGAACTTAAGAATGAAGTATGTCATTAAAAGTAATTTCTAAGTTGGCCATTTTAAATTTACAATATAACTTTTAGAAATGATCATTGTAAGAGGTGGTTACAGGTTTCCAGGTTAGTTCACAAAAATCTTTCCAATCCATAAAGTAGCAAAACACCATATCTCAAACAGAAGAAAATACTAAACTACAAATCGAATTTAAAAAATCAATATAACAGAATAACTATTTGTTATTCAAATACTCTTTATCTCGAATGTTAATGATTAAGGAAAAATAGAAACGTAAAGGAAGGTGACAAGAAAGAGATATGAAACAGAATGGACCAGAGAAGGAAAGAGATTTTAAGTTAATTGAGCTGGAGGTAGAAGGGAAAAAGAGAAGAAAAAAAGGGGGTTAATGAGGATAAGACTATATATTCAAGTAAGAGAGACTTAGTGAACTGAAATTAACTGAAGTATGAACAAAGAAATAGAAACGGTAAGGAATACATATTGTAATATGCATTTACCCACTCCATTTACCCACTCCAGAATCCTGGTGTCACTTTGGCCTCAATCAAGCATATGCTGTTTGGGCAGGAGATAAGTTAGGATGGGACATAGTTGGAAAAGCTGAGTAAGGAGGAGCTTCATATTGTCATAACCAGTCATTTAGATATACTGAGAGTAATAAGTTGAGCGTTGATATCTCAGGTGTATGTGTGTGTGTGCATTTATACATATGTGTGTAAAAATACACATGGATACATACATATTCAGAATACAAAAACACATACCAATTTTCCTATTTTGTTTATTTTTTTTTTTTAAGCAATTGGGGTCAAGTAACTTGTTCAAGGTTACACAGACAGTAATTTCTGGGTATGGTGCTAAGTATCTGAGCCCACATTCGATCCCAGATCATCCCAACTCTGGGGCCAGTGCTCTTACTCACTGTGCCACCTGGCCACCCCTAAGCAATTGGGGTTAAATAACTTGCTCAAGGTTACACGGCCAGGTTTTTCTGGGTGGGTGCTAAGTATCTGAACCCGGGATTCGATCCCCAGGTCATCCTGACACTGGGGCCGGTGCTCTTACTCACTGAGCCACCTGGCCGCCCCTAAGCAATTGGGGTTAAGTAACCTGCTCAAGGTTACACAGCCAGGTGTTTCTGGGTGGGTGCTAAGTGTCTGAACCCAGATTTGATCCCCAGGTCATCCTGACACTGGAGCTGGTGCTCTTACTCACTGAGCCACCTGGCTGCCCCTAAGCAGTTGGGGTTAAGTAACTTGCTCAAGGTTACACGGCCAGGTGTTTCTGGGTGGGTGCTAAGTGTCTGAGCCCGGATTCGATGCCCAGGTCATCCCGACTCTGGGGCCGGTGCTCTTACTCACTGTGCTACCTGGCCTCCTCCAATTTTCCTATTTTAAATTCAATTTAGTTAATATTAATCATCTGAAATAGAAAACAAATCTGAGGCACAGACTTCTGAATATAATGATTCAACAGTAACAGTCAATAGGTTGCCATTAATTAAGTCAGGCCAACTAATTCCTCAGTAATTAGTAAAAAAAATGGAGTAATTTACAGAGCTTATTTTTATATTTTTGCTTTATGGATGGCAATTTGGGTTAAGTGACTTGCCCAAGGTCACACGGCTAGTTTTTGTGTTACGTGTCTGAGGCTGGATTTGAACTCAGGTCCTCCTGACTCCAGGGCCGGTGCTCTATCCACTGCACCACCTAGCTGCCTCCATACAGAGCTTATTTTTAGAAAAGAGAAATAAAAAATTATAGTGATCTTAGGAAACTTGTTTTGAATATAATTCAACTGGACAAGCCTGGACTTTCTGATGACACAGGGTAAGAATTCTACATCTATACATTGTTCAGATTCAGAAAACTACCTAATCTATAGTTTGTTATAGGGTTACTGAATTGAGAATATCAGAGCATATTTCCCATTAAATTGCTATAGTGACAAATATACAAATGTGATTTGCTATTACAATGTGAAATACAAAATGAACATTTTCCCATATACCATGTATATAATCAATAAATTGCAATTTATTTAACTGTATATGCAATGCTTACAAACTACCCCACATATAGTGTTTTTATATGCATCATATGAATTCTGATTATTATTTTGTTACCCCATGTGATATTTCATATGGACCTTACGATATAAATTATTTAACATTAAATATCTGCATTGGGGCAGCTAGGAGGCACAGTGAATAGAGCACCAGCCCAGGAGTCAGGAGGACTTGAGTTTAAATCTGGCCTCAGACCCTTGACACTTAACTAGCTGTGTGACCTTGGGCAAGTCACATAACTCCAATTGCCTTGCCTTCCCCCCTCCAAAATAAAAAAAAAAATTTACATTGGCATTTAAGAACTTAAAATATATTTAATAGGCAAAATCTTTTTTTATATTTAGCAACATTTATTATATATTTAGCAAAATATGTATATCTAATAAAATTTTTATGATAAAATAGTATATTTCACCTGAAAACGAAGAAAATTCTTGTAAGCTTCTTGCTGTTTAATTTGAAGCTCAGTTAGTGGCTCACCAAAAATGTTTCCCCGGGCAAAAGGAGAGCTCTGTGTACCTATTTCACCTTAAAAAAGATATTTTACAAAATGTAATATTAGAATATGCTCAAATAAAAAGTAATCTTAAAAACAAAAGTAAAAGGATGAAGAATTTTCTAATTTTGTCTTTTGGGAAAATACACTAAACTTGTCATTCCAGCAGAGAAGAAACAATAGTGGGAGAACAGAATTCAAACAAATCCAAACCCAAATGATAAAGTAGTAAGGAAAGGTAAAGACACAGTGAAAGCTAAACAAAGCTAACACCTGAAACAAAAAATATACCTACATAAAAAAGATTCAAGACAAAAGGTGAAAGAAAAATACTGTTAAGGCAAAAGTTATCACTATAGAAAATGCTTTTTAAAAGATATTCTATATATAGAAAATATTCATGTGAATTCCGATGTATATGAATATCCTTTATTTAGGAGGTGACATTCAACACTCTGAAATTCTCTTATGTAATATGTGTGTGTATAAATACACATATAGCATTTAAAATTACTAATTTTTGTTAATGTACTCAACCTAAAAGATAAATTCTATCAATTATATGTTAAATAACATTTGGATAATTTCTTTTGCTATATCTCTATAGCTATAGATTTTCTGTAGAAATTAAAAGGTGTTTCTTTACATTCAGATGAAGAATATAAAATTTTAAAAGTTCACTTATAAAAGATTTCAAGTATGAACAGTATCACATCTAATTTGTAGCATTAAAAAATTTCACAGGTACTTAAAAAATATGTCATTAATGCCTTTCCAAAGGCTATTTTCTTTTCATTTGAAATTTTATTGCCCCCAAAATGTATTTTTTAGTATACATTTAAATCTGTTTAGCCTTAGGAGACTCATTGCAATATTTAAATTTCTCTTAATCATTTGGTTTTGAACATGTTAATTACTTGGCTGGTAAGTTGACTATCATAACTAGTTTCCTTTGCATACTTGTCTATGTTTAAAATTAACTAAAGATAAAGGTTAAAAAGCAGTTTTTAAAAATACTTTTAAAATAAACAACAAAATGAAAGAATTAGAGTAAGGGAAAAAAATCAAACTGTCCATTTTTCTGATTGGGGCTTTTGTTTTTCATTAAAAACACTGAATTTCCATCGTGAAGTTCCTCTTCAGCATTACGCTAATGAAACTAAGAATATGTTAATTAAGCTGACTGACAAAACAACATTAAGTACAGTGTCTAATACCAGTGAGGAAAGAATTAGAATTCAAATGAAACAGACAAGATGAGAAAACAGGCAGATATAACTAGAAAGAAATTTACCAAAGAAGTGCAGGGTAAATTACTTAGGGCAAAAATAAATTGTAAAATACAACATGAGGAAGGTCTAGTGCTGCTTAAATGAGACAGAAAAAAGTCAACAAATAGAAAGCAGATCCCAAGATAAATATTAGCCAACAGGAGAATGGGTCCAAAAATAAGAACACACAGCAACTAAGAAACCTCCCACCCAGACTCTGCTGGGATTACTCTTGTGGTTTAATTATGCCTAATCAGAGACTCCACAAATTAAGCTATATATAAATATCTTTTTAATAAATTAAGATATAGAATATTAAGAGAAAAACAACAATTAAAAAATGAAATTTTGGGAAATAGGCCTAATGAAGACTAAAACCAGGGCAAACCAGGCTGTTTTATAATTTTTAATATTCCTTTTGGGGATATTCTGAGTTCTCTATGTTCTTCAAAAATAAAAAAACAGTTTAAACTGTAGTATGAACTAGGTGATTTTTAACACTAATGTGATTTTAAAATTAGCCTTTATTTAATGAATGAAATCTGTACACATGTTTTTTTTTTAATCACACACTGCATGAAAGTATTAAATACCTTTTATTTTCAAAAATAAAAAAAAATCTCTTCTAGTACAGGGTTTACATATAATAAGAATTCAATAAATGGTTCCAGAAAAAAACTTTATGGAATTTATGCTTTAATGTTTAATATAAACACAGAGAGGAAAGATAGCAGTTTAATATTAATCTCTAAGTATAGGCATAAGACATAGATAGTATAAGAATAAAGGTGGATCTACAACAAAAATCTATTTCATTAACAGCAGAATTCATAGTAATAGACAAAATACAGTAGGAAATAATGGTAGCACATCAAGAACAATTTTATACTATCATAGTTATTTAGCACCTTGTAATATGTTTTGAACACAGAGAATACTAAATAAATGTTGACAGACATTCTAATATACAAAGAAAAGAATCTAAGATTCTTTCTCATTTGCCAGAGAATCCATGCTTCCTAAACTCTCTATTACTGACAGCTAAAGCTAGAAAAAGAAGAAAATAAGAAGGGGTTTTTCACAAGTGTTCCATTAAAATCATCTCTTTCCGGGTCTCTTAAATGAAGGTTTCTCTAGAATTTCTTTCTTCTATTACCTTTAATATTATATTAACAATAATAACAGGTAGCATTTGCATAGAGCATTGTAAGGTTTGCAAAGTACTTTATGAAAGTTATCCTCACAAAAATTCCAGTAGGTAGGTACTATTATTATCTCCATATTATTATCCCTATTTTAGATGAGGAAACTGAAGCTGAAAGAGGTTATGTGGCTTGCCATGAAAGGGTCACACAGTGTTAGCAAATGAGGCAGGATTCATACTCTGGTCTCTGACCCCAAGTCCAATTCTCTCCATTGTGCTAAATGGATACCTCCAAGCCTTTAACTACACTGAAGCAGTATAAAACTCAATTTTAAGTGGCAGATATTAAACTCAACCCCCAAAACATATATATGTATGCATACGTATATAAACAAAATTTGATTTAGTAAAAATTTATTAAATGCCTACTATATTTAAAAGATACTACATTAGGCACTAGCGAAACAAAGAAAAACATGAACCAGTGTCTGTCTTCAAGGAGATAACATTTCTCCTAGTAGGATACATTTATTTAATTTTTTGTTTCTAACCTATGATTTCATTTGTGTAAGAAATTCTCAGTGTTGAAATTTCTTCCACTGAATCAGGTGTGAAACTCATGCCCTTAAGACACTGTCTGGAGGACCTAGAGTGGAAGTGATATGTAGGCCCATGGTCAAAGCTATGGTGTCAGAGGCAGAATTTGAGCCCAGTCTCTTAAAACATTTATACAAATAAGTAAATATTCAACATTATTGGTATTTATAAGTTTGGCCCTACACTGCTCAAAAAACACACTCCCACCTCAAATAGTCCATACAAAAAGAAAAACAACAAACAATAGTGATAAAAACTGAGAAGCAAATTGGAGGATTAAGCAGCAAACTACAGACTAACTGCAAATGGTTTAGGCAAAGAGAGAGTTGTAAAGAAAAATCTGTTTTAAGTAGCATGGTCAACAAGTTTTATATCACAAGAATAAAAAGATTCTTACTAGGGCATGATATAGAACTGTCATAGTTAAGAGGAAAAGATAGATGATATATTAGAAATGTAATAAAATAGAATGTGATTAAAAACCTGAATTTGTATTTGCAGGATCTTCTAGGTTCTCAGCATTTGTAGTGGCTAAATTTTGGTCTAGAGAGACAACAGCCCTTTTATCTTCGTGTGTTCTTGCATCTGGGTTATGGTAGGCATCTATATTTTGTCTGTGCATCCTATTCAAATCAGCTAAGAGGGAAAAATAAGCCATTTATTTTTTAAAATACATTTCCAAATTATTATGCTTACATTTGTTTGTGTTTAAATATATGTTTTTAAAATAAGCAATATTTGACCATTCTTATATTAGAATATAAAATGCTGAAATAAGAAAAAGACAGAATAATGGTAAAGAAAAAGTGATACTTTGTTGTACTTAATTTTATTTTAATTAGCAAAGCTTACAGGAAGACCTTAACTGAAATGATTCTATAATGTTAAAATATAAATTAGTGGAAAAATTGAGAAAATTATAGTATCTTTTCATGAAAAATAAACAACATGGTTATTTTACATACAATTATACATACTTATGTTAGTATTTATCTAATGTGACTTCAGAATTTGGTAATTCTATTTTAAAATCTGTTAATATGTAAAACAGCCACAAATTAACAATAGCAATAATTTAATTGAATGTAGTTGCTGTCTATTTTATCTACTTATTTTCCCCTAATGACAAATAACAATCACATAATAAAAAAACAAAGTTTGGAAACAAGGGTCAGTTCATTTCAACAAACCTTAATTAAGTGGTCATTGTATGCAAGGCACTGAGTGAGGTGCTTAAAGACCAAACTGTCTCCTGCCCTCAAAGACCAGGGATATACAATACACACAAGGGTCAAGGAAAAGGTAAATACAACACATACACAGATAGATATCCATTTTTTTTCTAGAAACTTATTATCTCAGGAGTGAAGAAAATATATGAAAAAGGTTTACCTAGATTAGGGACTGGCAAGGCAAATAAACTAACAGCTACTGCTGGTTTTGATAGGGTGGATCCAAGGATGATAAACTGTGAAAACTGGTTGTCCATGATAGTTCAGATATGTGAGAGTGGCAATTTGGTTCACTTTCAATTCAATAAATATTTATTAAGTGACTACTAAGTTCCAGGCACTTTGATAGGCCCAGAAGATAGAAAGATAAATAGTCCCTGAGCTCCAGGAGTTTTTGTTCTAAGTGGACACAACACATATACAAATAACATAAAAAATAATACAAAGTAATTCCAAAAGAAAGAGAACACTACCAATTAAAGCATCAGGAAAGGTCTCCTGTGAGATGTAACAACTGAGCTATGACTTGGAAGGAAGACAGATTCTAAAATGCAACAGTGAGGAAGAAGTACATTCCAGGCATTGGGTACAACCTATGCAAAGGAACAGAGATGAGATTTGAAAAGTAGTGTACAAGGCACACTACTAAGTTGTTGAGACAATACAAAAAAGGGAACAAAATTAAGACAATGCCAAATTACTGAATGGCAATAAAAAGGATTATATATATTTTCCAACTTTATATGTATTCAAGAATAAAAACTACCAAAAAATTAAGTAAAGCAAAAATAGCACATCTTTTATACACCACAATTCAACAAAAATTATATTAAACAAAGGGTCACTGAATAAAAGATTAAAAAGTAATTAGATACTAAATAACTTAATCCTAAAGAATAAATAATAGTAAGAATAGATAATTTCACTAAAGATAACAATGAGGAAACATACTAAAATTTGAAGGATGAAGTCAAAGCAGTTTTTAGGGAAAATATTTTATCTCTAAACAGTTTCATTAATTTAAAAAAAGGACAGATTAATAAATCAGGCATGCAACAACCAAAAAAGAACCTAGAAAACAAATTAAAAACCTTCAATTGAAGACCAAAATAGAAATCCTGAAAAATCAAAGAAAAGATTAGTAAAACATAAAGGAAAAATAAACAAACTGTTAAATAAGGCAAAAAACTGCCTGAGAGATGTGGGAACCTAACTTGGGGAAGCCAAAAAAACGAAAACTGATTTCATTTTTAAAAGACAGAAGAAAACTAAGATTATCACTATCAAGTGAAAAAGGTGAATTTATAACTCCAATAAATAAAAGAAACAGAGGAATTATTTTGTCTAATTATATGCCCCAAAACTGACAATCTAAATTAAATGGATGGATATTTTAAAAAACATAAAATGCCCAGAGAAATAGAACAAGAAATAGAAACATTAAATAACACAATTTGAGAAGAAACAGAATAAGTTACAATTATCTCCCAAAGGGGAAAAAAGACCAGTTGAATTTACAAATGAATTGTCAAAGATTTAAAGAACAACTAAATCCAACACTACAAAATTTGTTTTTAAAAAAATTGGAAAAGAAGGGGCCCTACCAAATTCCTTCCATGAGAGGAGTACACCTTAATACTCCCTAAATCAGGGGGATTAAAAACTGAGGGGCGGCTAGGTGGCACAGTGAATAGAGCACTGGCCCTGGAGTCAGGAGGACCTAAGTTCAAATCCGGCCTCAGACACTTAACACAAAAACTAGCCGTATGACATTGGGCAAGTCACTTAACCCCAATTGCCCTCCAAAAAAAAAAAAATAAAGACCAATAACCCTAATGAATATCAATGCAAAAAATTCTAATGAAATTTTAGCAAGGAGACTACAGTAATACATCACAAATATTATACACAATGGTCAGGTTGGATGTATACCAGGAATACAGGACTGATTCAATCTTAGGAAAACAACAAAAATAAATGACCATATTAACAAGAACAAATATCATATGATTATATCAATAGATGCAGAAAAAAGTTTTGACAACAGGCAATACTGATTCCTCTTAAAAACACTAGAAAACATAAGAATAAATGGACCTTCACTTAACATTAATAAGCTCTAATAGGGATAAACTAGAGACCTTTTTAAAAAGATAAAGGATGAGGTGAGGACGAAATATAGGAAATTATGATCAGATGGAGGAATATAAAAGTTATGGGTAATAACTGCAGAGGTGTTTCACTTGTTAGTCTTAATGAAATCAAATATACCTTCCCTATATGTGGCTGCACTGAAGGCACAGATGGCAGAAGCTGAGAAAGCTAATGAACCTGAAAGCAAGAGCATTTGAGTAAATAGTCTCATTTAAACTAAAACCTGGTACTTCCATAATTCAGTGATGTAATGCATCTGACCTCAGTGACCTGAACTCATCAAGGAAAGACAGATACTCTCTTATTGTTCAGTCCTAGCTGACTCTTTAAGACCCCCTGGGGATCATACTGTCTGTCCATAAGGTTTTCTCAGCAAAGATGCTGAAGTGGTTTGCCAATTCCTTCTCCCGTGAGAAACTCTTTTGGTATCTCACAACAAATCTTGGGATTTGTAATGGTAATGGAAATCTGAAGATCTTCCCTGCCCCCTAATAGGCTGAATGTAATCAAATGGTGCCTATAGTGGGAGGAGTTTGCTGAAGGGTAGAGCAGAGCCCACAGGAAGCTGGGAGTTAGAGCAGTTAGAGCTGGAGGGAGGAGAGGATATACCTGAGATAGCTAAGCTTTTGAGTGTTTGTTTACCCCCTGCTGTAATAACTAGGCTTGTGAGAGTTTGTTTGTGGGAAGGCTAAAGGATGGTGGGGCTCCCTGCTGGGCTATGATGTATTAACTTCTTTGTTACTATGATGGATTTGACTTTCTGGTGTTGGGATTTGGTTTTCTGGTGTCTGAATAAATGTTTTGCTTCTATGTTATATATAAAGAGTCTATTATATTTTGTGATTGAGAACTATGCCAGCACTTTTGTAGTCACCATCGGTGCTATGAATATTGCATTGACCTTACAGGACTCAATACCCTAATTATTTTATTAGTTCTTTATCTTCCAATCCAAATACAGTTCAGACAGAAAATAAAAGTAGAAGAGAGCTAAGTACCTTTTTTTGTCTATGTCATCTTTTTTCATTTATCATCATCCAATCATACTCGCCCAATTATTAAGTGCTATTCACAGACTCTCTTTTCTCCAACACAACTTTAAAAATAATTCAAAAGCATTTATTACGTTTAGCCTTCCTTACCAACCTCATTTTACTTTGACAATATTTTTTACAAGACCATACTGCACTTTTGCACTGATGCTATTAAATGCTACTGCTTCCATTTTATGAACATGTCTATTTTCAATCTAAGTTGGTTGATGAGCTTTTAAGGCATCCATATCAGTCTCTTTAGACAAATTTCTCCTTCATTCTCACATTCCTTTTCCTTCTCTTTGGAATTGTTTCTCTACTGTGAATTCAGAATTTCCTTCTTAGAAATTACCAATCGAGGTTCTGGCAGCGGAGTCAAGATGGCAGGGGTAGAAACAGGACTTCCACAGGGCTCCCACTCCCACCTCCTCCAATTCATGTGAAAGGTGACTCTGAACAAACTTTGGAGCCACAGAACCCACAAAATGACACAGAAAAGCTAACCTTCCGCTCAGGATAGCCCAGTAGGCCAGCAGGAAGCGGCCAGCGCAGCGCAGCTCGGAGCCGAGCCCAGCCCCAGTTTTAGCCTCAGAGAGGCCACAGCCAGCCGCAGGCTGGAGGGACTTCAGATCACCAGCAGCTATAGCAGTTTCCAGAATTATCAACACATAGGAATTTAATAGGAAGGGATGATACTTAAATGGTAAGATGAGAGAAGAATATAATGAGAAGAGATGTGGAGAGACAGAATGGGGTAAACTATCTCATAGAGAAGAAGCAAGGGAAAATGGTTACAATGGAGGGGAAGCACAGGGGAATTGGTCAACCTTATTCTCAATGAATTTGGCTTAGGGAGGGAATGACATACACACTAAATAGGATATCTCACCCTACAGAAGAGTAGGGGGGAGGAGAATGAGAGGGGGATGATGGAAGGGAGGGCAGCCTGGGGGGAGGGAGGTTGGAGGCACCCACTTTTGAGGTGGGACAGTATCAGGGTAGAGAACAGAGCACACGGGGGGTGGGACAGAAGGGAGGGAAATGTAATCAGTCTTTTACAATGTTATCCACTGTGGAAATGTTTTGCATAGCTACACATATACAACCTATATTGAATTGTCTTCCCAGTAGGGGTGGGTGACAAGGGAGGAAGGGAGTGAATCTGGAATTCAGAGTTTTAGAATCAAATGTTTAAATACATATATATATATATATACTATTATTAATATTATTTTACATGTAACTGGGAAATAAGATATACAGGCACTGGGGCATAGAGATCCACTGTGCCCTACTGGAAAGTTGGAGGGGGTATGGGAGAAGATATGGGAGAAAGCAGATTGGAGGAGGGGATATCCAGTGGGATCGCTATTTTGGGGTGATGGGTAGAGGAAAAACAGGGAGAAAATTTGTAACTCAAAATCTTGCAGAAATAAATTATGTAAGGGGCGGCCAGGTAGCACAGAGAGTAAGAGCACCGGCTCCAGTGTTGAGAAGACCTGGAGATCGAATCCCAGGCTCAGACACTTAGCACCCACCCAGAAACACCTGGCCGTATAACCTTGAGCACGTTACTTAACCCCAATTGCTTAGGGGCAGCCAGGTGGCTCAGTGAGTAAGAGCACCAGCTCCAGTGTCAGGATGACCTGGATCAAATCCGGGCTCAGATACTCAGCACCACACCCAGAAATAACTGGCCGTGTAACCTTGAGCAAGTTACTTAACCCCGATTGCTTAAAATAAATAAATAAATAAATTATGTAAACAGAAGTTAATAAAGCATTTGATTAAAAAAAATTACCAATCCTCCTAGGTTGACTTTATCACAAAGAATTTTAGCCTATGGTATTATTGGTTTAAGAAATCTGAAATATGCTCCCCTAAAAACTACAAAGTATGTCAGATTCTTCCCACCTTTTCTCTCTTCTTCTATCACTACAAAGGACTTGTAGCTTTGCTCCAAAATACCCATTATTTCTACCCAGCAATCAATTACTCTTAGTTGGTAAAAATCAGACACAAAATAAGGTTTCCTTTTGTTGGTTCTGCCACATTTTGCAAGAGGATTCTATCATTATGAAAAAAATTAAGAAATTATTAGCTTGCTTCAACTCCAAATTCCCCTCTAATCCAAGTTTTAATTCAAATCAATTAAACCCCTCCCCTCTTTCTTCCCTTTCTCCTCTGTCTGATATCCCTCTAACCTCTAATCTCCTAACACAGGTCATGATGCCTCATCTACCTCTTCAGCTCCTTTTGCTTATTTCTTTCTCCACTGAAGCTTTCCTTCTATTTGTAAAGGGACATTGCACTTTTGCTAATCACCTAGATAGAAGAGAAATGTTGACTGCAGAAGGCTATGAGCAGACCCCATCCCAACCGCAAAGCCAGTTGTTCCATAGAATGTTCCAACTTCCCTTGCATCTGCAGTTGCTCCATTCCAAGAAATGGACCCCCCTCCTTCTGCCCTGGTATTCTGTAAGAAACCTTGTCCTCAACCCCCTCCCCAAGTACCCCAGTATTTTGGTGCTGTGTGGCAGTCCTTGATTGTAATTCCCTTGCTTCCATTATACAGAAGAGTTTTTGTTACTTAGATAGTATTCTTTATTTCAGGTTGATATATCCATTCCTCAAGACCCTTTACCATCTCTCACAGGAAGGGAAACCAGCCTACACTTTTAAATACAGGACTAGATGTTCATTCTTCTTTGTTACATAACCTACTGGAACAATATTAGATATATAGCTTATATAAATAAAATCCATTTAAAAGAAAACTCATTGATAAAAAGAAAGCATAGTCAATTTTTAATTAATCAAGTAAAGATTATCCATTAATGCCTGTAATGGTAATATAAATGGGAAGCTCTTTCCCATCCATTAATAGGCCCATGTGACCTGCTTGAGTCACATGGAAGCCTGAGTCACATGAACCTATGGTGGGAGAAGCTTGTTGAACAGGTGGAACAGGAAGGGAGGACCAGGAAGAGTGGAGGAGAGCCCAGAGGAAGTTGGTCAGAGTAGTTAGAGCTGAGGGAGAGAGAGGAAGCAGCAAGCTGTAAGTGTTCATTTATGGGAAGGCCCTATCAGGGGGAAGGCTTGGGGATGGTGGTGTCCCCTGTATTGTTATTATGTATAGATTTCTTTTTTGCTATGATGGATTTGTTTTTCTGGTGTTGGTGAATCTGGTGATTCAGCTTTATGCAGTTTGAATAAATGTTTTGGTTCTGTCTTCAATGTGGAGTCTGTTATATTTTGGAATTCAGAATTACACTGGCATATTCATAGCCACCATAGGTACTGTGAATATTGCATTGGTGCTACAATGCCCTGATAATCCAAAATATTACTGATTGGGAAGGCAAACAGGATGACTGAAGAAAATATAAAATATTTTCCCTACAAAACAAAGACTTAATACCTACAACTAGTAAACAACCAAAGCTTAGGATGACAGCATGCTTTGGCATGTCAACTGAATTATACTCTTGGAAGCTAAAAATCATATTTTTCCAACTTATAAAATCAAAATTAAGAGATAAGAGTCACTAGAAGATATGAGATTTATCATAATTTAAGATAAAAAGACCAGGGCAGAAAATGAGTGGGAGAGAATGTTGTTAAGAAACTCAAGGTCTTTCTTGTGATTTAGTAACAGAAACCACCAATGGTGGAAGGAAAGGGCTGTGTCTGCTAAAGACTTGGCTTTAAGAGTAAAAACGCAGGTCTCTACATTTCTAAAATGATTCAGCAACTCTTGCCATACACACTCCCAAAGCACAAGTTGATTTTTATATTAAAAAATAACTGTATCCTACATGTAGAAGTTAATCTTAACATCTCATTTCAATTACTCTCCCGATAAGAAAATTTTCTTTGAGGAGGAACTCAAAAAGAATACTTAGTTATAATTAAATTCCTTTATAACATAAATGCAAACAACAGGAATTGAAAGAAAAGTCAAATGGCAGAAACTAATACCATTCAAAATATGAGAACTGCAGCTATGAAAACCATAAAGTAGATTTTAAATCTTTCTCCAAATAATCTGTTATCATAAATGAGTTTTATGGTGGGTGGTAAATTAAATGATGCCCTAACTATAAATGTCTACTGTGAAGTCACAGAATGTGCCCTGAGAGAATTTTTTCATTTATCATTACCTCATTTTAACTAATGTGACCCATATCACACAGTTCCTGGCACTTCTGATATATGAAGTTCCACTTCTAAAAGTGAGGTTAAGTGATTGATCAAGTGAGTATTATTGTGTTTATTATAATTATTATTGTCTGTAAGTGCATCTCATCTCATTCTGAGAGACTTCTTTCTTAAGCAGAAGAATTATTTCTATTAAGTACAATTTACAATAATCACTTTTGCTTACACCTTAAAAGAATAATGAATTTCTTTGAAACAATAACTATTTATAGTCTAATAAATTTGCATGCTAAACATTCAACAGGTTTTTTTTTTCTTTTTGAATAACCTCTACAAGGTCAACACATTTTTTAACATGACCATTATGAGAATTTGTTTTGCTTATTTATGCATATTTGTTACAAGGCTGTTATTCTTAATTTTCTTTTCAGTAAGAGAAGAGAGAGAAAATAAATGTTAACTGAAAAAAAATTTAACTCAAATAAATTTTCATCCTGCAAACTTTATACAGATCCTGGTTCTTGAACTAGCTTGAAAAAGGCTGGTAGAGGAACAGAAAGGAGCCCTCCCTTCAGCTGGAAGAATTCAAGAAGGCATTGGCAACATTCTTCACACTTGCTTTTCAATCCAAGATCCAGACAATTGTAAATACAAACCCTTCAATTAAACCATTGGGTAGAATATACATGTGATTTATGAATTGGGTTTTACTGTCACTTTTTAGTGAAATGAAGGTAATTTTTGCCACATAATTTGATTTGGAAAGCATCTGTTAATAAGTATTGGGAATGAGAGAATCAAGTTACCTTTCCAACCCTCTGAATTCACCCAAAGGACCTAGAACAACACGGGTTAAAATTTTTGGGGTAATAAAATATTTGCTAAAATTAGAAATGGAAATTATTCTTGGATTTTTAACATTTTACTATTAAATATTTTGTATACCAATGTGGCCAGTGGTTTATA
Source organism: Petaurus breviceps papuanus (assembly GCF_028583685.1). Classification (NCBI taxonomy): domain Eukaryota; kingdom Metazoa; phylum Chordata; class Mammalia; order Diprotodontia; family Petauridae; genus Petaurus; species Petaurus breviceps. The sequence goes on along the minus strand of NW_027186304.1, from coordinate 78,017,227 downwards.
AGAACTATAAAGTGTGCAATAATCCTCAAATTTCCCAACCATTTCTATCAAGTGCATAAGGAATATTTTATCCTACTACTTGCATTAAATAGAGGGCTAAGAAGTTCTAAGCTGTTATTCTAGACCAGGAATTCCATTTTTCCAAAACATGCACAAGGTGATGAGTCAAGGAAACCTTAGGAGAAGGTGAGTTAGTATATCAATTTTGGAACTTATTACTTAAAAAAAATCAGTCATCATTAATATAAATCAAAACAAGAAATAAGCTAACATCCTTTATTATCCAGGACCTAAACAACTCTAAGGTACCTTCAAGTAACTATCATCCCTGACTCATAAAGTCAGCAATACTCACAAATAATTCTCAAATTACAGCCTGCCCCCTTAGGCTTATTATACCAGCTAAGGAATAACAGGCAATTTTAAGTTTAACATGTTTCTCATTTTTACTTTAACAGGCATTTTCTAATTGTTTTAATAATTTTTAGAATAATTTCTCCCTGTTACATTTCCAATGATAATATATATTTCAATATTACTCAACTTCTCCTCTAGGTTTTATCTTGTTTCATTTAAGGCTAAAGCAGTCAGATTGTCTTAACATTTTATTTCACGTTCAGGACTAAAAATAAAATACTTTAAGCCAACTTTCTACATTATATGAAAATATTTTTTACCCTGGACAATTTCAGTTTCACTACTATGCCATATAATAAGTATTACTGTACCATAGATTTATTAACACTAGGCTCCAAAAAAGAAAAACATTCTGAAATAAAATATGAGGCAAATTTCTAATAAAACCAATCATCTTAATTTACCTACCAGTCTACATAAAAACTTAATTTTAAAATTAATTGGAAGTCTCTACTCTAATAATATGATTATCAAACAGTTCAGTAGCACTGTTCTCCTTCTAACCTAAAAATGAGAACATAAGAATGGCAATAAAATGTATTTACTTAAAGAAAGAGAATCAGTTCAGAATAATGTGCCCTCCCTCCTAACTTTCCCAATGTTAAGAGTAGAAAGAATCACATTTTTTCCAAGAGAAAAGAAACAAGGAAGTCAACATACTTATCAAGTTTCCTCTGGCATCTCTGAGGGGAGCACCTCCTCCACCTTTTCCCCAGGGATTGTAAATTTTCATTTCAGCTTCCAGTTTAGCTTCATATTCTTCTTTTTCCTCTCGCTCTTTCCTCCGTCTTGCTTCTCTTTCCCGTATCTTAACACAATAAGCAACAATTTACAATACTGTACTGCCAGTCTGACAAAATCAAGATTAGTGACACCATTATTAATTTTACTCCTCTTATCCAAATCACTGCAAAAAAAAAAATTTAGTTGTTTCTTTCCAAGAGGTATTTAATTCACAACTGTAGTTACCAATTCACAAAAATTCATGTCTCTACCACCAATGATAATCATTCCCATCGAAGACATACTCTTTAATTGCAACAGATTACCTATTGAACCTTGTCTATCCCTCCTAGGGTACTTCTGTGAAAGCGCTTGGTACTCCTATCTAGCTTCCTCCAGCTGCACTGCCTGGGAAGCGGAGTAGCTCCTACAGCCTCCACCTCTACACAACTCTGGGAGCTCCTTTAAATTCAAGGATACCAAAGGCTCCCGAGAGATCCCAACCTTCGAAAAGGCTTCAGAAATCGGAGGAGTTGGGGACTCAGAGCTACTATTGGTACTATTTCAGATACCTTTTCAATTACAAAAGGTTATTTGTAGGCTATCTAAAGACCCAAATGACCATCGTTTTTATGGCATTAGGCCCAAGGAACAGAAAAAGACATACGAGGGGCAGCCAGGTGGCTCAGCGAGTAAGAGCACTGGCCCCAGTGTCGGGATGACCTGGGGATCAAATCAGGGCTCAGATACTTAGCACCACACCCAGAAATAACTGGCTGTTTAACCTTGAGCAAGTTACTTAACCCCAATTGCTTAAAAAAAAAAAAAAAGAAAAAGACATACGGTTTTACACTTGACAACCCTGTGGGTTTGTTTTCGCTGACTATGTTTATCACAAGGATTGTGTTTTCTCCCTCCTTAACTAAGGGGGTGGGAGGAAGAGGAGGAGGAAGAAAAAGAAAAAACAAGCTAGAAACAGTATAGCCAAAAAAAAAAAAAAAAGGGCAGAGTCACTTCAGTTATCTTTAAAAATGCACAGATGGGAACAGGAAGGCACACAGAGGAAAACACAAGCATGCAGCACAGCTCTGAAAGTAACATGTTTAATTTATTATACACTGGTTTTTAAAAATCAAGCTTGTATATAACAGAAATTTACAGCTTCCCATATTCATCCTCTTTTTTTTTTGTTTTTGTTTTTGGAGGGGGGAAGGCAAGGCAAATGGAGGTAAGTGACTTGCCCAAGGTCACACAGCTAGTTAAATTTCAAGTGTCTGAGGTCAAATTTGAACTCAGGTCCTCCTGACTTCAGGGCTTGTGCTCTATTCACTATGCCACCTAACTGCCCCTCATCCTCTTTTTTGGTTATATTTTACATATGGAAATATTCTCTTTTTTAAAGTATTTATCAAATTCAGCATAATTTTTTTTAAAAAGAAACTTTAGGAACACAAACTGTTCCTGAATTAGAGACTGCCTATATATCTGAATAGGATTCCTTGTGTAATTAGAGACAAACAGCTCTGTACACATACTAATGAATCCTGGAACCAACACATTCAAGAATAAAACTATCTAAATGGATGCATGAGGTCGATAAACTACAGCTAGAGGGCAAGTTTTTCACTTGTGGAAAGTAAATTTTTAAGAGAATATATAAAAATTAACAAGGGCCACCTATTAAATAGTTACTTCTAAATGTGTTACAATATTCAAGTCCAGTATTAATATTTTAAAAAATACTGTCAGTAGAACTGTATTTATTTCACCCCTAACAAATAAAATCTTGGAGGTTAGCTAAAATGCTTCAATAAAAATTAAATATCACGGTTCTTACTCCATTTCCAGGTCCATATTGTTCCAAATTCCACTTCCCCGCTTCCCCTGAGAGCTCCTGGTTTGAATCCCAACACTCCCAATCCATTGTAACACCTTATTCCTATGGCCTCTGACTCTAAGATCATGCCTTGATCTCAGCTGCCCACCCCAATACTTCTTTTATTTTTTTAAAACAACTGGGGTTAAGTAACTCACCCAAGGTAACACAGTTACTTTGTGTGGGTGTTAAGTATCTGAGGCTGGACCCGATTCCGGGTCCTCCCGACTCTGGGGCCAGAGCTCTTACTCACTGCACCACCTAGCTGCCCCCACCCCAATACTTCTTATGGTCACTGGTCATACCAGCATCAAACCCTTTGGCTGAAAGTTGTTGAACTAAGCTGACTCATGGAGTAGTAGACCCAAAAGCAGAGAGTCCATCAATGGCTGATGGAAATGGATAAAGAGTGAATTAAGTCTAGGACCTGAGTTACACAACAGCATAGTATAGATATTTGAAGAACCAAATTATATAGATTTTCAACAATTCATATCATTTCATGTCCTAGTAAACATGGATGGGTATGATCTACCATGATATCCTTTTAAATAGCTTAATAAGTATATTAATTTTTAAAAGCAACCTTCAAGACTAATACAAACATAATCCATACAAAGCTACTATGATCAGTTTCAATGTACAATAATGCATTTAATAAATTATGACCAAGCTCTACACTAAAGTAAGTCCTGCTAGGATATCCTTCAGCCAATCGCCAGAGATCCACCCATCTCAATAATGGTTCTAAGATAAGGCTTGCCTCTGGTTAAACTATTAAATAGCAAAGGGAAACGTAAAACACTCAACAAACAATATTGAGAAATGATGTCCAAAGATCTAAAATTTCTCAATAAAATAGATTTTAAAACAGGAGATAGATCATTTTGTTAGGTAAAGTCAGCTCTTTTTTGCATCTTTCCTTCTAGGATTTCATTAAATGCTCTGATCTGAGCCAGATTTCTCCTTTTCCCTGATGTTTCCCTTTCCCCAATTCTGCTATCTGGCAGAATAAAACATCAAGGACTCCTCTGATGATTATCAAATAATCCTGCCTCCTTATATATAGTCTAGAAGTCCTGCTGCCCCAGCAATAATGGTTCAACTAAAGTTGAATTTTTGTGAAACCAATTAATGGCACTGGGTAGGATATTCATGTATATTTTAAACATGCTGTTTTCTGATAGGAAGTAGTATACTCAGCATTAGTTCCTCTCACATTTATAGGCATAGGCAACCTAGTCTATGAGGTTGCTAATATTCTTAATTTTGCTATCATTATGAAACTGGAAAGACTATCTAGACTGGTCTTATCAGTTGGACTATGACTGAATTTTTAACTTAACTATTCTTTAATTTAAAATTCATCGTCTTCTAAACAAAGCATTTTGTTAAATGCAAGTCTGAGTGAACTTTGATTCTCAAAAGGATAATGTATTCACTTACATGAAACAAACTTCAGCATTGTAAAGTCTAGTTTGCATAGACATCGGAAATAGTTAAGTCAAAATACTTACAGAATTCTTAATACAATGCTAACAATTCAAGCAGTTGTAGAATATGAATTGATTCCATTCTCCCAAATAATTCCCCTACATGCACATTGAAATAGTTATCCTATTTCATACCTGTTGCTCCAAATCATACTGGTAAGACTGAACGGACTCCTTTGTAGGCCTTGGTTTATCTTCAAAGATGAGTCCTCCTTTTCTTGCTGTATCACTCATAGTGCTCGGTTCATTCGAAACATTTTTGCTCCTGTTTGAAACATAATTAATAGCATGAAATGTATTTAGGAAATTAAAACAAAGTAGTCTCTTGAAATAGCATGGAATTTGTGGGATGACTTTGAGGTGGGGAATAGTGGACTACATAGCAAATACATCATTCTCCAAAAATCCCTCAGGATGACAACAAAAGAAATAACTAACAAAAGGCTTAGAATGATTAAAAAAAAAAAGACCTAATATGTAAACATATTTAGACCTAATTTTAGTACAGTAAAAAAGAATATCAATACAATAAGTAGGCCAGTTCAAAATGAACAGAAGATTCCTGAAAAAATACAAAATTTAAAAAGCAGTGAGAGAAAATATAATATATATAACCCTTGAACAACAAAATGTTCTGTAGCTGAAATACTGCATACTACAGAACATGTGAGCCTTACAACTTAAAGCAAACCTGACGCTTAAAAATCCAAACTTAAAAAGGACAAAATAGGGAGTTATTATTTTACCAAACAAATACTCTTCACTTTATAAAATAATTCTAAACATTAAGTTGTTAGATCTCCTGACTCATTTAAATATCACTTTATTTGCAAAAATTCAACTTGTATAAACTTTTTCAGGAACATATCTCTTGCATAAGGAATATATATACACATATATAAAATCATACTACTTTTCTATTTCCTGAATTCTGATTCTTCCATCACTTAAAAAAACGTTTTAGTTAAAAAAACAAAATCAGTGAGAAATTTTAATGATGAAATGCATTTCTAAAGAAAACCTAAATAAATTCAAAGAAAAATATAATTATTTAAAATTGCAAAAAAGAAATGAAAATTCAAAGAAAAGCAATGATAGCTATTTCACCTTTCTCTTCAGAACAACTCCTGCTGACAATAACTGTTGGTATTTATAGATTGCTTTAAAGTTTGTAAAACTCTTTACAAATATTATCTCATTTTAATTTCACAACAACCCTGAAAGGTGAGAGCTATTATTATTTCCATTTTATAGGTGAAGAAAGTGAAACTGACAGAGATTAACTGATTTCCTCAAAGGCCCAGAGTTGACTCCTGGTCTTCCTACCTCGAGGTCCAGACCTCTATTAGGCCACCTAGATGACTGCCTTGTGACCAGGAGGGAAAAAAAAAGTCTAAAAGCCCTTTTCCTTCATAATTTTAATGTAATCAGTGGATAAAGGACCCCAAAATAAAATAATCTAAGGCTACTATCAAAATCGGCAATAAAAAACAAGATGGATGCAATAGTTGAGAAGCCATGCTACACTTTAATTTCAAGACAGCTTATTATGATACCAAGGAGTTTCTCTAAATATCATCAGAAAGCAACTTTATTAAAATATGACTCATAAAATAAACTACAATCTTCTGAACTACAACATATTATAGGCAAGTAATACTTGAAGGACAAATGCAAACAAACAGAACAGTACTGGTATGGAGCACATATAAAAAGTGTAAGAAAATAAAACTTAGGGGCAGCCAGATGGCAGGCACAGTGAGTAAGAGTGCCAGCCCTAGCGTTGGGAGACCTGGGATCGGTTCCGGCCTCAGACACTCGGCACCCACATAAAAATAACTGGCCGTGTAATCTGTGCAAGTTACTTAACCCCAATTGCTTAAAAAAATAAATAAATAAAATAAAACTTATCAGTGTCTTTCTGGCAGTACCACTCAGATAAGTGGAAATTCTTAGTCTACAGAATTATTTCTAGTATTCTAAATTTTAAAAAATTCTGGTATTCTAAATAAAAATAGCATGGAGAAGGACAATTTATTTTCTTTGCTCTAATTCTATTTTCTTGAAGAGACTTCATATCAAACTGACAGACTCATATTAAAATTAATCTTGACAGATTAGAATGCTTAGGCAAAACCAAGTAAGATGGTATTCAGGATAAACAGGCTAAGTACAAAGCATTTAATTTAGGTTCAAAAAATAATTTGTTAAATATTAGTAGAGGATACCTGATTTGTCAATATATAAACAAGAAAGATGTAACAGTCTTCACCTAATCACAGACTTGACACAAAACAATGAACTGATAGCTGACTTTTTTTTAGGTTTCTAAAATAAACAATACAATCTGAGATGACAGTAAATAAAAGCACAGTGTCCAGATCATAGGAAGTAGTGTTTCCAGTGTTTTCTGAGCTGATTGGAATCACAGGAAAATTATTAGATAAAACTCTAGATATATTTTAAGAGGCAAGAAAAACTGTAGCGTTTTCATACATTTTCAAGTCTAAGAATATCTTTCAAAGTAACAGTAAAAATAACAATGAACACTACTAAGTCCTAAAGTCTTCAATCTACCAATGTAGTTGCAACATAACAAAGTAACCTGACAATCATAAAAATGTGACAGTTAAGGAAGAGTTAATTTTCAAATAAAATCATCCAATGATCTTTTACACTGTGGGTGGTGAGGATGGGGTAAGGACTGAAGGGAAAAGTAGGAAAAAAATGAAACAAAATCATTGACATCTAAATCCATTTTATATTTTCCACTGTCTACTATCCAGCCTACCTCCTTGGTCAATGTTCATTCTGGGGTTTTAAAAAATATATTAAAATTAAGCATTAAAAGTAAACTTTATGGGGCAGCTAGGTGGCTCAGTGAATAGAGCACCAGCCCTGGAGTCAGGAGGACCTGAGTTCAAATCTGGCCTCAGATACTTAACACATAATAGCTTTGTGACCTTGGGCAAGTCACTTAACCCCAACTGCCCTGCCTTCCCCCCTCCAAAAAAAAAAAAGTAAATTTATGCACTAAACTATCCACAGGGGATAAACCAAGTGGATAAAGAATGTCTACATGTGGATTATGATATGTGATTGGACGGTTCAACAGTTCAAACACCTCAGACTGACACCAAAGACAGACAATAAACTGGATCCAGAATTGCACAAGAGGAAGACACTGGAATGGACCACGTACGAAAAGACCGTGCAATGCTTGTTATGAGCCCAACATTCTCCATGAAACAAATGTCCATCTCTCTAATACTCTTTCAGTGACAGCTACAAGTCACAGAATACTAGCTCTGAAAAACTAAAGATAGAGAGAGTCAGATTTGAGTGGGGCTGCAACAAATTACCCAAGAAAAGTTACATAAAAGTGTCTCATCAGTAGGGGAACTTAGACTATCAGAAAAGGAAGTGGACCAGTTACTCAGAAAATAAGAGAAAAGAATGCCATAAGATGTGAACACGTGCATGGGTTGATATCTGGAACATTAGACAGTGTTCTCAACATAGATCGAAGTATGTTCAAATATGCAAACAACACTGTAAATAATCACATATACACACACACATATATAGACACACATATATACTTACACACTATAAGACTATACAGTAGAAAGTAGTCATTAAGAAAGGGTTAATGTATTTAAAACCCCTCCCAAAATTATGTTACATAGACTTACATAATGGGTCCTACTGGTTCACAAATATCAGGGGCATTAGCAAAGGTTTGTGGAGGTATTCCCATAATTCCTGGGTTATCTAGACAAAATAAGAAAATATGTACTCAATCTTAGATACCTATAAAACAAAAAAAAAATTAAGAGCACCTAGAGCAAAAGCATATGAAAAAACTCACCAACATAAAAAATGACCAAATAACTGCAAAAAAATTGTAATCAGTTGTTCTGCTTTAGCAATTCAAAAGGAAAAAAATAATGCATCACATAAAAGGTGATAAAACAGTGATGTGTATTACGCATCACTGTGGATTTCAAAATAACATATTTTTTAAAAAAAAACAGCTAACAAGATAATACAAATGAACTGTATTACTTTTCTTATTCAAATACTTTTCAGAAATTCTATTTTTTCATATTTTCCACCAAGAAATAAAACTTCTTAATATGAACCAACAGGTAATATATATACTGAAGCATTAACTTACAATATACAAGACTGGGATCCAAAGGATTCCTGGCCCCATAAAAATAGTATGCTTCATCATAAGGAGTTCGATAGTTGAGCAAAGACGGTGCAGGTGGAGGGGGTAGAGGTGGAGGTAGAGATGTAATCCTATATCAAAATAAAGTTAGAAAATCCATTTCACATTTCATTGTATAGCTAAAGGAAATTAAGGTTAAAAAGGTCCCATATAGCAGAATTTTATTGTTACAAATCTAATATTTGCTATACTATGTCCTATAATACAGATTTAAGAGTAATTGGAATAAGAAAAAATAAATAAATCCCTTCATTTGAGGAATATGTTGATATAAGAAGTAACTTAGATGGATTTAGTTAGGACCCAAATGCATATTTATTTTTTTCAATGTTTTACTCTTAGATTCAAGAGAACAGGATTTCTACTATGTCACTAAGGCCCCTTCCACTTCTAAATTTGTGAACCCACAAAGAAAGTGATGAATGAATTTCCCTTCAAAATACATTTGGTTGAAAGTAGAAAATTAACCCCTTCTTCTATAAGAGATCTGTTAAAGTAACCCTCTTAGTAAATGTTTTTATGCAACCAAAATAAAGTAATGCTCATAATTACAAACAAGAAACCACCAGTAAAGTATAACAACTAGACATAATTTAACCTCTGGCTAAACAACAGGAATTTTCTACTACTTGCCAAAAAACAAGATTTATAGAACTTTTATATATGAGAGCTTTAGAAAAACTCAACTGATACAGTACTACCTTATAAGTTGAAAATAACATGAGCACTGTCTTCAAAACAAAGAAAAAAACACCTGTTTTAAATCATGTATGATAAAAAGCCATTTGTGATTGATGGTTGTAGCAGCAGCACTAGTGAGAGAGAAAGATTAAGAAAAAAAGAAAAGAAATGATGGTGGAGGGTGGGGAGCGTTGGGAGAGAAAACTGTCCCCTACCACCAACGCACTCCAAGATTCAGTGCTGGGTGTAAATGTTGGTCTGATGCCATCCCAGGACCCCTATCACCATTCCTCCTTTCCCCTCCATCTGCAAGTTGCTTCTACCACAATGGAAGGGGAAAGAAAAAGGTGAGGTAAGAAGGAGAAAGCTTGAAAATGAGGTGAAAGAGAAGGGGAGTATAAGACAGAGAGGAGTGAAAGAAGAGGAAAATAGAGAAGGGATGAGAAAGAAGAAAAAGGAGGGAACTGGTCAAGGGAAAGGAGGAACCTGTAAAAGAAGGAAACTCATTTGACATTTTTCCATATTACTCCTACTCATTTTCCTTTCCATGGTCCCAGAAGCCTTCCAACCACATTTTTATTCAGATGCATACTCACAAGTACACCCTCATGTACACATCCATCTACTCACATCCATCCCACACACACACTTAACCACAGGTATTTGTGCATCTGTATGTCCATACACATCCCCACACAGGAACACTCAGGTTTCCCCTACAAGTCTCCTTGGCACACAATCAATGTCCCCAAGTCCCTCCCAAACATACAATGTACCCTTATCTCCCACACAAGTTCTGCTCATATCTCAAGAGATATATCCCCTGATGTGTACATCTCCCCATATCCTACACATACATCTCCATATGTCTACCATTTACATGTCCCTCCATGTCCCCATACATTCTTCTCTTACACCTACAGCTCTTTCATAGATATGCCACCATGTTACCTCTAGATATCTTCTTACATACACAAAGATCCTCTCCATGTGCCTATCACTCACCCAAGTTCTCCACATATGCACACATACCCTAGTATCCCCTCCCCCACATAATGTCCAATGCTCCTCCCCCACTAACAAGTAAATGGTATGAAATTAACATTTTATCATCTATCACATACCATTTCGAAGGAAGTCACCATCACTACTTTATAGAAAAAAAAATTAAAACTCTGACTTGAAGGAAAAGTCAGTGGTATTAGAAGTACAGAATCTTTACTCCCAATTCTTAGGCCAGCTCTTTATAGAGCTATGAGAATGTGGTCATTCTTACGACCGACTCTAGCAAGGTATATATATATTTCTGCACTCATGTAATGCTCCATTTCCTTCACATACACACATTAAACGTATTCATGAACTCACATAGTGGAGTCTAAACTCAAAGAAGCAAAAATATATACACAAGAGTCTACAAGCAAACATATATATACATATACATATATACACACATACACAAAAATATATACATATACATAGTAATATACACAATTATTATACAGTCATGAACACAAACATAAATACAGATTTACAGGAGATTATTCACCTTACTTAGAGAGATTTTGCTTTACAAAAGCGTTCTGAAATTAGAAACTATCCTAGTGGGAATATAAGATTATTCAACTTCTCAAAATTTTATTGATATATAACTTTTTAGGAACATATCTGTAATCTACAATGTAATATTAGTGTATTCTTCTTTTTGAAGTGGGGGAGATGTACAGGTCCATTCTAGCCAAAATCCAAAGAAAGATTAAGCTAGGTTATTTACATACTCTCCCAACCTTTAACTAGATATGAAAATAGGATTGTTCACTTTTCAAGGTAGTAAAACCACAAAGGCAAAAAAAAAAAAAAAAAGGAGGGGGAGGGGATTAGAGATAGGGATGAAGGAGCTAATTTCAAAAATGATATTTTGACATAATCCATGGTATTATACACAGTGTCCTAAATATCTTGGTGAAGTTTTTAAGCTTCACTTAAACCTCACTAAGACTTTTGGAACATCTTGTCTTTAAGGTCTTCATAACATTGAATTAGGTTATCTCATACTCTCTCTACTCTCTAGATTTCTACAACTTCAATAATTCCAACAGTGGTGTACTATAAGAAGTTTTCTAAGAGAAAGGGGGAAAAACAGCCATTTACTTTGCTTCCTCAGAAATCCTTTCTGGTACAGCCTAGCTAACTCTCCCCCCAAACCATTTACTTCAAAATGATTTTGAAGGACCAATAAGACATTGGTAATTCCTTCAGAAGTATGTCTTTTACACATTTCACTAGTCATCTAATCTCCACATTCCCTTTATCCTGCCTTTTCAACCAAATATCTACAACGCAGCAAGGTAGCTAATATAAAAGACATTTAAGGCAATGAATAATTCTCATCTCTTTTAGCCTCTTTGGAATTTTATGAACCGTATTTAACTTTGTAAACTATATATCAATATTGTTATCCAACCTGTCATTAACATACATAAGATCTTACAATAGGTAGTACAGCACAGGAAATATCGATGTTAACAGCAGCATCTTTGAAATGAAGAAAAAAATATTTTATGGATAGAATAATGACAGTATGAAGAATAATTACAGTACAGACCACAGGAATAGACAGCACAGGAAGGATGCATAGTACCTTACATTTATGGATCTCAAATAATGAATATGATTAATTCTCTAAACATTAGTATAATATATAACTTATATAGGACCTGCAGTCTGAAAGCTTATTATGATAACTGAAACCTATCTTAGGCAGTTCGAGTTTTCTAAGGCCTAACTTGCCATAGAAAAGTAGCTAAAGAAAGACAACAGTTAGAATTATTCACATGTAAGAGACAAAGCCATACAGGATTTTTTTCATAAGAAATTAAAGGAAGAATTCCATGTTTGCCAAGTGGAAATTTCTAAAACTAGCAACACAGTATAGTTTACATATTTTCAAAGGTATATTACTAAGAACAGTCATTCCAAAATTGAACCTAAAACAAATTTTAAAGTAATTAGCATTCATCTAAAAGGAATGAAAAATGTTTAATAATTTTTCTTGGTTTCACAAAGTCAAGAACTAAGGATAACAAAATCAAATGCTATAATTGAAGAAATCATTTGAAAGAACTTGACAATTCTCTAAGGATAGTATTTTTCTTCATGATTAAATTCAGAAATTCACCTAAATGTCAAAAACAATAGCTTACCTAATTCCTAAAGAGAAAAACATTATAAACAAGCACCTGGATGACATCATTTCACCAAGGGTGGTGTTGATCCCTTGGTTAAAGTCTTCACTTAAAGATGGCCTAGAGAGGTCAGATAAGGCAGGAAGAGGTGTCTGGAAAGCTACTTTGGGCCTTTCCGGTGGAATCTTCTCTTCAAAAAGTGAAAACTTCTTTTCAAAATATCTTGGGCTCATACCTAACTGCTTTAGTCTATCAGGCTAAAAGAAAGAAAAATAAATGATTATTCTGTAAATTCACTGATGGTAATAAATGGAAGGGATTTCAAGAAATAATCATCCCTAACCCCAATAATATAATAATTAAATAACCCAAAAGTCCTTCAGTCAAATAAAGTGTTGTTTCATCAATTTTACAGATTAGGAAACTAAGGCCCACAAAGACTAAGTGAATGAAGAGACCTGACCAAAGTACAAAAGTAGGTGTCAGAAGCCAGGGCTCCTTCTTTAAAGAAAGAGTCATGTTTCTCTCTACACAGTTGCCATGGCTGATTTCATGACAGCACAGCAGAAGAAGCTTGGGATGCTGGGGAGGAGGGAGGGTCAAAAAAAGCATACTTCCCTAGGCATCAGAATACTAACACCAACAGCTTATATTTGTATGGTGTTTTAAGATTTAAGAGGGCTTTCCTCACAACACACGGCCTAGATGTGACATCAGAAGTCGTGGGCTGGACATTTCCTCCATAACTAGCCTTGTCACCTCAGGCAGATACATCGTTACCCTCTCTAAACCTAGTTTTCTTCTTCTGTAAAATAATGGGGGCAGCTAGATGACACTAGGCCTGGAGTCATGGACACTCATCTTCCTAGGTTCAAATCTGGCCTCAGACATTTTCTAATTGCATAACCCTGGCCAAATCAACTTAACTCTTTTGTTTCAGTTTCCACATCTGAAAAATGAGTTTGAGAAGGAAATGGCAAACAACTCCAGTATTTTTGCGAAGAAAATCCTAAATGAGGTCACAAAGATTCGGGCATGACTGAAAAACAACTGAATAACAACAAAAATAATAACATTTGCATGACCTACATACTAGGGCTGTTGTGAGAAAAGGACTATGTAAACTATGAAAGCTATTTAAATGTTAGCTATTATTATTATTCTGAATTTTATATCCCTTTTAGGAGTAGTTTACCAAAGGTAACATCAATAGTACTTAAACATTAGCAATGTATCTTATATTTACTTTTCCTACTTAATCTAAAACCATCTGGGTTTTGTCCAAACAGGAAAAAGTGTAAAAATCTTCAAACCCCAAAACAACCATATATAAGCGTATTGTTATGCCAACCACAAACTTTATTCTATTGTGTATATATACACATATATACTTATACTAAACTGGCTTCAAAATCTTTCTTTATAGCAAATAGTCTCAAAAGTTAATGATACCTATTGTCAATAATTCAGATACAAATCACTAGTGCCATCATGTCACTAGAGCCCCCTCACCATTTTTGCTTCAAGAACCACTGCCTTTCTCGATCTCTGTAATATCAAAAATCTTCTCTAAAAGGTAAAATGGCTTGACCTTCAACAATGTCCTTATCTCTCATTCTGTGCATCTCCCTTAGTAGTAATTCTGTGCATCTCCCTTAGGGGTACAAAGAGGCTCAAAGATCATACTAAATGGGAAGGATGCTCAAAAGAAACTGGGCTTCAGAACCCTTAGGAATATGGGGATCAGAACCACCACTTCAGGTATACTATGGAAAAAATATGATTTTGTGGGCTACCTTAGGAATCTCCGTAATATCTATAAACATTATTTCTCTATATGCCATCTCTCTCCTAGCTTTAAAATGTCAGCATGCTATGAGTTTTTGAGGGAAATGTGTTCCATATTCCAAACAACTGGCTAAATATGAACATAACCTATCTCAAGCTAGGAAATACCTATAACTTTAAAAGCATATGAAGAAAGAAATTTCAACCTACCATAGTATTCTTTCCTACTAAAATTCACTTAGTTTTGGATGCTGAGATAAATCCCAGTTATCTGTGCTAAGAAATGGGAACAAGAGGCCAATGATCACAAATACTTTATGTTTATCCTTGATTTTTTAAAATTTCATTTGAAAATATCTTTTTGCAGCATATTTAGCTCTCTAGTAATGATTCAGGCTAAAGTTAAAATGAGTTTTTCATTTTCTGAGTATACATATGCTAGCTTCATGAAAAGGTCCCCCAAACGCATACCAGGTGGCAAGGGAAAACTAGTGCAACATTGAAAATAGGAAAAAAAAAACTACCATATAATCTGCACATAATCAAAAATTAACCATTATGAATAATTTTATCCTAAGTTGCTTTGTTCTTTTTACGCCTAAACTTTTTCATTTTTTTTTTTAATACTTTTGGTCATCATGTACCACGATACATTACAAAACATGCATTAAGAGACCAAATATTCCCTTCAGCAAATACATACTATATATCCAACTAGATAAAAACAGCATTTCATATAAGAGAAATAGTTACCTCCTTTTTACTTAGTTGCAATGACGTTAGTAATCCATTCCGCTTATAATGAGAATTGCAAAAGTGAAGTACAAATAAGATTGTTACTTTCACATCATTTTAATTTTTATAACATTTACTAAAATATATTTATCAAAAGAGAAAGTTTCTTACAAAAAGAGAAAAGTTTCCTCACAAAATATTCATATCTAAAGGTTGACCAAGATGTGGTAGGTAAAGTGTTATCTTATGTTGCTCATTAAGATAACATTGTCTTGGAACATATCTTTTAGTACTCTATCATACTGCATTTGAGAAAAGCAAAGATAATTTTGTATTAAAATTAGAATCATGATCTAAAAAGGAAAAAAAAAACGTTTTCCTAGGAAAATGAAGTACTACAAATAACTGACTTTTAGTCTTGTTTTATAAAACATGAACTCATGCTGGGTACTTCTTATTTTTATCATAAGAATAAGAAATGCAAGATACGTAAATTTAGAGAATCTACTCCAAATGTTCACATGGCCTATTTGTGTCCAGCCTTTGGTAGGGCATTCCGAGCTCACACTGGTCTGATCAGCCACAGCTGGACACACCGAAACTTGACTCTAGCACAGTGATGTCATTTTGGTCCTCTTCGAGAATGAAGAACAACCAATAAGAATATCATCATATCCTTATGTACCTGAGTTTACTAAGGTACATCTTAGGTTTTCTTAAGATTCCTTCTTTTTATGATTCTTTTTTTCCTCCCCTATTTTCCCCATAACATTTTATTTTAAGCATTTATGGTTATAACTTTCATAGAAAAAGGTCCATTTAAATGAAAAGTTAAGCATTATAATGATATCATAAAATTCTCACCGATTTCTCAGGGTCAATTTCTCCAGTAGCTGCAACACGGAGCTCCTGTTCTTTTTCTCTAAATGAAATATATTAGAAAAATAAAGTTTAAATAAGTGTTACAAAAACCACTATAATGGACACAAATCAAAATGCTACTAAACAGTTGAATTCCTAATTACAAGCTATTTTTATGTACAGCTCACCTCTCCAATACACCCTCTACCCAGCAACCAGAATTAACTTCCAATGCACATTTCCAATCACTTTCCTAATCAAAATTCTTAATGATTCCTTGTTTTATTGCCTATAGAATAAAATGCAAATTCCTTAGCTCAGCACTGAGAACCTTCCACAATTTAGCTCCTAGCTACCTTTCGAGCTGTACTTCATGGCACTCCTCCCTTTCCTCCTTTTTTAAGGTACTTTCTGTTCCAGCAAATGAGAGTCATTAAGCTGTTTCCCCAAAATTAAAATGCTACCTCCAGCTTCCATCCCCACAGGTAACCCCACATTCTTGCAACACCTCCCTGCTCTCCATCTTCCATAATTTTCTCTTCCTTCAAAGTTTTTTTCTAATCTTCCCTCTTCCCAAAAGTATTCTTTCATCAGTCAAATCTTTCAAGAGGACTTCGCCTAGATCTCTCCCTGCTTATCACTATGCTTTTCATCATCACCTTTCTTATATACAGGTAATATCTCCCTAGGAGAACAGAAGCTCCTTGGTGGCAGCAATGGTGTTGGCTTCCTTTTTTATCTCTGTGCTTCCAATAACTTTATAGAATAGGCACTTAATAAACATTTGTTGAATTAGCTATGAACAACTTTAAGCAATTTTAATTACCATTAATCACAGCAAACTAGGGCAGAGAAAAAAATTCACTCCTAAGCAATTTTGTGTTTGAGCACTGTGTGTGTGTCTAACAAATGTGCTATGACAACTTTACAACTAATCAGTTTTCATAGCACTAATTACACAAGTACAAAAATATCCTCTATTTATGTGAGGAAAAAACCTATTTCATTTTTTAAAACTTCCATTCTCCCTTTGCAAAGAAATATGAACAATGCAGAATTTAATTCATTATAATTCAGCAAATATTAAATGCCTACTCTATTCAAGATGCTGCCCTACAAAGACCATGCCCTGGACCCTCAAGAAACCAGGGGCAAATCAATCATTCAATGAACTTCTTAATCATTCAATGAATTTCTTAACTGCCTAATGTGTACCAGATATATTACTATGCTTAGGGATATCAATCAATCAATCAATAAACATTTATTAAGTGTCTACTATGAACCAGGCATTGTGCTAGGTGCTGGAAAAGCAACACAAAGAACGAACCAACTCCCACTCTCAAGAATATATTCTAATATAGGAGAACCAGTGTACATATATAAGTATACTAGATAAATATAAAGGGAATTAAATAGTCTCTGCCCTCGAGGAGCTTATATTTTAAAAGGAATACAATATATATGGGGTGGGGGGGGGCAAGGTAGGATTGAGACTAGCTGAATTTTAAAGAAACTAGGAAATCCAAGAGGCAGATGGGAGGAGTTTAAGTATTCTAGGTATGAAGAAAAGTCCAGGCAAAGAACCAGAGATGGGAAATTCCATGATGTATTTAAGAAATAACAATAAAATAAGTTTGGCTAGAGAGTGCACAGAGCAAAGAAATATACAACAAACGTGAAAAGGCAGCAAAGTATGAAGGACCTGAAAATGTCACATGAAGTTTATATTTTATCCTAGAAGGAAGAGGGAGTCACTGGAATTTACTGAGGGAGTCACATGATCAGGCTTGTACTTTGGGAGCATCACTTTGACAGCTCTATGGATGATGGACAGAAAAAAGGAAACCTAAGAAGGATTGAATTAGGTGGTCACTGAAATAATCCAGACAAGAGGTAATAAAAGCTTGAAGTATGATGGTGAGCCATGTAAATAGGAAGAAGGAAATGGAGGTGAGAGATTTCAAACAGGCAAAACCAAAAAGATTTCGCAACTGACTGAATAACCAGGGCTAGGGAAGAATGAAAAATCAAATATGACACTGAGTTGATGAGCCTGAGGCACAACTGGTATGGTGGATAGAGCCCTCGGCCTGGGATCAGAAAAACCTGAGTACATATTCAGCCTCAGATAGTAACCCTGGACAAGTCTTTTCAACCACTCTGTCTGCCTCATTTTCCACAATTATAAATAGGGGATATAAAAGCATCCATCTCCTGGAGTTTTTGTGAGGATCAAAAGAGTATCTGTAGAGTAATCATTATAGTTCGTGGCACACAGTTAGGCCCTTAAATTATTGTTTCTTTCCTTCCTATAATGATAAGGATGCCTTAGAGAACAGGGAATGCAGAATCAATGATGAGGTTGGTTTTGGACATGCTAGCGTTGAAATGTCTATAGGATATCCTATTAAAAATATCTGAGAGGGGGAGCAGGAGCCAAGATGGCAGCGTAGAAGCAGGAAAACTCCCTGAGCTCCCCCTATAACTACCTCAAATACCTACAAAAATGTGACTCTAAACAAATTTTAGAGCTACACAACTCACAAAGTGACGGAGAGAAACAAATCTCCCACTGAAGGCAGCCTGGCAGCCAGACAGGAAGGGTCCATGGCAGTACGCTGAGAGCTGAGCCCAGCCCCTTGTAGCCTGCAGTTCTAGCCCAAGGGCAGCCCCAAACCAGCAGCTGCTACCGTGGACCTCAGGAGAGTGGATCACCATCAGCTATGGCAGTTTCCAGAAATATCAACCCATAAATGCCAAAGAAAAAGTAAAAGGTCAGTGTACAATTTTGTTGGAACTGAAGGGGGATGGAGGTGCAGTCCAGCCTCTGCCCCTGGAGTAATAAGAGGCCAATGCATAGCAGCTGTGCAGCTGCCTCCACGTGGCTGCTTCAGAGCTCCCGACCTGCAGATTGTAGGGGAACCAAGCAATCATTCAAAGTGATCGCTCTTGCTTTAACCTGCGTGGATCTGGATCGCAGTCTTGGGTGGAAGTCCTGAGGTGTGTGACCAGTGAGTCAGAGTTTGTGGGGGTTGCAGAGTCAGCACCCCTCTAAGTTCTGGCAGGTCCAAAAACCCCAGCGATTTGGGACAAAGCTCCCCACTGGGGAAGCAGAGTTCTACTGTGGCAAAAAGCTCAAAAGTCAAGTAATTGAGTGGCAACATGAGCAAGCAAAGGAAGCAAAGCAAGCACAGCAATCTGACTTGAGATTCCTTTTTTGGGGACAAAAAGGATCAAAGAATGGAATGGGAGGAAGACACCAAAGTCAGAACTCCTGCACCAAAAGCTTCCAAGAAAAATATGAATAGGTTACAGGCCATGAAGAAGCTCGAGAAGGATTTTGAAAATCAAGTAAGAGAAGTGGAGGAAAAATTGGGAAGAGAAATGAGAATGATGTAAGAAAATCATGAAAAGAGAGTCAAGAATCTGACTGAAGAAAATAACACCTTAAAAAATAGACTAACTCAAATGGCAAAAAAGGCCCAAAAAGGCAATGAGGAGAAGAATGCCTTAAAAAGCCAAATCTGCCAGATGGAAAAAGAATTTCAAAAGTTCACTGAAGAGAATAATTCCTTCAAAATTAGATTGGAGCAAATAGAAGCTAGTGACTTTATGAAAAATCAAGATACTATTAAAAAGATCCAAACAAATGAAAAAGTAGATGGCAATATGAAATATCTCATTGGGAAAACCACTGACCTGGCAAATAGATCCAGGAGAGATAATTTAAAAATTATTGGACTACCTGAAAGCCATGATCATAAAAAGAACCTAGAAATCATCCTTCAAGAAATTCTCAAGGAAAATTGCCCTGATGTTTTAGAACCAGAGGGCAAAATAGAAACTGAAAGAATTCACTGACCTCTTGAAAAAGATCCCAAAAAGAAAACTCCTAGGAATATTATAGCCAGGTTCCAGAGTTCCCAGATCAAGGAGAAAATATTACAAGCAGCCAAGAAGAAACAATTTCAATATTGTGGAGACACAATCAGGATAACACAGGATCTAGCAGCTTCTATGTTATGGGATAGAAGGGCTTAGAATAAAATATTCCAGAGGTCAAAGGAGCTAGGATTAAAACCAAGAATCACCTACCCAGCAAAACTGAGTATAATACTTTAAGGAAAAAAATGGAAAGTCAATGAAATAGAGAACTTTCAAGCATTCTTGATGAAAAGATCAGAGCTGAATAGGAAATCTGACTTTCAAATACAAGAATCAAGAGAAACATGAAAAGGTAAACAGAAAAGAGAAATCATAAGGTGCTTATTAAAGTTGAAATGTTTACATTCCTATAGAGAAAGATATCTGTAACTCATGAGACCTTTCTCAATATTAGGGTAGTTAGAGGGAATACATATACATATACATACACATATACATATACATATATGGGAGGAACAGGGTAAGTTGAATATGAAGGGATGATATCTAAAAAGTAAAATTAAGGGGTAAGAGAGGAATATATTTGGGAGGAGAAAGGCAAAAATAGAATGGGGTAAATTATCTCACATAAAAGAGGCAAGAAAAAGCTTTTACAATGGAGGGGAAGAGGAAGGAAATGCGAGGAAGTGAGTGAACCTTTCTCTCATCAGATTTGGCTTAAGATGAGAATAACATACACACTCAATTGGGTATGAAAATCTCTCTTACCCTACAGGAAAGTAAGTGGGAAGGGGTTAAGAGGAGAGGGATTACAGAAGAAAGGGCAGATGGGAGGAGGGGGTAATCAGAAGCAAACACTTCTGAGGAGGGACAGGGTCACAGGAAAGAAGAGAACAAAGAGCAGGATAGGGTGGAGGGAAATATAGTCAGTCCTTCACAACACGACTGTTATGGGATTGATTTGCCTGAAAACTTATATTGAACTGATTGTCTTCTCAATGGGAATGGGTGGGGAGGGAAGGAGGAAAAGAATATGGAACCCAAAGTTTTAAAACAAATGTTAAAAACTGTTTTTACATGCAACTGCGAATTAAGACATACAAGCAATAGGGCATGAAATTCTATTTTGTCATACAAGAAAATAGAGGGGAAGGGGAGAAGAGAAGGGGAAGGTATGATAGAGGGGAGTTCAGATTGGGGGAATGGGTAATTGTAATGGAAATGTAAATTTTAAAGATCTTCCCTGCCCCTAGGCTAATGTGCACCAGAAGCCTGGGGAGGGAGGCTTGTTTTTCAGTTTTTACTTTTTGATTGGCCAGTGGGTCAATAAGGTTGTTACATTGTCTGAGCCAGGAGAAGGCTATATAAGCCCTGATGTGTAGCTTTGTTTTGGGACTCACTTTGAGAAATGTTCTGTGATTTGATCTGAATTCTGGGAAGCCGTTGTTGAGAGTCCCCCGGCTTTGAAAAACCCAGAATGTGGAAACCCAGATGTTGACTGGGTATGGATGTAATGGTTGGACAGTTTGGAAATCTGTCTACTTGATGTTTCTGTCTTGATAATTATGCCTGTATACTTTGAGGTTCAGGGTGCTGAGCTTTTCTCCTGAACAAGGTAAACGATATATGTCTGACTGATTAAAGTAAGCTTGTTAACCCATTTTGAGTTGCTTTCCTTTAACAAAGCAGATCCAAGAACCTGTGGTAGCTGCAAACCCTGAGGACGTGCTTGGGGTGCTTGCTGCTACAGTAATCAGAATGCATGCTGTCTTAGGGAGGGGGAGGGGAGAGATAGGGAGAAAATTTGGAACTCAAAATCTTGTGGAAGTGAATGTTGAAAACTAAAATTAATTAATTAATAGAGAAATTTAGGGGGGGCAAGAATCATCAGCATGAAGATGATAACTGAATCCATAGGAGCTGGTAAGATCATCAAATATAGAGGAAGAAGAAAAGACCTAGGACAGAACCCTATAGGACAGCTGTGGCTAACTAGCATGAGTTGGTCACGAATAAATATTTATTGTTGTTTTTTTTTAAAAAAAAACATGAGAATGTCAGCAGCTACACCACTGAGGAAGGCTATCATTGGAAAGTAGGATATACAATTCCAGAGACAGAGAACAGATTTGAATTAAAGAATGGGAAATTAATGAATTGGTTCAGATTAAGGAACAGCTAGGTCGAACACGGAATATGTGTAACGAGAAATTAGGCTGTAAAGCTACTAGGTGAGAAGTAGACTGGGAGTGGCCTTGAAAGCCAGATGAAAGGCTGTACATTTTATTCAGAATGCTTCTATGGAAATCTAATAAATTCCTACTTATATCTATAATCTATTTATATATGAATATTTATATATTCAAATTAAAGTGACTTCATAATAAGGTATTTCTAATTATAGTACCTTCCATGCATTTAAGTATCTACATAACCTGATTCAAAGACATCTTTGATCTTCTAACAATCATTCAACAAAAAGTATAATTGTTCACTAATAAACACACTTCGACAACCCTTCAACAGCATCTTGTAATGAAATACAAACACTAAAAGAATAAAATTAGCTCTCAAACTCCTTAAAGCAAAGATCACCACCCACCCTGACCCCCCAAATATAAACACATATATGTGAGCAGATATAGATATAGATAGATAAAACTTACATTCTACTTGCTTTTCTTATTCAAGACAGCTTGGTTACACTAATGATCATCTGTAATATAAATACTCTCCAGTAAAGCTTAAAATGAAAAATATTCTTTGGGGAATACAAAACCTTTTCTACTTGTTCATTTACCATAAGTTTTCTCTGTTACTGTATTTGCATATATTAGACATTAGATTAATCCATTTTTGGTGTACATTTCCCTTTAGATATATTTTTCCCCAATAAAACTGAAAGTTTTTTTAGAAAACTGATTATGTTTTATATTTATTTTATAGCCCCTTACAACATATGCCACAAGTTTGAAAAAACCTACATGGATAAATAGCCCCATTTTTACCTTTGTTACTGTTTTCACTAAGAATGAGAAAATTCTTATTAATTAATCTCCTTACTATACTTGACTGGATTTTATATTGGAAAATGGCAAACAGGTAATTTTATAATGCTAAGTCACATCTCGCGGGAAAGCCATGGTAATGGGTAATGGCAATAATTAAACACACTCAAATTGCTGCCAAACTAGAAGAACAGTTTTTGCATTTATAGAATCAGAGAGAAGTTACCGTTGGGTAGTGGATAGAAAGCATGACTCAGAAGGAAGAAGACCTGGACTCAATTCCTGTCTCTGACATATACCAGCTGTGAAAGTCAAAGGTTAACTCTTAATACTCTAGCCAATTCTCTAAGATTCTAAGTTACAGAGAAAATGCCAATCAGTATTGGTAGAGGGAGTTTCTTCACCTCAGAGTTACTTACAGCAATGAAATCATAACTTCAATTCCAGCCCCAAGAAATCACAGAATAAGAGAATGTTAAAGTTAGAAAGGATCTTAAGAGATCAATTCATCAAACATTATCATTTTCCAAATGAGTTAAGTGAGACCTAGAAAAGCTAAAAAAGCATCTTGTTTGAAGGGTAACATGATACAGTAAGACAGAACCTTGGATTTCAAGTCAGAGGAACTATGCTCAGCTATTGATAACCTGTGTAATTAGGCAAGTCTTTTAACCTCTCTGGGCTTCTATTCTTGACTTTAAAAATTATGGTGTCCAACTAGATGATCCCTAAGGTCCCTTTCAACTTGAACTCTATAATACTATAATCTATAGAGGAGATCAGTATCAGAGCCAATATTAGAACCCACTGATTTCCACTTAATTGTAGTATTTTTTCATCACTAAACCATAGAATAAGTTACTTCTTGCTAATATTTTGATTCAGAAAAAAAGATTTTCCTTACCGTCTCTTATTCCTCTGCTGCTGAGCTATTTGCTCCAACAGTTCTTGTCTGTACTTTTCTTTCTTCCTCCGAATAGTATTTCGATCTTGACTTGCTAGAGATTAAACAAACTATTAATAGTAACACAAAAGAATAAATACAACTGGAAATTTAAATAATTCTCTAGCCTACTCACTACAACAACTGTTCTAAATTTCTCTTCTCTTCTATCCACCTCCCTCCTATACCTCCTTTCCCTTAGTCTCTCAAGTGAAGACCTTTCTTCATAACTCTAAGAAAACTGAAACCATTAGCTATGAGCTCCCTCTTCTCATCTCATAAACTCATAACATCATCTTCATTAATTCTTCCTTTAGATTCTATAATTCTTCCTTAATAAAGATTATCTTTTCTCTATAGGGTTAATCTGTCTACATCCACTCTTAGATCCAAACCTGTCCTATCCATTCTAGGTCACTGTCCCTACTAAAATACTTTCCATATCACTAATCTTCAGTCTTTCCCCACCCTCCCAAGATTGACTTATACTTGCTTTATATATTTTTGTATATAGTCACATATATGCGTATCTTTTCCGCCTATATAAATGAATTGAAATAGGGAATATTTAATTTGTGTCTACAAATTTCCCTATTTCCCACTAATTCATGTCTAAGATTTGATCCTAACTCCTGTTATACCTAGCCAATGTTATCTCTCATTACCAATCAACTTCACAATAAAACTGTTATTCTCTTCTCTGTGCCACGCTTTTGTTTCAAAGTATCCCCTCCAATTAAAATGTCACAGAATGTTATCTTCTCCATTGATCCAAATCCTAACAATTCATCTCACTCTTTCCATATAACTTCCTTGAATATTTATACTAAAGTGTTATTTCTCTTCTCTGAATATCTGTAATAAGTACTGTCTGTAATTTTTGGTGTACATTTCCCTTTAGATATATTTTTCCCCAATAAAACTGAAAGTTCTTTTAGAAAACTGATTATGTTTTATATTTATTTTATAGCCCTTACAACATATACCACACATTTGAAAAAACCTACATGGAATAAATATCCCCATTTTTACCTTTGTTACTTTTTTCACTAAGAATGTGAAAATTCTTATTAACTAATCTCCTTACTATACTTGACTGGTTTTTATACTGGAAAATGGCAGACAGGTAATTTTATAATGCTAAGTCACATCTGGGGGGAAAGCCACGGTAATGGGTAATGGCAATAATTAAACATACTCAAATTGCTGCCAAACTATAAGAACAATTTTTACATTTATAGAATCAGAGAGAGGTTACCGTTGGGTAGTGGACAGAAAGCAAGACTCAGAAGGAAGAAGACCTGGACTCAGTTCCTAATAATAATAATCAAAATAACTAACATTTATGTTATTTATGTGCTAAGCACTTTACAAATATAAAAGCATTTAATTCCAAAAACATTCTTATTAACAACTATAGAAGTAAAGCAGTTACAAGGAAATCTGATTTATTCAGAATTCAAACAACTTGAAAGCTTAAAGCACAAAGCTATATTTTACACTCAGCTTTAATAACAAAAAAGCAAAGTGATAGGGGCGGCCAGGTAGCACAGCAAGTAAGAGCACCGGCTCCAGTGTTGAGAAGACCTGGAGATCGAATCCTGGGCTCAGACACTTAGCACCCACCCAGAAACACCTGGCCGTGTAACCTTGAGCAAGTTACTTAACCTCAATTGCTTAAAAAAAAAAAAAAAAGCAAAGTGATATCAGTGATTTAATTTTTAAAGTAACTTTAAAAAAATGTGAACCCAATCTATACATATTCTATACAACTATATAATTATTACATAAGTACTATATATACTATTTGAGTATATATGTAAGTACAGAGATAATTATATGAGATAATTACAATTTGTCTTCATAATAAGCAAGGCCTAGCATTCTACCACCAGAGACAGCTAGGTGGCCCAGTGGATAGAACACTGGGCCTGGAGACCAGAAGACCTGAGCTGAAAAACAACCCCAGATACTTATTATTATCATCATTACCTATGGACTATAGGGCAATAAAACTGATGACCTTGTAAAAGTCACAAAAAAAGTGAATCTGTCTCTGCTGATACAGATTTCTTCTGGTCAATTTATTTTTACAATAATTTCTTAAAGATTATTTACAGTCAAACTTTTCTAATCATATAGAGTTTATTTTTATTTATAAATAAATTTCTTATAAAAGTGGCAGTTAGATGTTGAAGTGGATAGAGTGCCAGGCCTGGAGTCAAAAAGACCTGAGTCTATCTGACCTCAGATACTTATTAGCTGTGTGACTCTGGACAAGTCACCTAACCTAGTTTGCCTCAGTTTCATTAATAAAATCAGCTGGAGAAGGAAATGGAAAAGCACTCCAGTATCTTTGCCAAGAAAATCTCATAAAAAACTAATGAATTACTGAACAATAAAAACATACTCACATACATTCCAACACATGTGCTTGCTTTATATTATTCTGTCTCCCTTAAAAGCCATCTATTCTTCTTTCCACATTATCTAAGTTGTACACTTTCTTTTAAGTTGTTCAAATAAAGTCCCACCAGCCTTCTTTAACTATAACTGCCCTGTGATCTCTCCATATCCATCCCTTATCTCCCTCCTGAGTTCTATTCCTACATATTTATCAATCTAGAAATCAAATGAGTCGACTCTAGAAAAAGGTTTGTCATTCATTCTACACAGAGAAAGGGACTAAGAACCTTATCTGTTCTACTCACTTAACCACACTCCTGCACAAATGTTCACAAAGTTCTCCCCTAAACTCCTCTCTGAGTCAGCAGTCATACTGGGAGTCCAAAGGGAAAGCTGTAACTTCTTAGACCAAAGACTTTATTTCTTCTCCACTGTGAAGCAAGCCTCAGGTTGGTTCTCCTTTGGCACTGGTCAAACTAGTTATAGGTCACCCCCTCAAAAAAATTTTTTTAATTCCGTGGCATACTTTGTTTTATATGTATGAATTTTTTTTATTTTATCTTATATTCCTAAACTATTGGTAAGAACTCCCCCATGTCCAAAAGTCTGACGATGTTCAATTCTGTCCAAGTGTGCTATTTTCCTTGTAGCACCCTATTTTTATAGATAACAGATTTCTCCATATTAAGTAAAGATAAGATGAGCCCTCAGATCCCACTCTTATTATCCCATTCTTTCAAACACTGCCCTAGAATCCTGAGAACGAGAAAACTAAAATCTCTCCCAACATGTATCAGAGATGGGATTCTAACCCTTCAGGAGGTGGCTATTGGGCAGAGGGAGGAAGTTAACATAGATGTTGGCCCCTCTGTCTCCTCCCACAGAAGGCTCTTCTGGGAGCCTCTCCAGTGACAAGAGATTTGACAGAAAGCTACCTCTGCCCTTGCAACTCCTACCTGAGACCTTAATTTGGGGGGAGCCACTGGCCTTTCCCTTCCCTGCCTGCTTTTTCCACCTTGAACAATATGAGGTGCCAAACAAACTACAGTCTCAGACACAGATCTGTGAAGACTTCATTTCACCTCCACTTTACACCTGTCTGGCAACCTCTATTGACTACAAATATACTGGCCAATAAATGTCATTAGGCCATCTAAGCCGTATACCTGTGCCCTGTTTATCGATGCCCTATTTATTACAAAATCATTCTTAGAAAACTACCACTAAATGTAATAAGAAAAGCTCATCAGACATCCTTTTCAATTATTTTCTGTGAGCTCCAACAGAAGCCCTGACTCATCTGAAGAAAAAAGAATAGGGCACTAAAACACAATAAGAGCACATTGAATGAATTTTAAAATACATAAAATATTGTGTTTAAAAAAACAAGCAAGATAAATAACAATTCCATATCTAAAATATTTTTACCCTAGCTAGCTCACAAGTTTGTAAAATTCTCATAAAGCTATTATTTCACTACTCTAACAAAAATTATTCCCTAAAAATAAGAAAAACTTAATTAAAATCTCACACTAATATATCATGAAAATGTATATTCCAAATACAGATTATAAAATATTTCTGCAAAGGCTTCATCAGTAAAGAAATGTATACATACCAAAAATCATCCCTGAAAAAGGACTCTCAATTTTATCAGTGGCAGACTTTGATCGCTGATCACCATGATAGTTATTTGGCACACTGGTGACAGTAGGAAATGAAAATCAATCAGAATCCAAATAATGCACAAGTAAAAATGCTATGATAAAATATTAATATGTCACTTATTCACAGATTTTTAAGTCAGTAGAATGTAGCATATCTTGGGAATTTTACAATACAATTATGAGCATTCTTCTTCTGTTTCTGTGCAGGACACAAGGAAAGTAATATACTCTTGTGCAAGCAAAAACAAGGTTTGGTTCTACAAAGCCCTTAACGCACAGAGAGCTCTCTCTGCTCCATACTGAAAATTCCAATCCTAGAAAAGGAAAAAAACTCAAAGGAATTTCCTGTGAAAGTTAAGATCTTAACATGCAAAGTTCTCATAAACTAAAAAAAAAGTTGGTGGTTTTTCCCCCACATTTAGAAAAGAGAGTAATAGGGGCAGCCAGGTAGCACAGCAAGTAAGAGCACCGGCCCCAGTGTTGGGATGACCTGGGGATCGAATCCGGGCTCAGACACTTAGCACCCACCCAGAAAAACCTGGCCATGTAACCTTGAGCAAGTTACTTAACCCCAATTGCTTAGGGGAGGCCAGGTAGCTCAGCGAGTAAGAGCACCAGCTCCAGTGTTGGGATGACCTGGGGATTGAATCTGGGCTCTGATACTTAGCACCACACCCAGAAATAACTGGCTGTGTAACCTTGAGCAAGTTACTTAACCCCAATTGCTTAGGGGCAGCCAGGTGGCTCAGCAAATAAGAGCACCGGCTCCAGTGTCGGGATGACCTGGGGATTGAATCTGGGCTCTGATACTTAGCACCACACCCAGAAATAACTGGCTGTGTAACCTTGAGCAAGTTATTTAACCCCTATTGCTTAAAAAAAAAAAAAAAGAAAAGAAAAGAGAGTAATCCCAAAAGATTTCCTGGGACACAGGGAAGCACAAATAGCTGTGATCTGATTCCTTCTAAAGACAACAATTATAAAAATTATAACCAAAAGAGGGCATTTTCTACTCTCCAATGTTGATTATTTAAAATGCTGTGATTCTACCTTTCTCAAAGGAAAATACTCATATCTCAACATTTAATAACTAAATTCAGTATAATCTATAGTTTCTCAAAAATTAGGGCTTTTTACATGACATATGGATATGACAACCATACATCCCACAATTTTATAGAACAGTACCAATTTCAAGAGGAAAAAAAGTGTTCTTTTAACAAGGCTTTATAAATACATCTTTTCTCAGAACTTATGTGTCCTGATTTTTGGTCCAGAAAACATGGTCACCAAACATATATATGAAAGAAAGAAGGGGCGGCTAGGTGGCGCAGTGAGTAAAGTGCCAGCCCCAGAGTCAGGAGGACCTGAGTTCGGTTCCAGCCTCAGACACTTAATACCCACACAAAAAAACTAGCTGTGTAACCTTGGGCAAATTACTTAACCCCAATTGCCCTCCAAAAGGCAAAAAAAAAAAAAGAAAGAAGTCCTACAGTCCTCTCCTTCTCCTAAAAAGATTGAAATTCACAACTACAATGAATACAAAAGAGTTAAATCCTAAAAAAAATTTCATTTTAGCAAGGCATGTGTAGTGAGAACTGATACACAAAAAGAAAAAAAATACTACTTTATACAAGCAGTAAACCTCAAAAATCTTTTTTTTAACAAAAATAAAAATATATAGTACAATAGAAACACATCTGATTAACTAAAAAAGAAATCTTTAGCTACTCTGTAGCTTTTAAATACTTTAAATGTATTTCTATCGGACTAACATATTTCATACCATACAAGATTGTTATTTCTAAAAATATTGTGAAGGATTTATAATACTGATACTATACGAGGACTTTAATATGTTACATACAGCAGTTTTTTAAAGAAAAAAAATGATATGACCTAATAAAAATTCCTCCTAAAGCAAATCTCACGTCCCTGTCCCAACAGCTTTTGTGATGATTTCCTCCAGTATCAAGTAACCCTGGTCATAAATACATATATTCTGCAATCAGTCATTTTCAGGGAATTGCAGTTTCCCAGTAAAATGACCGAAGGATAAAATTAAACTACATATTATACCTGTTATTTCCAGCCGATGAAACACGCATGTTTGATTGTTCTGGAAAATCTTCCTCATATTCCATAGGGGAAACTCTCTCTCGTCTGTTTCTGTACATCCTTAAAAATACATGGGCTTATAAAGCATACTCCATCTACAATGGAACCTCTTTACATCTCCCAAGTTTGTTTGTTTTTTTTTACATTAGATACAGGAAACATTAAATGGAGCAGAATGTCATAATGAAGTTTCACTGTAAACACACACTAATATCAATTAAAATAGGATGATACACATAAAATCTACCAGTGAACAAAAAGGCAAAAATTTACTTTAGATATTAACAATCTTTAGAATATTCAGTTTACTATAAATTATCTCAGTATGACTTCTACAAATTCAAAATGCAGATTACATTCTTTCAATATTATTCATAACACAAAATTCTTTGCCAGTTATTTTTTTAAGGAGCTAAGTACTCCCCCTAAAAGATCAGAATTTAGAGAACCCAGGCATTATATTTCAACACAGAGGTAAACAAAATAAAAGTATCACATTAGTCTTACAAATATTTTAAATCAAATGGAATATAGGCTGGGCATCAAATCATCAGAACATTTGTTTAATACCCTTAATTACAAGTAATATTCTATCACAAGGTGATGAAAAACTGCATTAGAAACAGGATAAGTCATGGAAAGAAACAAGGCTAACTTTTCTTCATTAATTATTTTTTTTAAGTTATGACTCTTAAATAACATTTTCCTTATTCAGATTTTTTTTTCCATTTGGCAAACATTGATTTCTTTTGTTGAATTTCTCCTAGAAAGAAATCAACATGATATTTTACATCCATAGTATAAGTTTAGTTTATTAGCTATCCATATATAGACATCCACAGTATAAGTTTAGTTCTACAAGTAATATTATGTTCATTGTAAATGCTAAATTAGAATTATCATATATCATTTTTCCCAAGGGTCCCACCATAGAGATATGAATTTAAATCATCTTACTTTTCACTCTTTACAAAGCCACTATACATAGTCTTTACTTTATAAATTCTAAGAAGTAATAGCTATGAAAGAAACTGAAATCCAGGATTCTGGCTTTTATTATTAACAGCTTGGCCAGATACACAGTTCTCTCCTACTCCTTACCTCATCATCTGAATCAACAAAAGCCTTCATGAGCCACTTTCAAGATATTAATTTCATTTTCATTTTAACTTGTTAAATTTTATTTTGAACCTTAATTCCATGCACCAAAATGTTCTTGACTCCATCAGCTTTGCATTGTTTCCTAGATCTTTCTCTCAAAAAGCATTAAACAAACAGCAACTCAAATTAAATCCTTAACTCAACAATGCCTCCTGATATAAGATAATTAAATTAACTGTTAGCTTTAGGATTTAAATATATTTTTTAAATAATTACAAAAAGGTCCTTGAAAAACAATGTTATGTAAAAATACTAGAATTCCAAGTGCAAAAAGAAATCTCGGATCATGGAACAAGAGGAGAATGTAAAGAGGTACTGAAATCTATCCTACTGAAACTTCTACTGATTACCTAGTAGGCACTAGCTAACTCAAGTTTTTAGGTGAGTTTTAACTAGAATTTTAATGGCAGATTATCTTTATACAGAATGAGATCTACGGGAAGAATTTATGACAAAAGAGGAGATAGAGAGCATTATGAAATACAAAATGGAATAATTTTTATTACATTCAATTAAAAAATTTTTGCATTGGGGTGGCTAGGTGGCATAGTGAATAGCGCACCAGTCCTGGATTCAGGAGGACCTGAGTTCAAATTTGGCCTCAGACACTTAACACTTACTAGCCATGTGACCTTGGGCAAGTCACTTAACCCCAATTGCCCTGCCTTCCACCCCCCAAAAAAAAGCAAAAAATATTTTTTAAAAGTTTTTGCACAGAAACCTGCAAAACAATTTTTACATTCAGTATCTCTGATAAAAGCTTGATTTCTCAAAAGATAGAGAAACTGAGTCAAATTTATAAGGATACAAATCATTCACCAATTGATAAATGGTCAAAGGATAGGAACAGGCATTTTCAAATGAAGAAATTAAAGCTCTCTATAGTAACATGAAAAAATGCTCTAAATCACTATTGGTTAGGGAAAAGCAAATTAAAACAACTCTGAGATAGCACCTCACACCCATCAGATTGGCTAACATGACAGAAAAGGAAAATGACAACTACTGGAGATGTGGGAAAATTGGGAAACTAATGTACTGTTGATTTGGAACTATGCCCACACGGCAATCAAACTGCATACCTTTTGATCCAGCAATACCACTACTAGGCCTGTATCCCAAAGAGATCATAAGAAAAGGAAAAAGGACCAATATGTACAAAAATACTTATAACAGCTCTTTTTGTGGTGGCCAAGAACTGGAAATTGAGGGAATGTCCATCAATTGGGGAATGGCTGAATAAGCTGTGGTACATGAATGTAATAAGAGTACTATTGTGCTATAAGAAATGATGAGCAGGCAAATTTCAGAAAAACCTGGAATGATTTACATAAACTGATACCGAGTGAAGTAAGCAGAACCAGGAGATTATTGTACACAGCAACAGCAATACTGTGCAATAATCAACTATGACAGGCTCTTCTCAGCACTACAATTATTCAATTCCAAAAGAGTCAAGATGGAAAATGCTATCCACATCCAGGGAATGAACTATGGAGTCTGAATGCAGACCAAAAATACTATTTTCACTTTTTCAATTTTTTTTTCTTCATGGTTTTTTCCCTTCTGTTCTGTTTCTTCTTCTACAACATGACTAATGTGAAAATATATTAACATGACTGCACATGTATAACATATATCTCAGATTGTTTACCATCTTGGGGAAGAAGGAGGAAGAAGGAAGAGAAAAAAATTTGGAACTCAAAATCTTATAAAAAATTAAAGTTGAAAACTATCTTTACATGTAATTGTGAAAAGTAAAGTTCTATTTAAAAAATAAATTGGAATAAGATCTATGTACCTAGAGATAAAAGCATTGTGCTAGGCTTTGTGAAAGATAAGAAGACAATTAAGACAAAGATCTTTCTATAGAGAATTTTCCAGTCTAGCTCATAGCTAAGCAGAAGGTTGAAGGCAGAGGGACTAGTCAGGGGAATCCACATCATTTAGTAGGAATGTAGTCAAAATTTAAGCAGATTACAAGAAAAATAATCTTATTGATCTTCAAATATTGAAAAATGATGAAAAAATTAAGAGGTTAAGACAAATACATAAATAACAAAAGGACAAGGGAAGATGTACTTTCTTTTGAAAATGAAATGCTGATTCTTATAACTATAAATTTCAGAGAAAATGCTGATATTCATTGGTAGGAGTTCCTTATTAAGAGTTTAAAACATGGTTCTAGTTCCTATTTTACTTAAGGTCGAGAAGTTCAACTGGTAATTGCATATATAGAACTGAAGCTCAAGAAAGAGATGGAGGCTGGATATGTATACGAAATAATCTATACAGAGATGACAGTTAAACTAATAGGAGATGGTGAGATGAGAAGAGATGAAAGGAGAGGAGAGGGAGGGAGAGAGACAGAGACGCAGAGAGAATTAGTATTTAGGAGAAAGTTCTAATTCGATAAACAAAAACACCATTATAAAATTTCACTTGTAATTATGAAGCACAAGAATTATATGTATGTATATATACATATGTGTATATATGTAACTATATATGTAAATGTGTTTATATATGTATATTATTGTTTTTATATAATGTATGTATATATAATTGTTTATATAAATGATTGTTTTTTATATCTAAAAAAAAAGAAAAAACGAAAATGAAATGCTGAGGCCCTCTAAGTGATATCTGGCTAGTTGTTAAGGAAACTAAAGAATATTTCAGCAGTGGTAGATTTTTCTTTTTAATTATAATACTTAGAGTAGGTTTTTCTTACAGACATGGATCCTATCAAAGAAATTCAAACAGAATGAAAAAGTTTCTAATTAAAAAAAAAAATCACCCACAAGATAGGGTAAATTGGAAGGTCAAATTACTCTGAATGTGTAGCATCATTTCCATGAAAAGAAAGAATATAATATTCTTTAAAGTTTTAGAGAAAAAAATTAGCAAAGTTTGTCTTTTTGTTCTCTAGAAATTTTTTATTGTTTTTATAGTTTTGTGGTTCTTCAGCTACCTAAACAATTTCCTATCACATTTTTAATAAATTCATCTTTTAGTAATTCTCAAGTACCTCTGACCTGTAGGATTCTTTACAATTTATGGGTGTATTTTTAAAGTTAACTGAACCTCTCTAGAGAAAGTGGTTGGAATCTACTGTAAGGAAAGGAAGGAAACAGGGAATGGCTTTATTATTCCTGTCTCTTTCCCTATTAGCATAAAGGGCTGACCATGATGGGTGATGAAGAAACAAAAGAGAGAAATCCGGAGTCAACTGATATACCACAGTCTTTCTTTTTCCATCCACAGGAAAGTGAGAAGTGCCAGGCAGTAAGTAGTGTGCTGATAAATGTTTAACAACTAGATCTCCCCTCCCCCCAAAAAATGTTCACACATGACACACTTTTAAGCTTAATGAGCATTATTAACTTTTTTCCATTACTTTCTGAAATCTATACAATGAACAAAATAATAAATCAAGCACTGATTTATAGCATTTGTTAATTTCCAAGATATAAATGCTCATACTGAAAACTAACAATCAGGAAGCTGATAAGAATAGGCTCCAGAACAGTCCTAGAAGGGACAGGATCTGGAGACTATCACTATCAGGCCTGAAAATACAATACAAATAATCCAAATGTCCCCAGTACCATACAACTCAGAGGTGTGTATTTTATATCCACACCCAAGCATTTTAGTTAGAACTCTAGATTGGCTTCAGAAACACAAAAATAGCATAATCACTTAACTTAAACTCCTGTCCAAAACGCTACTCACTCACTTTCCCCCAAAACACTCTCCACCTCCTACCTCCCCTACTGCTGTACCATCCTCCCAGTCCCTCAGGCTCCAAACCTAGGAATCATCTTGAACTCTTCACTCTCATCCCCCATTATCCAGGTGCAGGTCAGTTGATTTCAACACTGCAGCATCTCTCCATTACACCCCCTTCTCTCCATACACTGCCATCACTCTAGTGAGAGTCCTCATCACCTCACATCTGGATTACTGCAATAGTCTAACAGTGAGTTTGCCTGCCTCAAGTTTATCTCTGCTAAAATCCATTTTCTATTCAGTCACTAAAATGATTTTCCTAAAGTGCAGATTCAACCATGTCACACACACCCATATTTAATAAACTCCAGTGGCTCCTTATCACCTCACCTCCAGAATCAAATACAAAATAATCTGTTTGGCATCCAAAGGCCTTCATACCTAACCTCCTACCTTTCCAGTCTTCTTACGCCTCACTCCCCTTGATCAATGACCCTGACCTCCTGACTATTCCCCGAACAAGGCACTCAGCTCCAGGAATTCAAAAGAAGCCTTTGGGATATCTAGGTGACACAGTGGATGGAGCACTGAGCTTGGAATCAGGAAGATTCATCTTCTTGAGTCCAAATCCAATCTCAGAGACACTTACTAGCTGTTTGATCCTGGGCAAGTCACTTAACCCTGTTTGTTTCAGTTTCTCATCTGTAAAATGAGCCAGAAAAGGATATGCCAAACCAGTTCAGTATCTTTGCCAAGAAATTCCAAAATGGGGTCATGAGAAGTCAAACACTACAGAAACAACTTCCCCAACTTTTATTAATCCCAGGGCCTTTCCTCAGTTAATTATTTCCTATTTATCCTGTATATAGTTTGCTTTATATATAATTATTTGCATGCAATCTCTCCCATTCAACTATTAACTGTAAACTCCTTGAGGGCAGGGTCTGACTTTTGTCTCTTTTTGTATCCCTAGAGTTTAGCACCTGGAACAGAATAGGCACTTAATAAATGTTTAGTTTAAATATTTAGTTTAGCTCGTTTTGGGCTTCATCTGCCACTGTAGTTAGAAGAAAGGTACAACTGCCATAAATTGATTCTTCCTGTTCCTCTACACTGCAAGGGAGGGAAAGGGAAAGGAGGGAAAAGGAAGAAGGAAGAGAGAAAGCAGAAGAGAAAAGGGGAAATAGAAAAAATGGAAAAGGAATGAAGAAAGAGGGAAAGGGGAAGGGATGCCTTCTGGGAAAAGCATCTTTTCTATTATATGGGCACTCTTTACTAAGCAATAAATACATTGGTCCATAAAAAAATAATTTTTTTAAAAGAGGTAATAATAATCCCACATGCCCAAGGCAACCAAGTTTATATAAATAGCTATAGACCAAGTCTATTTTAGGAAAAGAAAAGAGGAATTCAACCTAGTATGGCTGTGAGTTACAGTGGTTTTTCAGTCATCTATTTTTAATGTGAATTAACAACTTGCTATGATAATAAATAACTTTCCCCTTTTTCTTAAACAGCAATACCAAACAAGCCATTTCAGAAATGAATTATTAACCTAGTATAGACTTCAGTGATACAGTATTCTAAAAAAAAAATTATCATTATGCTGGACCTATATTTATACCACTCTGAAGGGAAAAAAAATGTTTCTTCTCAACAACGTCGATATTATAAGTGGATTACACTATAAAGTATTCCCATAATGGATGTTAAAGGAAAGCTTGGAGCTCACATTTCATATCATACCACTTCTTTCTAATTATTTTCCTATTTATTTCTTACATTCAACCTTGAACCCGTCATGTTAATAAATGGCGTCTCCATTTAACCACCCAAATGGACAACAATTTGATAGAAATATAAAATAAATCAGAGAACTTTAGAATTCTGAAATCCACTTAGATTGAATTCAATCCAACAGAATGAAATCCATTTTTAAAGGGATTTCAAGATTATAGCTAATGTTTTAGAAGGGTTCTCATAGGTCAACTAGTCCAGTCATCTAAATGAGTGAGGAATAAGTGAGGAAACTTAGGAAACAACTGAGGAATCTGAGTCCCTGAGAGCTTAAGTGACGTGTCAAGGTCACACAAATAATTTAAGTTTCAGAGACTGGACTTGATTTTATGGCCTCTGAATCTAGACTGAATGCTCTTTCTCCTATATTTTACTTCCTTTAATAACCATAATCTCAAATATTAATATTCTAGCTGAGCAAAGTAGTTGTCATAATTTTAAGCATATACTTAATGCTTTCTGCAACTAACAGATACCATCTGAAATTAGCTACGCATTTCAGAAATATACACATTTGTAGTGAGTATTAGGATATTTGCCCTTTCTCTCTCTCTCCCCTCTTCTCAGAGTAATTGAGGAAAATAAAGTGTATCTGCACCAAAGCATACGCATGATGATGACTGGACCAGGTGATTGTCAGAGACCAAACAAGTCAGTCTAAGAAGAAAGGTCTATGGGTAAGAATGGAAACAACAGGATTGAGGACCAAATAAAAAGATTAAGGATGGCTTTTTGCATTTAAGTGTTATGGGAAAATGGCATCAAAAGACTGGAGGACTAGAGATTGGAAGACTACTCTGACCTTGATTGAGAAACTAGGGTAGTGTTTTAACTGTTTCACAGCTCTGTGAGAAGAAGGAAAGAAAGAAAGACATTCCCACACAGAGAAATGCCATACATGCTCCTCCAAGGCAGGACTAGTAGGGAAGAATTTCTATCTGATCTAGAGCTGGATGATTTGGAACCTACAAGATTATCTAGCCCAGGGGTTCTTAACCTTTTTAATGTCATGGATCCCTTCACAGCCAGAATAATGTTTTAAAAGGCATGAAATAAAAGGAAAACCAATCATATTAAAATAGAGTTATCGACTTTTTAAAATTCTCTGACTACAGGTTAAGAATGAGGAAAATGAGGCTTCAAAGAAAGTAAAGTTACTTGTTAAAATTCACA
The DNA here is from genome assembly GCF_028583685.1 of Petaurus breviceps papuanus. Classification (NCBI taxonomy): domain Eukaryota; kingdom Metazoa; phylum Chordata; class Mammalia; order Diprotodontia; family Petauridae; genus Petaurus; species Petaurus breviceps. The sequence continues at coordinate 77,979,335 of NW_027186304.1, read as the reverse complement.
AACACATTCTACCATGCTTTAGCTTACATATATTTTTGAGGCTATTGGTTGTTCATTCTCAGATTTCTATTTTGTCTTCCTCCCTTTAACAAAATGTTCTTTGGTAACATTGTGAGCTATATGTTTTCAAGTTATGAATCTAACATACTGTAGTAAAGGGGTATTATGCATACCTTTTCTAATTTACTAAATTATACTTATAAGCTAATACAACCCCCCAGGTACAAGATGAGAACATAAAAACCCTCCTGAGGCCTTCAATTTCTTCTCTCCCCCGTTCAGTCTCTCTAACCCATCACCAAAATCACTATGTATATCAAGTGGGCAGATATACTGTACCTTATGCTATGTGCTATAATATATTTGGGGTGGAAAGAGAAAGGGAATTGAGACCTGTAATTTCATTAGTGTAGGGAATTCCAGGTGTAGAAATTGTTCAGGAGCAGCTAAGTGGCGCAGTGAGTAAAGTGCCGGCCCCGGAGTCAGGATGACCCGAGTTCAGTTCCGGCCTCAGACACTTAACACAAAAAAACTAGCCATGTAACCTTGGGCAAGTTACTTAACCCCAACTGCCCTCCAAAAGGCAAAAGAAAAAAAAAGAAACTGTTCTTCCTTCCCCATCATTTTTGTGTCCACAAGGGGCACTAACAAAGAAGTAAAACCAGACTTGGGTAACTTGGATGTTGATCACACTAAAAGCAATGTCATAAAAAAATCAGTTGAAAAAACTAAGAAGTTAGCCTCGCAAAAAGAATACCTAGGAGGACATGTGATGAGAGTCTTCACATAACTGAAGGGTTTTGTGAAAGAAAATCAGAAAGAAAACTTCCTGACTCTCACGTAGTCCAGCCCTTGTTCACTACACTACAGTGACCTTCTATTGAAAAGTCCCTCAAAGGGTTTTATAAATGAAATACATGAAGTTACCAGTTAGACTAAATATGCCCTGAGGTCTCTTCCAACTGGGCAGTTCCATAATCCCATTCTACTGGATGGACTGCCCAGGTCACAGAGCTAGTTAGTCAGGATTGTGCTGACAAGAAGTGTGACTCTGGGCAAGTCATTTAACATCTATCTGTAACAGGTCTCAGTTTCCTCATGAGTGGGTTGAATTACATGAGCTCTAAGATTCCTTCCAGCTAAAACACTGTAGTTGGTTTATGGTATATAGTAGTAACCAAAGTTATTTTTGCTTGGTTTTTTTTTTAAAGTTAAAATGTTTAGGAAATTTTTGCTGATTAACAATTGCAAAAAGTCAGCCTAGTGGCTGACTGTGTTATGACAGCTTAAATGATTATTTTAAAGCTAAAAAAATAAATTTTAAAGTCAAATTTATTTAAATTTTTAAAAATAAAACTTTGTTTGGAGAAAAGTCCAAAAGACTATAAATATTATCCAAAAAGTAAAAATATTCCATAAGCATAAATAGACTAAAAAATATAACATAGGCTTTAACCAGATAGTTATTTATTCCTAACTTGACCACATATGTCTCCTAAGTTTTCTCAAATCATTTCACAACCTTTTGTTTAATTTTTCCTACCTGCTTAATGTTAAAATTCATGTTTATAGTACAGCATAATATATTATAACCTATGAAAAACAAAGGTTCTACGTGATTTAAGAAAGAAAAATATGAAAATAAAAATTACTTTTAAAAACTACAATATTCTGTCTTTCCATTTTGCTTGCAGAAGGGGGAAAATTCAATCAGTAAGGGACACACACTCAGGAAAACAATAGTTCCCAATCATTTCAAGCAGCAGGACTATTTTTTAATCTCAAAAATGTTTGCAGACTTCTACATTATAGCTGTAACATTAGAATCTGCTCAACTGAGAAAACATACAACAAAAAGCTACTATGGGGCAGCAAGATGGCACAGTGAATAGAGCACTGGCCCTGGAGTCAGGAGGACCTAAGTTCAAATTCGAATTCAGACACTTGACACACTAGCTATCTTGGGCAAGTCACTTAACCCCAATTGCCTTGCCTTCCCCCTTCCAAAAAAAAAGCTACTATAAATTCAACAATGCTTTTAAATGAATTTGTATTTTAATAATTTCAAGGGCATCTAAACACATCTGAAAAATAATAATATATATCCATGCAAGAAAAACTGTTTCTTCAGGCTACCGAGGGTATGTTTGTTTATTGATCATACTGAATCACACATGGAGATGTGCCCCCCTGCAATCACCTTGTCAACCATCTAAAATCTGAGGAGGACAATTTGGTAACCAATGCACTAGAATAAGGTCCAACAAATTCTATCAATTCTTACATAAAAATCTTAAAAATTAACTACCTAAATATCAGTAAGTACTTCAAGACACTCAATATTCTACCTCAAGTAGAAGATGCCCAAGGCCAGCAACTCTGTGAGGGTACTTAAGTTTCTAGAGGCTCAAAAACTGCTGAACTGTCTACAACCCTGTGTCTTCAAATACTTTCTCCTTCAATTCTTTGAGCTAATAGTACTGTCTAGTAAACACTCTCACCCTCCAAATAAGCGTGAAATCCTTTGTCCATCCTATAAACAATTTACAAATTTGAACAAATCTGAAAACCAGAAGTAAAAATTTAATATGTTTTATAACTGTCTCTGACCCAAATCTTTTGTTATAATTTACAACTGTTTTATCTTCATCCATCATGGCTAATTCAGAAATATGTTTTGCATGACTTCATATGTATAAAAGGTATTCTATCTCTTGCCTTCTCAATTGGCTGGGGATGGGAGGCAGGGGAAGAATTTGGAACTGAAAATAAAAACAAAATTTAAAAACAGAGTTCACATTATTAACCTTGATTTGTTAAATATTTCTTAAAACATATTAAGATTAATAAACAATTCTAAATTCACAGGATGTTAGAGCTAGAAGGAAACTTAAAAATATATAGTACAATTCATTCGTTTAGATGAAGAGATTGCTCTTATCTAATTCATCCTTAAGACAATCCACAAGGATATGAAGTATAAAGCTTACTATAAAAGGGTACATGTCATGCCAACATGATTTCAATTACTATGAGATTCATAGGAAAAGAAATGAATTTTTTAATAATCAAGACCCAAGATATCTGTCATTTCATTTTTATGATGAGAAGTTAGAAGCAGTCTGTGTAAAGATATCTTCAAAACATTTATTTCAGAAACATGAACAAAAACGTAACCAATTTCATGTGAATAAACAAATTAGGAATAGTATTAAGACTATCTAGCAATGCATAAATTATAGGCAAATTATATCTATAAAAATGAAAATTTAGTTTTTTGACATACCCTCAAAGTTACCCTGGGAAACAAAATATAAATAGGCTTCTAATAAAAAAAAAAAAAAGAACTAAAGCAAAAATCGTTGCATCGTATTGCCCAAAATTCTAGTAAAAAAGTTGTCTTCTAATATATCCTAAAAACAAACAGATTTTATAACTTTATAGTTGGAATCAAAGGGCTTATCAGTGCAAGCTTCATAGGCCATGTATGACTATATCCTGAACAGGAAACAATAATAACCTTAATAAAACAATGATATTGCTAAAGTTTTACTGGCTACACTTTAGGGATAGCCTCAAATCGAGCACAAAATAGTAGTTCTGACTAGAGGTCACACATAAAAGAAAAACAATGAAAAATAAAAGAAAAAAAAGGAAAGAAAGAAAAACAATGACATGGTCTTCACTAGAGGACCCTCCCACACCCTCCCCCAAAAAAGCAGTAATTAAATGTAAATGAAAAAAGGCTTGCATGTCCTGAGGAACCACTATTCCAGAGTTCAAGGACAAGAAAAGTCCCCTAATTATGTGTCTTTTCAGTATGTTAGGTTGCCTTCCTCCTTTCTAATGTTATCTTCAAATACAACAAAAAACAACAAAGAATTTCAAACATTCTCTACAATTTAAAAAATCAGATTTAGAATTGGGTAATTTACATTCTATTCTCACAATTATATTCGATTTTATCTATCTTACTTGAGCTACAACATAAATCATGAGTTAAAATCATGAATTAAAATATTGAATATGAAATAAATATGAGATTTATCAAAATTAGCAGAGAAAAGATAAGCATTTTTAATATGATTAATATTGAAAATAACAAAAGATAGTACAGTTTAATGGACAGAGAGCCAGTCTTAAAACTAAGAAGAACTGGGTTCAAATCTTACCTTTACCCCATCCTAGCTGTGACCTTCCTCAAGGCCCTTAATCTCTCAAGTGTTCTAGGCTACTCTCAAAGACCATGAGATGAAAAAGAGGGACTAACCTGAGGAGAGGGTTGGCAGAGAAAATTTCCTCCCATGGTAGTTTGCTATTGTAATGAAATCACCAGTCTAGTCCCTATTCCCTTATTACTAATATTTTGGGCAATGACTAAACAGGATTATCCTGCAGAGAAACGTCGAATGGTTTTTGTCTTTGGACAAATAAATATAAGAGATACAATATAGGCAAGAAATACACTTTGAACCTTTTCACATTAAACAATCAGACCACAATAAAGAAACAATTTCATCATACGCAGTTTCTAGTGCCAAATCAAAGTGAGAATGAGGCTTTATGTGTTAAGACTAAGATCATTACATAGCAATCACAGAGCCATCATGAGAAATCATGCCAAGAATCTGAAGCTTTTCAGGTACTTTGATCAGAAGACTGCTAATGCCAGGCTAGTGAAGCACACTGTTCAATAAGCAACTTAAAAGCACAGGCAAAGCTATATATATATATATCAAAAGTTCATAGACGTTTAAGAAAAAATAAAACTACTACTCAAATAAAGTTGCCCCTCCCTACACCAAAACAGTAAATATAGTAACAAGGACATTAAAGAAATTAATAAAACATAAAAATAAAAATGGAATTTTAAATACCTGTCCGTTGTAAACACCCTCAAAGGTCTTCCATCAAAATCACTTTCGTATCTAAACCTTGGGTCCATTTCTGCACTTCCTTCAGGATCACAGTTTGGTCTATAATAGCGTCGGTCAAAATTTTGATCTTCTTTAAACTTCTGGTATCTTCTGCCAGGAACATCAACTTTGTTGGCAATCTCGTGTTTTCTATTGGAAATGTCTGCTTCATTAGGTTTTTTATGTGGTTTTGCATCCCTTAACTCGATTTCATCATCCAGTCTTCGATATCTGTCCTCCTCCAATCGTCTCTGGGTTAAAAGCTCTTCATAGGTCTCTGAAACATCTTTTTGGGGGGCTTCTGGATTTCTGTTTGATGGCTGTATTTGTGAATGTAAATCGGACTTAACTTTACTGATAGTGGTTTTATTTCCTTCACTTTCATGCTGTCCAATTAAAAAAAAATTTTAAGTAATGCTCACTACAAGAGAGTAATCATTCAAACTATCTCTTGGTTCTACTTACATTTAAAACAACTCTGGCATTTTATTATGTAAGAAAAAATATCACATTTAAAAATATTAAATCCTCCCCAAGAATTTCTGTGTAAATCAAAATAAATTATGTGCATGCACACACATATTTAAAATAGAAAAATGGTTAAGTAATTGATAGATAAGGAAATGGGGTTAGGTATAACCATAATTCCAAAAGAAGAGCCATGTATCTTGATTGCTGGCTATTTTTTTATTTCGAACTAGGCTATATTTAGACACAGAGACTACTGAAAGTGAGTAGAGCCTACGTCAGCAGAAACTAAGTGATTCTTATGATATATACTTGGTCTTTTTAAAGAAAATTTTAAAATCAAGTTTAAAATTTAAACAAATGTCCAAAAAGAACTATACAACTAAATCAAACAGGATAGATTAAGGTCTTATAAAAAAAAAAGATAATAACACCAATTGAAGTTTAGTACTTCCACAAATAAGGCAACTAATTTCAATTTTAGGGAAGGAGGGGGCAGCTAGGTGATGCAGTGAATAGAGCACCAACCCAGGAGTCAGGAAGGCCTGAGTTCAAATCCAGCCTGAGACACTTAACACAAAACTAGCCGTGTGACCTTGGGCAAGTCACTTAACCCCAACTGCCCTATCTTCCCCCTCCAAAAAGGAAAAAAAAAAATTAGGGAAGGAGGGAGAGAATAAGCATTTAAGCACCTGCTATCTGCCAGGCAGTCTGCTAAGTACTTTACAAATATCTCATTTGATCCTCAAAATAATTCTGGGAGGTAGATGCTATTATTATCCCCATTTTACAGTTGAGGAAACTGAAGTAGACAGAGGGAAAGTGATTTGCCTAGAGTCACAAAGATAGTATATCCCTGAACTAGATTTGGGCTCAGACCTTCTTGACTCCAGGACCTGAGCTCTAACCATTGTGCTACACAGCTGCCTCGAATTTTAAAACTGCTCTGCTATCAATTCAATTCTATAAAACCCTAAATTAAAACAGTAGGTCTAATTATTTTTATTCTTATTTTTTCAATATTCAAGCTATATTTTTTTAAGTAAAAGGATCATCTAAACAATTTTACAAAACCTTGAAAACTATTCTAAAAACAGCTAAAAACCGTATCTTTAGTATATATGGCATATTTCATTGACTTCCAACTCAATAATTACTCTATTTACAAGCTGTAAAATCTTTTTTCTTAGGACACAGCACTTGGGGAGTTCTTGGACTCCTTCCCAATGCCCCAAAATCTCATTACCACACATCAGGGAAAGCAGTCTGGGGTAATTTAAAATAAGAAGAACAACCAGCATTTACATAGTGTTTAAAGTTTGCAAAGCATTTTACAAATATTAACTGATTCAATCCTCACAACAACTCCAGGAGTTGTATTATTATTATCCCTATTTTACAGATGAAAAAACTGAGGCAGGAAGAGATTAAGTGGCTTGCCCAAGTCACACAGCTAGTAAATTACTAAGGCTGGATTTCAGTTCAGGTCTTCCTGACTCCAGGTCTAGCACTATCATCCTGCGACTCCTTACTACCTATCCCACACAACTGACAATAGAAACCATAGGGAAAATTGAGAGTAAGTGTGTAATCTGGGGTCTTTGAGCTTCTATGGCCAATGGAGGTACAGACAAGCTTGTGCAGTAACTTAGAATCTATAATTCCTCTCATATCCCCATAGTGCCTCCATCTTAACCTTTTTTACATCAGAGATTATTCCCTTTGGCATTCTGGGGACTCCTTTGGACACCTCTTTAGTATGTTTTTAAGTGTACAAAATACACAGGATTAAAAAACAAACTTTATATTAAAATACTGTTATCTATCCATATATGTATGCATGCACACACACACATATCCCTCAAGTTAAAAAAACCCAGCTCTATGCCAAATTCTACACTAGATCAGGGTTATTTTCACAATTTAATGTCCCTTTCCCAGGAGGGGACAGAGGAAGTGATTCAAAAGTGGATGATAGTGTAGAATTGAATTAGCTCTCAAAGGGGTTGGGATTACACAGGGGAAAGAGTGTGGCTAATCCAGCCTGAGAAAGTGTTAAGTAATAAACGGACTGGAAATTACAATGAGGACAAAGAACAAGGTTGGGAGTAGTAGGGCCTAGAAAAAGATGGGATGATAAAATATTACAACAAGATAAAGGAATTTCAGAGTTCATGAATATGGAAGCAGAATACCTGTAGGTCATGGCAAGATCAAGGTTACAACCATTCCTGTATGTAGCTAGAGGAAGTGAAGGAGTACATCACTGGACTGGAGGCAATTAAGAACTGGCAAGTAAAGAGTATTTCACTGAATATGAATATGTACGTTGAAATCTTTTAGCACAAGGGTAGAAATTTGAGTAGCGACAGTGAGGCAGATACTAGTAATTAAGAAAGGAGAATTTCCAGTAGGTCAGTAACCACCAACCACCAGGAATTTTGTTGGGTGATAAATTTGGATACAAAAGAGAAATTGCTAGGTGACAGTGGCAGAGGAAAAGTTTAGAAGTGACAATGGGAGCAAGGAAGAGTCCAATTCCCCCAGCATCATATGGCGTATGAGAAGTGTAGCCCACACTGCAAAGGGTAGCCAGGAAAAAAGCAGTATGCAGAGGGAGCCAGCTCTCGGCAGATGCCAGAAAATGGAAAGAGGGAGAGAGGAAAAGATTTAAGATGATACAAAGTTTTCTCATGATAGAGCAGACAGCAAAGAAAGAGAGAACAAATCTACAGTAATATTACCACTGGCAAATGGGAGTGAGATAGATGTTAAATAGTTTTTTAAAAGTTGCTATAGCTGAAAAGTGCATAACCCTGTGTTTAACCTAGTGATGAGTATCTTTGCTTTTAGACAGTCTTATACTCAAATGTCAGTCTGTCAGGGGTATGTACTCCAAGCCTTCCCAGATGAGTAGGACATGCTAGAATTTACATACATGCCTAATGACACGATGCAGTCACCTTTATGACATGATAATACAAAATGGTGGGACTTTGGTAGCATTCTACTGGGGATTTAATGAATATTTCTTGATTTGAGCTGAATTCTGTTCCCAGAAGGAGTACCTCATAAGGCACTCTTCTTCTGGTCTCCTCATGTCTGGTTTGTTCTTTAGTAGCAAGTTAAGATGGAGAATGCAAAAGGAAATGGGAGAGATTAACCTCGGAGAAAAATGAATCCAGGCTGAGCATCAGTGCACAGAAAGAAATTCACTGAGGGTCAATGATTACATGACTCAAGGTCATCCCTACCAAGTCAACCTCATTGCTGGTTGTGGCGCTGTGTCCTATGAGGCCTCAGGAAGATCACTTACAGCAAGGAAAAGGAGGTATGGCCTGGGGAGTTTGAAGTAGATCAAGAGGCAGTTTTATCCCAAGGTCTGACCCATATTAATGTTGTCTATTTTTTTAAACTACTGTTTCAAATGTTTTAGAGTATTGCTCCAAATATGGGGCATACTTATTTTTCAGCATGTGGTTACTTTAAAAAAATTTTTTTTTAATTTTTCCTTTCAAGAAAATCATTTTATGGACAGTCTAAAGCAACAGGCTGAATCACTACAGATTCTGACAGCTTGTAAATTTTGGATGTGTCTGACAGCTTTCTCTTAAGGTAAGTCATTTGTCTTCAAAAGATTTATATTAATAACTTGGTAAAAATCTTTAAAGGACAATTATTTTTACAGCATAACAAAAACTGATAAATATAAATAGTTTGTATCTCTAAAGAAGTTATTTCAGCAAAACCTACCTCTGGATTTTTCTTCTCAACTTCTCTTAACTTTTCATTCCATTCTTCCTTGTCCCTGAGAAACTGATTGTACTCTTTGTTTCTTTCAAGTTTCAATCTCTCCTTAAGAAAGACATCAAAAAAGGTGTCACAATTTTAAACAACTGAAAAGGTGAACAACTTTATAGAAGGATTCTTATTATATTAACATCACTAGGTTTATAATGAAATACAGTGCAACAGAGACAAAAAAGGAAATCCAAGTCAGAATAATCTTATAACACAAAACAAAGTAAAATAATGGAAAAGGTTCTATTCAAACAATATGTACTTCTTATATTAAGAAACATCCTTAAATATTACTTTCCATGTTTTATTAAAACACTAAATTTGAAAAAATACAAATAAAAAGCAAGTAAATTACACGATTGGATATTATTCATTATATTTAGCATATTTAGTGAACAAATATATCTTCTTGCATAACAAGTTTTACACTTCCTCTGAATAATACTTGTGTTTAAGAAACCAGGCACAGGTCTCTGGAAAACTTTTGGGATGATCTGTCCCATAAGTAGTATCTAACAGTAAACAACTACCATCCTTCCTGTGAGTCTTGTATGATCTGGCTTCCATTCCTACCCTCTACTGAAAATTCTCTAAACTACTACTGACCTCTCAACTGCTAAACGTAATGGGTTTTTTCAATCTTCAGTCTTATTGGCAGTTCGATAGTTAAATGCTTTCTGTACCATGTAGTACTGTTGGCAGCCCTTCTCTCCTCTGAGCCTCTACCATCCCCCAATCATAAATATTTTCTTCTGTGTTTATGACACTGATCTTGCTGGGTTCCACTTGTCAATGTCCTCCACGGGGCAAAAGGATTTGAGAGGTGGAAGGGGCCCAGGCAGACATGAAGTCCAACCAATGCTTGGACCGTGAATCCTCACTTCAGCATCTTCTTCTTCTTGCCCTCTAAATGTACTTGATTCCCAAAGCTCTGTCCTCAGTGCCTTCCTATATTAACTCCATTTGAGATCTAACATACTTCCATCATGCAGAGGTCTCCCATAGCAATATAATCAGTCCAGATCTCTCCTCTGAGCATTCCCAATTACATTATGAATGTTTCCTTCTGCATTCAATGTTCTGCCAAGACCTCAAATTCAACACTAATTCACTGAATTCACCTCATAACTTCTCTGTTTCTATGGAGGACATCAATCCAATCATGCAGACTTGAAAACTACATCACTTTTCATTTTTCCCTCTTCCTCATCCCAGTCATTTAATCAGCTATCAAGTTCAGTTGATTCTACCTTAACAATATTTCTTCCATCTGTTTCACTTTCACTAACACCAATCTTCAATTTCTCATCTTTATTGCCTGAACTTTATTTAAGATCCTAACAATCTTTCCTAACTTTAGTTGCCCCTCTTTCAATCCATCATCTATACAACTGCCAAAATAATCTTCATAATGAACAAATCTGAACTTGTCACTCCTCTGCTCAAAAACTTTCATAGGTGACTTGTTGTCTATAGGATAAAATTTAAATTCTGTAGCCTAGCACTTAAGACACTGCACAATCTAGCACAAATCTACCCTTCCAGGCTTATTTCATGCTTTTTTTTATCAACAAACAAACAGATTAAGCATCTATTTGCTAGGCAATAAGGATACAAATACAAATATGAAAAAGTGCCTGCATTCAAAGAGTTTTTATTCTATTGGGGAGACCACATGTATGTGTGTATGTGTGTGTATATATATACGCACACACACATATATACACAGACACATACTATATGTGTGTGTATATACATGAGTATACATATATGCATATAAGTATATATATATGTCTACATAGACACACACAAATACATATAAAATAGATAAGCAATTTTGGAGGTAGAAGGCACTAGCAAGTGGCAAATCAGGAATGGTTTCATGTAGAAGGTGGCACTTAAGCCAGGTTCTCCACAAACTTTTTACTTTAGCCAACCTATATTACTAGTTGTTGGATTCATTCCTTATTTTTGTAGGGTTCATCCTTTATGCCTAAAACATACTGCTGTTTCACATCTCTTAAAATTAAACCCTTTTTCTATAAAATCTAGCTCAGGTGCCACTTCCTCTGTCAAGCCTTCCCTAATCTTGTCCAAAGAAAAGTCAGCTTAAATTTTTTAAGGGGGCTGTATCAAAATTTCTCTTTAACCTTATCACGTTCCACATAATGACACACTTATGTTGTATGCACCCCACAGACAGACTCAAGTGTTGTCTTTTATCTTTGTATCCTCAAAATCTAGCATAATGCCTTCTTATACCTAGCAGTTATTTAATTATTGTTTAATTTAAATGAATTAAAATAAGAAGTAAGCATCCAAATACAACCAAAACTTCAACCTATATAAAAGATATAAGTATGCTTTCAGCACCACTCTTCTCTGTCATAAAGAAAATTAACAATTCTTAAATTTTGTATATTTTAAGTTAAATATATATTAGTGATATGAAGCATTTTTATATGGCTGTTAATGGCACTTCTTTTAAAACCATTCATATCTCGTGAGAGAAAATTACTCTTCATTTTATATGTTTCAAACCCCTGTATCCCTATTAACTATATATTAAGATGGCATAAGATAAGATTTGTGATTTCTTTGGCATAAGGAATTCCCACTAAAGAAATGACACTTTCTCTGCAATTCATAGTCATTTTAAGGAGTTGCTCAGAGCAATGGAGAAGTTAAATGACTTGCTCAGGGTCATGAAGCCAATACGTATGGACAGCAAACTTAAACTTCATGCTTTCTAACTGACTCCAACACCCTATCCACTACACATGGCTCTGCCTTCTCAGTATATTGTTCCCAGAGATGAGTCAGAAACTCTAAGGCATAAAATTAGATTTCTGATGGGCGGGATGAGGAAAAAAGAAAGGGAGAGTGGGGGTAGGAGTTCTGCTAAATAATCTAAGTGGCAGTAGCTACGCATACATACCCACATCCATCTACAAAATTATCTACATATGTATACACACAAATAAAAATAAGACAACATGGTATAGGTGGAAGACCTGGATCCAACTCCTACCTCAGACACTAGTTATGAGAAACTAGGTAAGTCACTTCACCTCTGTCCCTCAGGCAACTCTCTAGGACTAAATCACAGACACGCTGTTGTGTGCCTTATTACAGGAACTTATTCAAGTTCCTATAATCAGGATTTCACCACACAAACGAGATCAAAGAACCTTTGTATTTTCATGTACATATACATCTAATTGTGTGCGCACACAGCTGTGAATGTGGGGGAGGGATGTTACAAAAGAGGCTTTTATGGTGGGGGAGATATATGAAGAAACAACTGTGGCATAAAAAAAAACAAAAGGTGTCAATCATTATAATTTCAAAAAAGGAACACGAAAATCAAAGATTAATTTTAGAGTTACAGAAAATGAAAAGAAACTAGTCAAAGAAAGAAAAACGTTTTCAACATTACACGACTAGAAAATAATTTATATTGCTTCTAATGATCCAATGGACCCAAATTTGTCAAAAGAAAACTAACATATCTCAAATAACTTTATTTTTTTTAGATTTAAACTATAAATACATTCTTTAATAATTTTGATTTCTTAGTAAGGCTGAACAGTCACAACAATTAACCTACCTTGGCAGATAACCTCTCAGCAATAGGAAGGGATACTCCCAGATTAGATGGATCTATTTCACCTGTAGTCACAAAATTTTTCTGTATTTCAAAAAAGAACCCTGATTTAACTTTTGATCTTGAATATTTCATTTAATAAAAAAATGCATATTTTATATCCTATATTCCACAATACTATTACATATTGGAGGTCAAACTCCTGAGAAAAATGGCTCAGTAGCATGGACCCTTAATTTGGAATTTGAGGACCCGAATTAGAATCCCTGCTCTGCTACTCACTACCTCTAAGACCTTTTAGAAAATCATTTACTTTCCAATTATTGGGCTTTATCTGCTTCCTCTGAAAAGTGAAGGAGCTGAACCAGATGATTTCCAAGTTCCCTTTTCAACTCTAATTCCTATGGTATTAAAATGTAGACTAATAAATACAAAATAATTAGAAAAAAAATAAAGAAGATTTTATGCTATTTACCAATGACCAAAGGGCAGATGTTGATCTTATTTTTCACATATCATGGTATTCAATTCAAGGACCAAAAAAAAAGGAGGCTACTTTTCAGCACACATTCCTTTGCCAATCATATATTCCTCCATTGTTATTGTTAGTGATCTATATTTCTTTACTCGAGGTCATAAATCTCCTTATGCATAATGCAATGACTTCTTTGAGGGGTTTTTTTGGGGGGGCAGAGGAGAAAAAAAGAAGAGAGAAGGGGAGGGAGAAGGAAAGAGTGAACAGATATGTGCATCATTTTTTTTTTAAAGCAATCGGGGTTAAGTAACTTGCTCAAGGTTACCCGGCCAGTTATTTCTGGGTGTGGTGCTGAGTATCTGAGCCCGGAATTTTGATCCAGGTCATCCTGACACTGGAGCCGGTGCTCTTACTCTGCTGAGCCACCTGGCCGCCCCTAAGCAATTGGGGTTAAGTAACTTGCTCAAGGTTACACAGCCAGGTGTTTCTGGGTGGGTGATAAGTGTCTGAGCCCAGGATTCGATCTCAAGGTCTTCTCAACACTGGAGCCGGTGCTCTTACTCACTGTGCTACCTGGCCCCCCCAGATATATGCATCATTTATGCATTATACACAAACTATATATTTCTATTCATGGAGTATTCATAGAGTAAGACTCTGCCACAGATTAACACTAAGATGACACTAAAAAGAGGGCCTGTGTTTGGGGGTCCCAGGCAGTCCCCCAGCAGACTAAGTGGGAGAGGGAAAGAGGAAGGGAAATACCAAGTGTCTCTAGGGATACAATTACAACAGGGAGGGAAGCAGAGTTTCTAAAGCCATCTACTTGCAGTAGCCAATTATATATTTTAAGAAACCTAAGCAGGGTGTGTCCAAATTACAGACTATCTGCGCACATAGATATCCCAATAGACTCCAACATGGTACCCCTGCTTCTAGATCAGTCTCCTTCCAACTGATTCCATATATGACTACCAAAACTTACTTCAATATAATTCAAAGATCCTTGACTTCATCAGTGTGGGTATGTAAGTTCCACTAACACACATAGTGTTAAAGTAGATGGTTCCAAGAGTTAATGACCGAAAATATTTGCTTCACAGCTAACCCTTTCAGGGAGAAGAATACCCAAACTTATCTAAGTTGGCACCCAAACAAATGTTATTTAACCTATCCAGACATCCACACTTGTAGTCTTTTTATCTTTATAAACTTCCTAAAGCTTGCACTCTGCAATTGTAACAGCAATGAGAAACCAGAGGACAGCTTTGGTATTATCAAATTAATTTCCTAAAACACTGCTTTCAATGTATTATTGCACTAAAGTGTCTCCTTAACATTTGCTACCTTAAATACACACTCTCACTCTCTCAGGTCTTTCTTCTTAATGCCCCCCACATACACTCTGCTAACCAATTCCTATTTCCATTACTTTATTCTACCTAGAATGCCCTACCTTCTACCAAGCCAAATTTAGTTCATTTTGTTTTTTTTAATACAGCTTTCAATTTATGTAAGTGGACCATTTCACAGACCTCTATGTGAAGCAATTTTTATGCAATGTGAATTTGCCTGTGGATATGGGGAAGGAAGGGAGAAAGGGAGCCAGTTAGGGGGCTGCCCACCTGTGGAGGGAGGAGGCCAGCACATGGTTCAAGAATAGATGAAGGCCAGGGACAGAGAAGCAAAATCAGGGGGAGGAACATTCAGGGTCTGAGGCCAGCCATATGGGGGCCTGGCCAGAACAAAGGGGAAGAATACATGGTGGATAGATTTGTAAATGCCAGACACAGAAAAAGACACAGACAAAAGAGAATGGATGACACACAGGGGTCAGGTATAGACATATAGTACCTGAGCACAGACAAACAGAAGACAGACATACATGGGGCCAGACACACGGCAGGAACAGGGCAAAGGTCTCTTCTCTCAACACCAGAGGTCTCAAGCCAGGTCCCAATCCTGTGGCAGCAGTGGTGGCAAACTCATTCCTCTGCTTTTGCTTGGAGGGTTTTGGGTTTTTTTCAGTGGGAGGGAGGGGGAATAGGAGGCCAAAGAGCACCAAGCCAAGGCAAAGGAGAAGAGAGAGAGAACACATTCTGTTGTTGTTTATCCTTCACTTTTTAAGAGAACCAATGACATTACAGATGATGTCTTGACTTGCGTGTGAATTGAATTTAAGTGAGACAGAGTTGTACAAAGTTGTCAGCCTCACTCTCTCTTCCTGAGTCATCAAAGTCCAATGGCAGGACTAAAGTCAAGATGAATGGTGATGACCCAAGATACAGTGGAAGACCTTGACATCTTTGATGTGCGACCAATATCCAAGTGTTCCATGGCACCTGCTTCAGTTGCCTTCATGGCCACTGGAACAAATTGTTCTCATCTGCCCATCCTACTGGGGAAAGTCTTCATATGCTTAGGGCAGACATTCCCCTAACTCACCAACAAGCCTGGGGTCTGTCAGTTACCCTCAACCAGGGTTAGCCAGTCTGTCTAGACAGTTTACTGGGATGTGGCCACTGTACATGCTATAGCTTGTAGAAGTTGAGTAAAGGTGGATACCAAAGGTGAATGAGCAGCCCTGAAACAGGCTTAGCAAGTCCTCATACCAGAGGTGCTAGTCCAACTCCCTGAATACCCCATAAATATACACCCCTGTAAAGTTAACTTTGGTGGGGCTTTTTTGGAATGTAAATTTCTTTCAGAATTCTTAAAGTCAAATTTTCAGAGAGCAAATTTACATAAAGCAAGAACTGTCAATACAGGTAGAATGGCATAGGAGAAAGACTCGAAAAATTAGTTCTAGTTCTAGTTTACTATTTACTGTCTAAGTGATCGGAGAAACCATTTCACCACTCTGAAATTCAGCTTTCTCATCTGTAAGATAAGAAAGCTGGGCTGAATGATCTTTAAATGACTCTTGACATTCTGTGATATGGCCATTTAGAATAGTCACTGAATCAACAAGCATTTATTAAGAACATACTATGTACCAATCATAGTGCTAACCACTGGTAATACCAAGATAAAAAACAATTCTCAAAGATATCACAGTCTAATAACAAATAATTCTGCTCTCTCTATATGTACATATAATAATAAATTTCACAAAAGATCTACACTTAAGCCTCATCATGAGGCAGAGATGACCATAAGATCTCAGAAGGCTGTACCAGCAGAACACACACTCCAATAACTTTCTGCCATCTTGGAAAGGCTTTAAGTATGAAAATAAAGATAGATATTCTGTCCAAAGACCAACCTAATATTGAAAAAGGTCATACAAATAGGCTGACTGCTAGATAATTAATATTTTTGCAATAAAAGCCCATTAAACAACAACAACAACAAAAATCCACAAAATGACAATTAGTTCTATGTAGTTCCCTTCTACTTTTATAACAGCAGTAGCAAAGTGGCTGAAAAGGGAGTAGAGGGGGCTGAAATCTCATAATTTTTACACTGGTGACATCAAACTCAAATAGAAACAAACAGATGCCCATTCAGCATACATTGTCTTAAAAAACCACAAATTAATATAATGTACTGTATTTTTACTTATTTTGTGAAGCATTTCCTAATTACATTTTCATCTAGTGGGCACACTAAGGAGTTCTGCAGTGAGACTTTGACACTTGTTTTACACTATCGGTAAATATTAACCTGAGGCATTCTAAAAGTGACATTTTTGTCCAATGACTAACAAGCTTATTATAGTGCAGGATAAACTGAATCACACAAATATTGAGATTCTCTTAGTACAAATTAAATCAGAGAACAAGAGGGAAAGTCAATCTGAATGGAAAGTTGTCCTTGTAAAGGCCAATAAGAGACTTTATAGAACTGGTTTCTCATGAACCCAAATGCAGTAAGAGAAATCATCAGTTCAAGGTATACTTGGTCTTGTTTTGCCATTTTCAGAATACACATAAGCCAAAAACATATCATG
This sequence comes from Petaurus breviceps papuanus, assembly GCF_028583685.1. Taxonomy (NCBI): domain Eukaryota; kingdom Metazoa; phylum Chordata; class Mammalia; order Diprotodontia; family Petauridae; genus Petaurus; species Petaurus breviceps. The sequence goes on along the minus strand of NW_027186304.1, from coordinate 77,962,116 downwards.
AAGATAACCATAGATTATGCACCAGCATCCATTTAAGAACTTGACAAAATTCTTCAAGTCATGTCAACGTTAATAAACAAAACTTAAATTTGAATATAGATATAAGATGACAAAACATGTGTATGCTGAGAGTGAGAAAGAGAGAGAGAGAAAGAGGAAGGAAGGAAGGAAAATAGAGTTGAGGATTAAAAAACAGAATCCAAAGGCTTATAGGTTATTCAGAGTATCCCAACTATAGAAAACTCTGGAAATAGGCACTAAACTACATAATAAAACAAACTATTTCTTATGATTCAAGAAACAAGTGGTTCCTAATATGGAAGTAATTACTGAATCTGCTACCTACAAATAAAGTCACTGACAATATAAGGCCATAGTTAAAAGTCAACAAAATAAAAAGATAAAAGAAGAAATCACCAAACATGATTACAACAAGCTCCAACCTGACCTACTTAAATAATCAATCCCTAATGTCCTGATGCTAAGAAACAAAATGGATAGAGGAAAAGATACTATCACTATTACCATTTCCTTCAGAAGTTTAACCAATGTAAAGGAAATAGCACAATCAGGCATCTGAACAAAAGAGCCCAGAAACCACCTAGGCCAGCAAACACCTAAACCTTTGCTGAATAGACAGACATGGCAGCCAAAAACAACACTAGTTTAAAATATAAATTTATTATAGCAAAACACTACAAATAAAGATAGTGAAAGATTATGTATGAGAAGTACTACGTTATAAAACAAAGAGAAGCTTAGGGGAAAACAAATCTACAAAAGAGTTGGCATGAGACCCAAATAAACCAGATAATCCCAAGACCATTTTATAAGTAAAATGAGATAACAAAAAATGAAACATAAAACATACCTGGAGCATTTTAATAGCAACCTATTTTCATCATCTATGTCACTGGAAACACCACATTTGGACTCTAACAGCTCAGTTCTGCATGCGCTATATTATAAGAAAGTAAGCAGAAATGGCACTTAAGAAAATGAAGTCAGGAAATTTAGAATTTCAGGAAAAACTGCTGGAGTGAGCTTACTCCAAAGAGAAGAGATCTATGACAGAAGTAACAGTTTTAAAAGCACCCGAAGGACCAATTTACAACATATCTGAGAAGGGGAAATTACCAAATAATAAGGAAAAGGTATTAAAAGGGCATCTAGAGACCATCAACAACTACTGACCAATATGCCTCCTTTGTCATTTCTATAAACTCACTATAAAACTATAAGAGAGTCACAAAAGTGGCTGAAAGTTGTAATACACATAGACCTGTTATCTATTTTTCGTTGACTATTTAAAAAGCAATTGATTTAAGCAAAATGTAGAAGTCTTCTCTAATGAATTCTCTCTCACACACATTAAGATAATGAGATTCTTTGACAGAAGCAACCACAAAAAATAATTTTGCTCAATGATCCTTGGATTGTATCAAGCAAGGCATAAAACGGGGAGGGTATATGCCTGCCAAAATGATACTCTCCATCAAGAATATCATGCAGATTCTAAATGGCACAGGGATCCCAATACATAGTGATGTCCTCCAGACACTCCTGTTTGCAGATAAATATTACAATGAATGACTCAAATCTCAGACTATTATATGATCTCCTCAATAAAATTCATGATTAATCAATCATCAAGCATTTATTAAGTTATGTCATGGCCCTCCTCCCCACTTTGTTAATGACTTCTCACTGAGATCATCTTTCTTTTACACTGTATATTTATTTAGAAGCAGCTAAGTGACACCCTCTAGAGTATTGGGTTCAGAGTTAAGAAGATTTGAGTTCAAATCTTGCCTCACATAGCTATCAGTTTTCTAATTTGTAAAATGAGGGTAAGAGAAGCCCCAAGTGAGACAATCACTGCTGTGAATGAGCTTATTTAAAAGAGGTAAGTTTCACAATCTATACCTCAAAAAACAAATGAATATAATGCTTATTGCCCAGTCTATCACACATATGATTTGGATACACAGTCCACTGAATTATTAGTACATCTTTATTGGACATCAGTACATCAAATGGACAACAAATTGGAGCAAAATGGAATTTGAAGAAGACAGTTTGGATTACATTTGAGAAACTCTTGTTTTCAAAGAGCCCAAGCTATTTCCTAGCACAAAGATCTATCTTTTGTTAACTTCAACATTCTTTCAGCAATATTACAGGACTACAAATAACAGAATGCCACAATCTCCACAGGATCTGAACTTCAAGGGAACTGACAGAGCAACAGAAAGAAATGATGAGTGTAAGTAAGTACAGTGATGCTCTACTACCAAAGATGACTTGCATGCAAAAAGCAGTATAAAAGATAAAATTTTAAAAATCTACTTAAGTAAATAAACTGGTCCTGTACCAAGGAGAGCAAGGGAAAATAGCAATCCAACTACTGTACTTTTGATCATCAAACATTCAGAGATCTAGAGGAAAGCCTCCAGCATGTTAGGAAGATCCTCCATGAAATATGGATGGGGACACAGGCAAGAATCACCCAAAATGAGAAGAAATCTATGGGTTGAGATCTGCACTCTGGAAAGGAGCACGAACTCCTCAGGGACGAATCACAGATTCAGTGAAGTCCCAAACAATTTAACAAATATTTATCAAGCACCTACTATTAGTAGTACCTTTCTGGATAAGGCATACAAAAAAGTATGATCTTACAATGTAATTGAGGAGTGAGGATACATTTTAAGTAATTAAATTACAATACAGCTATAACTAAGCATTAAAAAGAATGATATAGCCTAGTGTACCAGTAATCCTCTCAGGAATCAGAAACCACTTTTTAAAGCCCAAGTTCAGAGCCTGCACCTTCTACAAAAGCCTTCCCAAAATACTTTAGTCATACTTGCTTCCCTGAAAGAATTTACAAAGTCTATTGATTCGATACTTATGGGCCATCTTTGTGATATTTTCCAGTTTCTTCTGATAATTCTAATTTCTATTCTAAAACTAGACCAGGAATAGTAACAGGTCTGTGGAGGCAATATGGGAATATGGAGAGGGGATTTAGCATCAACCTTATTTTACATCACTCCCATTTACACATTCTACATTTCAGTCAGACTATACTATTAGTTATTCCCAAAAACTCAATTTCCCGTTTTCCACGCCTTTGCACAGACTGTTCTCCATTTCTGGAATGCATGACCTTGACCTCAAACCTCTTTAATAAATAATAATAATCAAAAACAACAACAATTAACATTTGTATAGAGCTTCAAGATATACAAAGCATTTTACAATTATTATCTCATTTATCTTTACAACAATCCAAAAGAAAGGTGCTACTATTATCCCCATCTTATAGAAGGAGAAAGCTCTCAGAGACAAAGGTTAAGTCTGTCAGTGTAAAAAGCATTTATTAAGTACTTACAACATGCCAGACACTACGCTAAGCCCTGGGGACACAAAGAATAGCAAAGGACAGACACTGCTCTCAAGGTGCTCACAGTCTAAGAGGAGGCAACATGAAAACAACTATGTACAAACAAAATTTATTCAAGGTAAATTAGAAACAATCAGGGGGTGGCCAGGTGGTGAAGTGAACAGAGCACTGGCCCTGGAGTCAGGAGGACCTGAGTTCAAATCTGAATTCAGACACTTGACACACTTACTAGCCGTGTGACCTTGGGGCAAGTCACATAACCCCAACTGCCCTGCTCTCAAAAAAAAAAAAAAAAAAAAAAAAAAGGGAGAAACAATCAGTAGAACTAAGGAGGATCAGGAAAAATTTCTTGTAGAAGGTGGCATTTTTCTGGGACTTTAAGAAAGTCAGGGAAGCCAGAAGGTGGAGATGAGGAAAGAGAACACTAAGCATGGGAGATAGCAAATTAATATATATGGAGTCTAGAGATGGAGTGTTTTGTTTGAGTAAGAGAAAGGAGGTCAGTGTTACTCGATCAAAAAGTATATAAACATGAGTAAAGTATAATAAGCCTGGTAAAGTAGGAGCAGCCAAGCTGTGAAGAGCTTTGAATCCCAAATATAAGATTTTATACATGATCTTGGAGATTCTAAGGCACCACAAGAGTTTACTGAATAAGGTGGGCTGACTAAGTCAGATATGCTCTTTAGGAAGAATAAGTTCACAGGTTAGGGAAAGATGGATTATAATGGTGAGGGACATGACTGGAGATCAACCAGCAGGCTACTGCAGTAGTCCAGGTATAAGGTAATAAGAGTCTGCATCAGGGTGGTGGCAGCCCGGAGGAGAGAAGAGGGCATACATAAGAGATGCTGGGAAGGCAAAATTTACAGGACTTGGCAATGTATTGGATATGGGAGATGTGAAAGAAGGTTTCAAGGATGACACCTACGTTGCAAACCTTGGGAGATAGGAGGATAGTGGTATCCTTGACAGCAATAGGGAAGTTCAGAAGGAGGGAGGATGTGGGGGAAAAAATAATGAGTTTAGCTTTAGACATGTCAAGATTAAGATATGCAATTTCAGTATGAGATATCTAAGAGGCAATTAAAGATGCAAGTATGAAGTTTAGGAGGGGTAAATAGCTGGATAAGTAGATCTGAGTATTATGCACATAAATGATAACTGAATCCATAGGACCTGTTGAGATCACCAAGTGAAACAGGATAGAGGGAGAGGAGGGCCTGGGACAGGAGTGGAGAACCTGCAGCCTCAAGGCCACAAGGGACCTTCTAGGTCCTTGGGTGAAGACTTTTGATTGAGTCCAAGTTTTATAGAAAAAATCCTTTTATTAAGGGGATTTGTTCTGCTAAGTCTGGATTCATTAAAAGGGCCTCATTTGAGGGCCCAGAGGGCCACATGTGTCCTTGATGCCTCAGGTTCCCCATCCCTAACCTAAGACAAAACCTCGTGTGATACCCTACTGTTTGGGGAGATGATTTATACAAAGATCCTGCAAAGGAGACTGAGGACAAGTCAGAAAAGTAGAAGAATAAGGAGTCAAAAAACATTTATTTAGCCCCTTCTAAGTGCCAGGCACTGTGCAAAGTGCTGGTAATGCAAATGAGAGGATGACAATCCCTGCCCTCGAGGAGCTTACACTTACAGAGAGAAGACAATACACAAAAGGAAAAGGAAAAGGTGGGTATGGTGCAGTGCTGATATGATGTGATGGCAGTGGCAGTGGAGTCTAAGCCAAATAATGCAGCAGGTGGGAAATGTAGATGGCCGGAAAATTCTGAGCCCTCTATAAAGGAAAGCTTTGGGAGATTTTCACTTTGCCCTCCAGAACTCTGAACAGAAGAAAAAGGGAACTGGGGGTACTGAGAAGGGTTGAGCACTGAAAGTGAAGCCATCTCTATGACATTTCTGGTGACGAGATCCTAGGGGAAGCATGATGACCAAGCAGAGCAGCTGGTAAATTACTGACTACAGAAAGGAGGGGTCAGTTAGCTAGGAAAAGAATCAGGAGAGAGTAATGCCCCAAAAATCTAAAGTGAAGAGGAGAAGAGGGTGATACATAGTAGTAAATTGGGGTTAAGTGACTTGCCCAAGGTCACAGAGCTAGTAAGTATTAAGTGTCTGAGACCACATTTGAACTCAGATCTTCCTGACTCCAGAGCCAGTGCTCTATTCACTGCCCTTTTCAAGGTAGAAGTACTGGGTATTATGGCATTGAAAATGGAAAAGAGGGGAGCTAAAAATCCAAGGGTCCTTGTAAGGTGTTGAGCATTGGGTGGTCACAACAGAAGAGAGTGATAAGAAAGAAGTGAAGTCATCAATTGTAGACAGCCTTCTCAAAGAGTTTAACCACAAAAGAGAAAAGATAGAGGATGATAACTAGTGGGGACAGACAGATGAAGGGGTTTTTAAGGATGGGAGAGAAATGGGCATGTTTGTAGGCAGCAGAAAAATAGTAGACAAGGAGAGATGAAACATAAATGACAGAGTGGAGATGATGGAGGTTGTGATCTACTGAAGAAGATGGGATGGAATGGAATCACTTGTGAATGTAAAAGGGTCTGTCCTGGCAAGGAAAATGTCATGTCAGACAAGGTGAAGAAGGAAATAGAAGCAGAAAGTGTCTTGGTGACGTGAGATGAGGAAGAGGAAAGAAGACTGAGCTCTGAGGGAATGGCTTCAATTCTTATTGAGGATCATGGAGCTGTTAAGCATCTCTTGTTAGACATGAACTCAAGCCTGCCTGACTCCAGGTCCAGGGTCATGCCCACTGCATCTTCTCACTGCCTCTTAGAATTTCTATCTTCTTTCAAAATTCATCTTAATACGGGGCAGCCAGGTGGCGCAGTGAGTAACAGCACCGTCTCCCGAGTCAGGAGGCCTGGGATCGGTTCTGGTCTCGGACACTCGGCACCCACACAAAAATAACTGGCCATGTACCTTGAGCAAGTTACTTAACCCCAATTGCTTAGGGGCAGCCAGGTGGCACAGTGAGTAAGAACATCAGCCCCGGTGTCGGGAGACCCGGGATAGGTTCTGGCCTCAGATACTCGGCACCCACACAAAAATAACTGGCCATGTAACCTTGAGCAAGTTACTTAACCCCAATTGCTTTAAAAAAAAAATTCATCTTAATAGCACCTCAATGCTCACCTCAAGCAGATGCTCTATTGTCTTCTACTGACTTATCTGTGTAATTTAACCACCACTACCCTATTCCCCTGCAAAATATAAATCCCTTGAAGTATCCTAAGTGCCTAATACATTATCTTATACATGGAAATCATTATCTTATACATGGCAGTGGAGTTGTCTGTGATGGGGGAAATATTGTGCAGCTGAGCTGAAAAGCCAGTGGATTTGGAATGAGAAGCCATTTCAGTTTAAGTAAGACAATGTCTATCATTGTATTCTAGTGGTCAAGATGAAGAGATGTAGGCTAGAAAGTTAGATGGATTCAAAACTAATTGAATGACCAGACCAAAACAATGTTCATTAACACCTCTACTGTCAAGCTGGACGGTATCTAGAGGATCTATCACAGGCCTTATATTGCTTAACATTTATGTTAATGACTTCAGTAAAAGGCATAAATGCCCTATTTGTCAAATCTGCAGAGGACCCAAAAGGGGATAGTAAAGCAACACACTGGACAACCAAAGTCAGGATCCAAAAAGATCTCAACAAGTTAAATCAGTGGGCTAAATCTAGTAAAATGAACTTTAATAGGTATGTGTGAAGATGGGTAGATAAATAGACAGGCAGACAAATAAATAGATAGATTAAAACAATTTCACAAATAAAGAATAACAACCAAGCATGCTTAAATAAACATAAGAAAAAGATTTGAAAGTTTCGATGAATTATAAGCTCAATATGAGTCAAAAATATCCAGCACAAGAGAGCTAAAAGCTGTTTGTACTCTACCCTGGTCATATTCCATTCTTAGTCCTATATGTCAGCTCTGAACACCAAATGTTAAGAAGGACACTAAGAAAATGAAAAGTTTCCCAAGGGAAGTGGATGAGGATGGTGAAGGTCCTTGAGATCATTCCACAGGAAGACCAATTAGAAGAAATGAGTATGTTTAACTTAAAGAAGAATCAGGGAAGACATAATCACTGTCTTCAAATCTTGGAGTAAGGATTTGTCTTCTGCTTTTTCTGTTTGGCCCAGAAGACAGAACAAGGAGTAATAAATGAAAGTTGAAAAAGTGTATTTTGGTTCAATATAAGGAAAAACTTGATAACAATCAAAAGTATCAAAAAAAAAAAAAGAGTTACCTTAGGAGGCAGTAGATTTCCCTTTAACCTGAGGTTTTCAACAAAGGCTGGGGGCAGCTAGGTGGCACAGTGAATAGAGCACTGGCCCTAGAGTCAGGAGGAGGACCTGAGTTCAAATCCAGCCTCAGACATGTAACACAAAAACTAGACGTGTGACCTTGGGCAAGTCATTTAACCCCAACTGCCCTCCAAAAAGCAAAAAAAAACAAAAACAAAAAACAAAGGCTGGAAGACTACTGGAAATGCTGTCAAGTGTATTCTTTTTTTTTTTTTTGCTTTTTGGAAGGCAATTGGGGCTAAGTGACTTGCCCAAGGTCACACAGTTAGTAAGTGTTACGTGTCTGCAGCTGGATTTGAACTCAGGTCCTCCTGACTTCAGGGCAGGTGCTCTATTCACTGTGCCACCTAGCTGCTCCTGTCAAAAGTATTCTTACTCAAGTATGGGCTAAACTAGATGGATTCTAAGTCTCCTATTAACTTTCAGATTCAGTAAAATTCCAACCCTGATACTTACTTTCTATGTGATCCTGAATACAAATCATTCTACTTCTCTGAAACTAAATTCCTTCAGCTATCAAATGAAAACAATACCTGGACCACCTGTCACTTGGGAGAAGATAGGGACCATGGGACCAGTGGGGTTTTCAACTGGGAAGTAGATCAATGATAATAAGTAAGAAGTTAATACTAAAAACTGCACATTTGTATTAGTTTAACCATGAATACCTAAAGGAGGACATTTAAGTGTCATAACCAGTGTGTACTGATTCTTCAGAAACTCCATTTCTACAAAGGAATTTAACCCTTATTAGAAAAGAAAGAAAACTGGAACTGACTGTGGACTAACTAGGACAAAAGGGACAGGGTAAAAGAAAGGTTGCTATATGGGTATGTTTGTGAATGGTGTGTAATGTCATGAGTTCCTTCAAGAATCAACAAGCTGAGTTGGGCTTATAGCACTCACAGAGTCACTACCTAGAAATAAAGCTGTACTAAATGCTTTTATCAAAAAGCAAATGAGTAACATTGCTTTCCTAGAGGCATAACTAGAAGGGGAAAAACTAATAGTTGTAAATAAGGTACTCTGTAAACTTTAAAGTGATAAATAGATATGAGTTAATGTAATATAATCTAATGGCTTACATTTCTCTTACATCTATACTTTCAGAGCCCAGCAGAGTGATGGACATTAACAGATTAGGCATTCAACAAATCCTTCTTAATGCTTATAATATAAATGTAAATACCCATCTCATTAAACAACATCTACCACCTATAATTATCACAACAATATTTTTTTAACAATTGCATTTATTTACTTAACATATACTATGGAACTTTTACTACCAAATGACAGCTGACTCTTACACAAAACTTTACAGAATATGATTTCCATTTTAAAACAGAGTTTCTAAGGACAGATTTGAAATTCCCAAGTCTTTTACTGGAGTATAAGTTCTTTAGATGACTGAAGCTAGTAGAGAAATCTCTGGAAGTCAAATTGGGGGGGAAAGGGTGAATGGGACCAGGGACTGTTACTCTTTCAGGGGCCTAGGATCAAGGCTAACAATTAGTGAACCTGGGAGACTAAGTTCTTCACAGAACTGAAGAACAAGGGATATCACAGGAGGAAAGAAACAAGAGATTTTCAATGTCTCTTACCAGGACTCTCACATCTGGAGCTACATGGTTGAAGAAATAGCTTCTAAACAGAATTAAAACCTAGCAGCGTCAAATAAATTGACTAGAAAACTTAGAGCTTGACCTAGCATCTAGCCAAGGCAGAATTGAAAAGGAGATTTTTTTTTAGTACATCAAGAAAAGAGGAGACTAAGAAAGCTAGTTTCTTGAACATTTACAGGACACCAGGTTTAACTATGAAGGCTTACAAGCCTATAATCTTTCCTCACTGTTACTGTAAATTCCTTTTGTGTTTTCAATTAGCTGTTAGTACTAAAACCCTTAATACACATTAAAAAAGTGTGTGTACTGTTCTGGAGCAAGGAAGAATGAAAAAAGTTTGCATTTTCTTCCACAGGTGGAAGTGGAGGACTCAAGGTTTCAAGGAGGAGGTGGCAATGAAATTACAGTAATGTGTACTGCTAAGCCAAATCCTACCAGCAAATACTAATAGGAAAAAAAGTGTGAGGGATCAGTATGGTAGTTCTCATGGTATCATACCATAAAAGGGTTATTTTGGTTTAAATTACTGATAATGTACTTTTTTTAATCATCTGCTTCTTTCCTTCAAATATGCAAAAGAAACACAAACTACTTATTGTCAATTAACTGAGCTATTATAACATAATTATACTATACCCACAGGCATAATTTTATCACAAATAAGTCAATACTTTAAAACCCTATAATAGATAGTTCATTAATCAACTGAATATGTCTCCTTCTGTCTACCATTTAATAAAGTTTGATCTACTCATGATGAACATGTTCATTTAAGTGGTGACAAATGGCATGGCAGATCACACATGAATATATATTAACAGCAGTGTCTTAGGGAAGAATTCATGATAAAGCAAAGATAGCAAATGCAATGCACGAATCAAGAAAAGAAATCTGATTACATTAATGAAATACATTAATGATATATGGAATATCATCGTGCAATGAACAAGAAAAGTTATGAATTACTATGTTCTTCAACAACACAAACAAAATAAGTGTTCTAATAGGTGGAGGAGCAGTCAGAGGTGTGCGGATAAATATTTAACAACAGGCTATCCAAAACACTCTAGCACACTTTTACATTTAATCAGCATTGTTAAAATTTTCTCTGTCACTTTCTTAAATCTAAACAACAAAACAATTATGCAAGCCCTGATGTGCAGCACTGGCCGATTTTCCAAGGTGCTCACATTGAAAATTTAACCAAGGGCTCTCAAAAGGAAGCAGGAACTAGCTCCAGCACACCCCTGCAGCAGCAATCGCAAACACAAAAACTACAAGCTACTAATTTTAAGAATATTTAGGAGGTTGCATATTTCAGGTACTCTACCTTTCTTTTTGCCTGTGCAATACCCTAAAGTCAAGAAAAACAAGTCATTGATAAAATGCATTTAAAATTCTTTCCCTTCTTATGCAAAAATTTTTCATTAAAATAAGGAGTTAAGATGCTGGTGAGATAAATTCAAAACTATCCTACAAGTGAGAACATCTTGATTATTTCCAATTATTTTACAAATATAAACATAATAGTTTCCAAATCAAAATGGACTTTTGATATTTATTATGAATCTCAAGAGTTTTAATATGCCTTATATCAGTCAACAAATTACATTTAAAAGAAAGTGAAATCCAATAAAATAGGTAAAAAAATTAGGCAAAAAAATTCAAGAATTCAGTGCCTAAATAACTATATGGCTACTAGCATTTACCTATTTTAAAGGCAGAAAATAATTCATAACAAGAACTCTGTTATTGTGATAAAAAACAAATTAATAAGTATCAATAAAAATCACAAGAGTTATTTCAAAATATGTCATATTTTAAAGATTTAGAATCTCATTCCAAACTATAACCTATTGCTCTGTGTATCAGGTAAGTGAATCTACAACATTCACTGGTACTCAATCATTTTCCTAATGTGCACCTTTTTACTCTGATTTTGCCTACTATTTCTTTCTTTTCTCCCCAATTTTTTCATCCCTATGTATGCTTTCAGTTTTTCATTGCCATCTACACACATGATTAAGCTCTGCAAGTAGCACCTCAGCACTTAGGTTTTGCAGAGCAAACATTCAAATATTTTTAGACTAAAGGAGTCCTACTCAGAAATGTTTAACTTATGCTACTGCTGCCATCTTGGAGCTTAATACCCATCTGTATTAAAAGAATCTTTACCTGAGTAAGATATCGTCTGTAATCTTGCCGAAGTTCTTCCTTTAGCTTATGTTTCTTCCTTTCATAGTCTTCACCAAGGGGTAAACTCAATCCATAGTCAATCCCTGCAAAATATAAAGTGCTTACCAACAACTTACAACAATAGTACTTCACTTTCAATGTATTCTTGATAGAATAAAACAGACTGGGAAAGGAAGTCCACTTATATCTACCTTTTGATCATTAGCAAGCCTCAACTATTTTAATCTTTGAACTACAATCAAGTTGGCAAAATAAAAACAAAGAAAAATCCATTTAATATCATATGATTTAGATATCATTTTTATGAAAGAAAACTCTAAAAATCTGTTTGTCCATTTCCAATTCTAAAAGGACATGTAATCAACATGTATTTTTTGGTGGGGAAGCATACAAAAATAAATTTGTTAAAAACACTTTTCTTAGAAAATATATTTATGGTCTTCTGCAGCTTCACGTTAAGATAAATTCAAATCACTGGCTTTAAAAAAACTATAATTTCATAGAAACTGAATATTTCCTTCAAAAATGATTTTTAAAAATATTCACTTGAGTTTTAAAATTAGGTTACATACTTTTTAAATGTTAATTTTTATTTAAAAAGACTATGTCAAGCATAGGTGACAGATGACTATTCTTTTCAGGTTTTTGAAGCCCTTCTCTCTTTCTCTGTCCTTACTAGATAAAAAAATATAATTTCAAATATTGTCATTTTTAACAAAATAGAAGATTTTCCTTTTGAAATCCAGCAAGGACTATAGTTAAGATAACTAGCAACAGTGAATATGTTGCCATTTATATCACCATTTCTGTGCCTTGTTCCTCCTCACAAAGCAACTAATGAATGGGAACTTGTCATAGGCATGACATATCACTACTGCTTTATTACATCACTAAAATATTTCAGAAATTTAGCCAAAGAGCTATAAATTACAATGGATGCTCACTGGCTTTTACAGATTTTTATACAACCTATTCTATAACATGTATTATCCAATTTTCTTCCTTATCAATTTACTGCCATGTTATTGCTGAACTACTCTTATATCACATCTCCTATAGCCCTTAAAATGATTTGCATATTATCAACACACACACTTCCCTAAAGTAATGCCTATTACTCATGCTGCTAATAATTCTCTTCTAAGAGTCTAAAGTCTTCCATAACCAAAAAACATTAACTATCCATTTTTTGTTGAATAGTCAGCAGCCTTCCTTTAAAATCAAGAAAACTAAACCTCACTTTGGAGAAGCACTAGTATCTACCATTATAGAAAAAAGAAACTTTTTATTCTGAATCTCATTCAAAATAGGGTGAAAAAGTATGAAAAAAATTTTATTTTTCTATTTTTGCATTTAGACAAATTTTCACCCAAAGGCAGAAGCACAATAACTATGAACTGAAGTTAAATATCTGAGCATACATGGTCATAATAAAGGCTTTGTTGTGCAATGACACTATATGCTAAGAGGACTTAGTTAGCTAGCTCATAATGGGAAGAGTAAACAAACTATTCACATCTCTCAGAGAAGTACAAATATTATATTTAGCAATGTTATAGTTCCTTTCACATATATCTAGTAGGTTACTTTAAGTTTATTTCCACTTATTAAGACTATCTGCCTTTTAATATAAATTCAAATATTAATTACAATGTTGCTATGTTTTTAGCTCTACCTGACTAATAATTATGTAATTCTAAAGTGTTCTACCTCTAAATTTAAGATACTATTTTCAAGGAACTCTATCAACATTCAGTGACCTCTTAGGTAAAATACTGAATAAAATTAAAAGTATGTAGAGTAACCTTAATTTTTCCATCTATTTTAGCACTTCAAGCTGAACAGTAACCACAACATGCTAAATTTGCTTAATGATCTAGAGAAATACAGAGACCTACTAATTCAATGGTTGTCTTCTGTTGATTCTAGTAGCAAATAATGCTTAAGGGTCAATTTATGGTCATTTGTAGTGATGACACTTCACAAAGTAAAACATCAATGACCACAAAAAAGTTAAAAGTTTCACAAATATAGCCAAATAAATACTAGTACTTATTTTATACAGCAATTATAGGTTAAATAAAATCAATTTATAGGACTAATATAAAAATCATTCCTAAGGGGCTAATTGAGAGATACACATTTTTTAAATGAAAATTTATTTTTTCACACAGACATTATGTTAAATCCAGTGCGTTTTTAAACGCCCACTATGAACAAAGCACTATGTTAAGAAGGCACTGGAGATACAAAGACAAAAACAAAGAGCACTTCCAGCCAACAAAGAGTTTTTGCATTCTACAAGGAGAACACAATATGGAGAGAGACCGAGAAGAAAATATTAAACAACTTAGGAAGATGAGAAAAAGATTCCTAGAGAAGTGGCATGTGAACTGAGTTTTGAAGGAAGATAAGGATTCTGAGAGTCAGACATGAGAAAGAATGAATTCTCAAAGGCAGCTTGTATAAATTCTTGGGAGTAAGAGAATCAAAATCTATAAAAAGCTGCTAACAGAAGACAGAGGGCTAGCGGGAAAATATAGCATCTACCAGAGAAGCAAGCAATGCTCAAATAAAGACAGTAATCAGGAGTCCAAGTAGCTCCAAAATCCCCAGTACAATGTTCTGGAAGACCAGGGAGAGCCCTGAAGATGCACCACTCTGAACCTCAAAAACTGAGGCATGCAGAAATCAGAACAGAAACCAAGAGGACTCAGAGCCAAGACCAAGCAGGGTCAATCACCCCATGCAATTCAGGAACCAGAGCAGGAAAGATAAGTAAACCAAAGAAATCCAACTAGAATCTAACTGTTGTAAATCTAAAGATACTCCCAAAGGAGAAAGTTAACTCTTTATCAACTGCAGGCAATGACTTAAGTAAAAAACTGATTTTCTACAAGGTCTACATAAATACTTAGATAGAAACAAAGCAAGAAATTTAAAAAGGAAATAAACATTCTAAAAGAAAGAATTGGAAGGGTCATGAGTAGCTTAAAACAAGCAGTTAATCTTAGCAAAGTAACAGATTCCCTAAAACTAGAATGAAACAAACAGAAATCAAAGATTTCATGAGAAAACAAAAAAATATAGAACACTATCAAAAGATGAAGAATAGAAGAAAATACAAGATAGCTGATATAAAAAACTAACCTTGGTGAAAAAAAAGGTCAAAGAGGAATAATCTAAAAATTATTCAACTCCCTCAGGGCCAATTGCTCCTTATAATGAATGGTATGCATACTCATAAAAAGTAGACATGGAATAGAGCACCAGCCTTGGAGTCAGGAGGACTTTAGGTCAAATCCAGCTTCAGACCCTTGACACAGTAGCTGTGACCTTGGGCAAGTCTCTTAACACCAATTGCCCTGCCTTCTCCCCTCAAAAAAAAAAGTAGACATGGATTAGAGGTGTACAGTCTGTAGTCATAGTCTCTGACCCAAATGGGGATTTTTTTTAAGCCCAGATATTACATTTTAAGAAATTACAAATTTAAATTGCCCAGAATATGAGGCCAAAGTAAAGAATCCAATGACAACTTCCTGAAAGGAATCCCAAAAAGAAATGTCCCAGAAATATCATAGGCCAGAATCAAGAATCAAAGAACAAACTGCAAGCATTCCCAAAAAAAGTAGTCCTGGAAAGACCTGGAAGTTAATGCTATAAATGGAGATCTTAAATATAATTCAAAAAAGGCAAAAGATACAAACTTACAAGCAAGAATCACTTTGCAAAGATGAATATGATCTTAAAAGAGAAAAAAAAATGGAACTTTAACAGAATAGAGAACTTTGAAGCATTTCTAATAGAAAAGACTAGAGTAAGAACTTTGAAATAAACACAAGTTGGAAAGAAGCGTAGGAAGTTAAGCTTATTTGAGCAAATGGAAGGAATGCAAACATTCTAATAGGGAATAACAAACACACTCCTTCAGAGCCTTATGGTTTTTGAAGTCAGCTAAGGAAAAAAGAAGATCTGGAGGTGGACTGGTTCTGTTCTGATGGTTTGAAGAGGAGAAAGAGATGGGAAGGTAAAAAGGAAAAATACATTACTGCAGAAAGGAGGAAGTAGCTATTTTTGCTATTTCTCCTAAGTGGAATGGGTGAGAAAAGTATACAAACATGAAGAAATAGATGGGGAAGCAGGCATCAAATGGACCTCACTCTTACCTGACATGGACAAAAAAAGGGTTGATTGAATACATTCACGTGTACACACCACACACAAATAATGCCCCCTCCAAGATTTCAGTATAGAAATACATGGGGAGGGAGTGAGAATAATACTAGGGAGGAAACAGCTAAAAGCAAAACAAATAGCCTGATCTTAAAAAGACTAAGGAAAAGAGATAAAAGAACAAGAGTCTAAGATGTTAGCTATCAATTAAGGAATGCCTGAACAATCTGGCATATGAATGTATGTAATGGAATATATTATTGTGCCATTAAGAAAGAACAAAACATAATTATTTTAGAGAATCCTCAGCAATATAAAATGATGCAATCAAGTGAGCAGAACCAGAAGAATTTGTATAAGAACACCACTCACTACCTCTGCAAAAATTTCAAACTCTGGTCAAAGCAATGACCAGTTAGGACCTCCAGGAAAGTATGTGACTCACCTTCTGACAGAGAGGGCACAGACTCAAAGGTACAGAAAGAGAAAGACATGTTTAGATATAGATACTACGTGGATTCATTTTAATTGACTATGCCTATTTCTTACAAATTTTTTTCTTTTACCCTTTAACTGGGTAAGGGGATGGAGGAGTAGGGATTAGCAATAGTGATTTTTAAAAAAGAAACACTTTTTTAAATGCACAGAGAGTAGAAGGAAGTTGAAAAGGAAGGACAAACAACAGGATAATTTAGAAAGATATGGGTGGAATTCATTATGTACTTTTTTAAAAATCATGTTAGATATGATGCAAATCTAGTGTCTTTTCTGTTTTTGCTTATTTAATATATTTTCCCAATTACATGTAAAAACAACTTTTAACAAGTTTTTTTTTTAAATTTTGAGTTCCATATTTTGTTTCTCCCTTTCATTTCCTCTCATCTCATTGAGAAGGCAATTTGATATAGGTTATATATGTGCAGTCATTCAAACACATTTCCATGCTAGTCATGTTGTGAAAAAAAAGACCAAAAAAAGAAAGTTTAAAAAAGTATGCTTCAAGCTGCATTCAAACTGTGATCAGTTCACAATTCCACCAACAGTGCATTAGTATCTCAATTTTCCCACATCCCCTCTAACTTTTGTCATTTTCTTTTTCTATTTTTCAGCAAATCTGATAGGTATGAAGTAGTACTTCGGAATTGTTTTAATTTGCATTTCTCTAATTAAAAGTAATTTAGAGCATTTTTTCATATGAATATAGATAGCTTTGATTACTTCATCTGAAAACTGCTTGTTCATATCACTTATTAACTGGGGTACAGTTTTTATTTTTTTATAAATCTGGCTTAGTTCTTTATATTTTTTAAATGAGACCTTCATCAGAGAAAAAGTTTACAGTTTCATATAGAATCCTTTAGTGTTCTGCTATGTATATGGAAATGTTCTTTTTGGTGATCAAGTTCAGATTCAGAATTTTAAAACTTTCTTTAAGTATCAAAGAATTTACTACAGAAAAGATGATGAGAAATCAAATGGCTGGAATTAAATTAGATAACTAGAATTATCATTAGCAAATATACATATTAGATTCCTATTAGGATAGCTATATAATAAATACCTTCATTTAATGTAAATTTTTCCTTTATGTGGGCTACTTTGCAGTTCATACTTTGTGGTAGTTACATACTATGTGTGTGTGTACATGTGTGTGTATGTGTGTGTTTGTGTGAGTATAATCATTCTTCTCATCTTGTATTCTTGCCCCAATTCAATACATTTTGAAGTTATTTCTTAAACTTTTTTTTAAAAAGACTACAAAATAAATAATTCTGTCTATACATGAAGATGCAGCAGAATGTGAGTTTTTGGTTGCAATGCCAATAATAGTAAAAGAGGCAGACTATCCATTCATGTCTCTTGCCAATTCCTTCTTATGAAAAATGGCATGCCTAACCTCAGAAAATAGACATAGGCTAAAAATGTATAGTTTCTAGTCATGGACTCTGACCCAACTGAAGACTAAATTCTTGGTATCATTACTATAGCTCTAGTTCATGATAATGAAGTCACAATACCACCTCTTCATATTTACCCTCTTCAGAATAATTTAAAATATTATTAAAATAGTTTACATTCATATACACATTTATACATATACACATTAAATAAAGTATATGTTCTATTGATTTCAAATGTAGCACAAACACCTTGTCTCAACTGTTCAATAATCAATTCAATAAATTAAACTATGCATGCACAGCGCTTTACAAACCTTTAAGTACTATGTAAGTGTAAACTATTTTCGATAAACCATTCAAAATAATATTAACAATGGTAATAATAATGATAGTTAACATTTATATAATGCTTACTATGTACCAGGCACTGTGCTAAGTGCTTTACAAATATTTTCACATTGATCTTCACAACAACCCTGGGAGGTAGGGGCTACTATTTTTTCCCATTTAAAATTTAAGAAAATGAAGCAGAGGTTAAGTGACCTAACCAGGGTCACAAAACTAGTTAGTGTCCAAAGGCATATTTGAACTCAGGTCTTCCTGACTGCAAGCCTGGCTCTCTCTATCTCTACCTCTTTATCTACTGCATTATTTCATATAAAGAAAATAATAATGTAAGCATTATTAAGACCATATTATTAATATAATTATATTAATTTCACTACAAGAGAAGGAAAAGTTTATGTATACACATTGTAATATGGTTTTCAGTTACTAATATGGTCTTTCCATCACCTAGTAGCATGCCATAAGCACAATTATTTCTTGGATTTTTAAACTGAAAAAACTGTACTGTATTTACTCATTTTTTAAATAAAGAAAAATACCTATTCTATTTATAATGTAATCTGTGGTTGCATTAATATTAGCTATGTTTTTAGTAAATTAAAATAACACTAGTACCACATTAAGTGGTACCAAATAATTAGTAAAGGTGCTATTTTATATGTAGATGGCATTATCAGGATACTAGAAGTGAAAATTACTAAAATTCAAAAATGAAACACATATCTGAAAAAGCAAACCTCTTGCCACCAGTTAGATTATATGCCAACAATTTCTTAAATATTGATGCACTTAACCAACATACTTAAAGAACCTCTGTTCTCTTGACGATTTGGTGGTATATTTTCTTTGGCCATGGAGATTAGTATTTTGCTATTTTCTGAAAGCTTTTCTACAGCATTGCTCTAGGAAAAAAAAAAAGACGATCCATTTAAGGAGGAAAATAATCACAAAACATTAAATACATTTTATGTGTTTCACATCTTTTTATACTGTAAAGTTTAAGATGCAATTACCAAAATACATTGTTTCAATACTGTAATGAATGGTAATAATGTTAAAGGACTTTTCCAAAGCATTATGAACTAATATTACACAATTTAATCATTCGTGCTTAAGTACTTTAAGACTTCATTACAAAAATACTTGCAATTCCATAGAATCAGATATCCTATACATCAAATTATTTTTTGAATGCATTTACAAACTGCATAGCTTTTTGTTGTTCAGTCTTTTTCAATCATATTCAACTCTTCATGACCCATTTGGGGTTTTCTTAGCAAAGAAAAATAGTTTGCCATTTTCTTTTCCAGCTCATTTTACAGATGAAGAGACCAAGGTAAACCGTGTTAAGTACCCTACCCAGGGTCATACAGCTATTAATTATCTGAGGTCATGGGGCGGCTAGGTGCTACAGTGAGTAAAGCGCTGCCCCAGCGTCAGGAGGACCTGAGTTCGGTTCTGGCCTCAGACACTTTTAACACCCACACAAAAAAAAACAAGCCATGCAACCTTGGGCAAGTTACTTAACCCCAATTGCCCTCCAAAAGGCAAAAAAAAAAAAAAAAAGTATCTGAAGTCAGATTTGACCTCAGGAAGGTAAATCTTCCAGACTCTAGGCCCACTACGCTATTCTCTGTGCCACCTAGTTAGTGCATTATATAGAAACCACTTTGTAATTCAGAGATATTAGAAGAGAAATTATCTTTGTATCACAAAATAGGCAAGGTAATAGGATTCTAAATATGAGAAGTCATTAATAATTTTTTAAACTTGCCAAAAGATTCATTTTTGCTAATTCTACAAATTGCTTTTAAGAGTAAAAAAAAAATCCTAAAAATGCAAATAAAAAAATTTTAATTTTTACAAATATTTTGGTACTTGAAAATTATTTGTAGTCAGCAGATCCAACCTCATTGCTTTTATAAAACATAATTTTGACAATTCTATCTATGAAAGAAGTCAGAAACACTGACATTCAAAGCAATTTAAAAGATAAGTTAGAACTAAGTTCATCCTTCCAAAACTTTAGCTAATAAATTCACTAAGCCAGATTCCTTAGGATTAAGATGATACTGGAATCTAACTTTCTCTCAAACTTTTTACAATTGTAGCCCAACTCCTCAATTTAAACAAACACTTTGCAGTAAAATACTTTTAAATCATATTTTTAATGTCTATGGTTATTTATGCTAAATAACATAAGGCTGATTTTGTAAATCTTATATTTTCAAATCAATTTTATTACATCTCTAACGATATCACAAACAACTCATTACAAAAGTTGTTTCTGCTTCCAATAATGTTTTATAACCGGAAGAAATGTTAACTAATAGCTCACCACTTAAGCTTTAAAACAATTTAATTTTCTTCTTTAACAGTATATTTGGAATTATTTCAGTTTATCAATTTTTCACTTACAACCAAGAGTTCCGACTTAAAATTTCCTGTTTTATTTTTAAATTTCCTTATCATTCTAACAGAACTAATTTTAACTTGGTAACATAACAGATACTTGAACAACAAAACTGCCAGAAGTTAACATAAACAAAAGATAAATATTGTCACATTACCTTTATATCAATATAAGGAGGGTCTTTTTCCAACTCAGCTCTATCTTTTGTCAGTTTAGCCTTCTGATCTTCAATAAACCGATCTAAATTATCAGCCATTCTTCAGATTCTAAAAATAAATAAAAATAACATGATATTAAATGTATGTTATGTCAATATGCACAACTATTGCATCTGTCAGTATGCATTACTACTATTTTAAAACCTTACGCAATCCACACTTGGCATTTAATTCAGCTTATTCATTTGAAAACTTCAAATTAAAAGTTGGATCAATTGAGATAATATACATAAAACACTTTGTAAACTTTCAAATATTACACAAATGAAATCTGGCATTCAATTAAGCTTATTTATTCCCTTGAGAACATCAAATGAAAAGTTGGAGCAACTAAAATAATACATATAAAAGAATTTGGAAACATTCAAGTATTATATAAATTTCAGTTATGTCTATTATTCTTATCAGAAGATTGATCCAATTGATCAACAAATCTTTATCAAATAACTATTATGTGTCAAGCATGGTACTAGGTGCTGGGAACACAAAGACAAAAATAGAACAATCCTTGCCCTCAAGAAGCTTGTATTCTATCAAAGGAGACAAAATGTGTATGTATGTGTGTGTATGCATGGATGTACACAGGCACATGCATATATACATACACAACTAGAGTTTAGGAAAAAGGCAAGGGATACAGAGAGACAGACAGATAAGTTTGGGAGCCTTCTGCACAGACATAACAAACCCAGCTCTCAACCTTTACAGTCACAATTGGGGGTAGTTACAATGGTAGAAAGCAGGGCAAAAGTTGCTAACACAATTTTTAGACCATCCACAAATATTAACTGCCATTCACTCTAAATTTGGAAATTTTTTGTCCAAAATTAAATGAGTTGACTAAAGATACTAAACCACATCAAAACTGACATTTTTGTGATAACATGGAACCAGAAGACATAAGGAAATTGTGACTAAATAAAGCATGGTTTACAAGCCCCAATGGCAGCAAAGAATAAAAGAGTTGGTGGAGTTAGATTTACTATATGCTCCAAAACAAGAAACATCATTTCATAGTATATTTATCTCTCCTGATAATTTAAAAGAATAAACATCATTTCATAGTATATTTATTTCGCCTTATAATTTATAAGAATAAGTGAAAAGGCCACCATGAAGATAACTGCAGCTTTTGTGCCAATAACTGGTAGGCAGTATGATACAGAGGAAAAAAACTACAATTTGAGTCAGATGATTTAGGTTCAAATCCTATTTGAACTCACTACCTGTGACAAAATTTACTTACCTTAGGCAAGTTACTTAACCTCTCTAGACATGAGTTTTCCCATCTGTATGATGAGGGGATTGAACTATATGAATTCTAAAGCCCTTTCCAGTGTGTATATTTGAAAATGAATATGATATTAAAACAAAAGATATCAACAAACATTTGTAAAAGTTCCAGACTTACCTAATTAAACAAACTACTGACACTGGAAGAAAAAAAAAGGTAGTGCACAAAAGTAAAGGTGTTAATTCTGATTATCAACACTTGAACAAGTTTAACTGATATAAAACAGTCACCACAACAAGAAAGTCAAAAGATTCCAGGAATCACCTTTCAGAAAACATAAGCTCTTTGTCAAGTAAAGAGTCATAGCAACCAATGTGGAAGGCAGAAAGGGAGGAAACTTAAAGAAATCTTAGCAAGATATTCAACTATACTAGATCATTGCAGTTTAATTTATAGATGCAAGTAAACAAATAAATACAAGATGGTACAGATTTGCCAAAATTTTTGAAGTACTCCATTCTTATCAATAATGACTGTGCTATATAGAAGTAGAAATCACCTTTAAAAGGGTGAATTCACAAGGGGTGGAGGACCAAAACAAATACACACAAGTCCAAGCTTGAAACAACACAATTTTGAAGGCACTCATCAAATTTTAATCTATCTAAAAGAGTAAAAGATACACAAAAGAATGGGGGTAAAAAATCACAAGTGGTATTAATACAAAAAAAAATCTTGACTACATACTGACTGAGAAGTATAGAAAATATAAGTTTGCTGTTATTTATTGTTTATCTAATTACCAAAAAGTATCTGGCCTTAAAGGCTCTCCTCCAAAAAGGTGTTTCTCAGGAAAGCCAAAGCAGGAATTTGGAAATCTGTTTCGCATGACTATGTATATTTGCCGCAAGGGTTGTGTTTCTATTTCTTTTCCAATGCAGGGGGTGGGGTTGGGAGGGGAGAAGATGGTACCAGACTGGAGGGGGAAAAAAATCATTTTTTTTTATTAAAAAAAAAGAAAAGAATTGACTAGGAACACTGGTCTCCAAACTAGGGGCCATGACATGATCACAAAGGGTATGGGACCAAGAAGTATCGGAAGATAGTTCATATCCATTTTAACCCTGAAGGATTTTGAGGCTGTCTCCAACAACCACAGTATTCCTTTCATCTTTTATCTAACCAAAAGTCCCCTTACTATTCCCCTTCCTACCACAACCTTCCCATGGCTAAGCAACCTCTCAACCTCTCCCCCCTCTGGTAGTCCCTCTTTCAGGAAGTTAAGCACTCACAACCAACAGGTGCACAGGCCAAATAGCACCCCTCCTCCCCCAGCATACCCACACTCAGAAGCTCCAGATTATATTGTGTTTTAAGCAGGGGCCCCTTGAAGGAGCAGGTTCTGTGCTCCAGGGCAAAATACACACTGAATTATCTATTTCTGACAAGGGTACCCCCACCTTTCCAGTTGGAAACTTGAGTGTCACACTGAAATCTTCACTCTCACCCCATATATCCAATCAGGTGCCAAATCTTATTGTTCCTATTTCCACAATGTCTCTCAAATCTGCCCCTTTTCTCTATACCAACCTAATTGAGTGCTTCATCCCTTCTCACCTGGGGTCTCCTAATTATCCTCCCTGCCTCAAGATTCTCCCCCTCTTAAACGCCTGCCCCACAGAGCTGCCAAACTGATTTTCCTGAAACATAGATTTGACCATTTCATTCTAGGATACAAAAGCAGTGGCCTGGTACTGACACTTGGAGAAAATATTATTTCTTCTTTATCTCATCCTTTTTTATTTTTTGTATAAATTTGATAATGCACAAAATTATATGCACAACAGTACATGTACACTTATATAATCTGCAAATAAATATGCATCTATTGGGGTTGCACACCCCAAAAATTTTACTGATGGAATGCAGAATCAAAAAAGTTTGAAGACTATGGGACTAGAAGAAGTGAGCTATACTATATATTATATAAAAAGTTATCTAAACTTCCAACAAGCCAAAACTGCTTCCTAACACAACAACCCATCTTTGCAGCAGCAATATTCTTAGACTCTATGACTCTGGATCATAAACCATCACAATCTCTAGAGAATAAAAATTACAGGTGACAGAAAAGACAATAGAAAGATGTGCAGTGAAAAGAAACCAGTTCTAATATATTATTAATGAGAACTTAGATGCAAAAATTGGTGTAAGACATCAATAAGGAAATACATGATCAGAAAAGAAGGCAGATTAGTTTATAATTCTAGTAATTTAACTGAATTATTTTAAGGGAAACGAGTTCTACTTTTCTCAGCTACTATTCAGAAAGGTCTCCCAACTCCAGAAGCAGCATGACATAACAGAAAGAAAAAATCCTGGACCCAAAATAAGAAGTTCAAGATTTGGGTCCCAATTCTGTCAATCACTAAATGTGGGACTTTGGACAAGTTCATTTAATTTTTCTGGGCCTCAACATTCCTAAAAATTCCTCAATGTTCCTTTCATTCCTAAATATAAGGAAAATATGTGTGCTAGCTACTCTACATGCTACTGCAAGGATCATATGACATAATGTAAGCATTCTGTAACTATAAAGTACTATATAAACTATTATCTTCATCTCCATAGTCACACACACACACATACACACATACCCTATGCCTATAAAGTCTCACAAACATGTTAGTAATTGCAACTTAACTCACCAACATATGAAAAAACTTAGTAATCATAATATATTTTATACCTAATATAAAATACTGCCAGCAACATAGGCAAGATGTCATCAACCCTATATTTTTCAAGACAGGTTAAACACACACATACACACACACAAAATGTAATTAATAATTTACGTGGACTAACCAAAACACATTTTAAAAAATCGTGAAGAGGTAGTTCAAATTGTTTTAATTTAATACTGTATTACTTGAAATACACAAGGCGCTCAGTTAGGCCTTGGCAATTTTTTAAAATTAATTTTGATGAAACAAGATTTAACCTAAAGCTATCATCACAATCAATATATATCTGTAATTCCCAACTTTCTGAGATTCTGACACTCTCCTGGTATCAGGTGGATTTTACATTTCTTTCCTTAACTAAAATAATATGCAATACATTTTTAATATAATGCTATTTTTACATGTTAAATTATATTCCTGAAGTAACTTCACTAAAGAGCTCCACTAAAGTCCTACCAAAGTACCCACTGTGGAGAACTCCTCATTGGAAGTGACACAATTCTCTCAAAAGTTATACGAGTAGAGTACAAGCTCTAAGTCTAACCACACTGGAAAGACTTTGAATTATGGATCCAACAATGAACCCTCTTATGTATTGTTAAGGAAGAATCTAAATCCAAGTGGGGCACCTGGAAATGAATTTCTGTGTCAAATTACCTCTTGAATTTGAGGTACTAAATTATATAGGCATTTCAGCCTGCATCAATGTTGGAAGTACCCACACTAATGAAATCGAAGATCTTTCAAGTACTGAACTATCAGAAAAGAAAGGTAATTGCAAAAGCAAAATATGGTGGAAAGAACATGGATTTGGAGTCAGAGGACCTTTGACTACAATGTGAACTTAAGCCCCTTATCTTCATAGGCAAAAGTTTCCCTATCTTTGAAATGAAAGTGTTTTAAAAGACCCTTCTAGCTCTAAATCTACGATTTTATGATTCCTCCTTTTCCCCTCACTCCAATTACACATGAAAGATTGCTACTGGATAATATATTTTTCAAATCAGCTCCAGAAAATATATTGGCACACTGATGTCTGCGTAGTTCTAAGAACACATTCCTGAAACTCTCGTGGAAGAAAGGTCAGTACTGCAAAGGATACACCTACATATAACAAGGCTCCACACTGTTTAAAAGGCCTGGAATACAAGGATCTTCACGGAGTCACAGGAACTCTCCTTAATTCAGACATTTACTGCATACCTGCTACATACAAGGCATTTTGCTAAGCAATAAGATTTTTTTTTGAAGTTGAAAACACTGTTCCTACCTTTGTGAGCTTAAAACTTATTCACAAAGGTAGATAGGACATATTTGTACACAAATAAGTATAATACAAGAGGCAAAATATTTCTGAGAAAAATGAAGAGATTCAAAGTACCTCCCCCCCTCGCAAAAAAAAAGGCTGAGCAGATGAACCTTAAAAAGAGGTTTTTAACAGAGGTATGGAAGACAGCCTGAGCAAGGAGATAGGAAGCAGCACAATTACAGGTCAGGGAATAGCCCAGTTTAGTTAGAATTCAAGAGTTGGAGAAGGGAAACGGGATCACAGATGCAGAGATGGAGTAAACTTATAAATCAAGGAGTCCAACACTCTCACTTTACATATGAGAAAACTAAAAAATGTGCTAAATGACTTGCCCAAGGTCACACAGGAAGTATATTACAGTGAGGATTTGGAGTCTGTTTCTGTCACTCCAGATTAAGAACTCTTTCTGGAAAGGTAGGTAAGAGCCATATTATGGAGGGTATTAGATGCCAATTAAAGGAGTCTTTTATACTTTAGGAAAATGCTACTGTGTATATTTGAGCCAATAAAGTCACTATTTTCCCTAGTTATTTCTAGAACACCTAATATATGATCTAGTACTTCTGCAGAACACTACCAATCAAAGAAATTGCTACACCTTGAAGCAGCTTTGAAATATATCTAATGGCCTTTAAACTGAAATTTTCAGCCAAAACCCAGTCTGTCAAGGTCATTTTGAATTTCTGCTCCCAGTTTCCAACTTGTTAGCAAGCACCAAGATAAAAGTTCACAAACATTTCCACCTAATGACATTCACAACTTTGGAACTATAGCATTTGGGGGTTGAAAGGGATCTTAAAAGATCATTTAGTCTCAACACCATCTTACAGATGAGAAAACCAATACACTAAAGACATACACCTAGGCAGAGCTAGGAAAACAGGATTTCCTCATTTATGGCACGATGCTTCTTCGATCATATCCTGCAGTGGCCACAGAACTTGCTCCAGAGCTAACCCCTCCTCCTGGAAAAACGTCCTGTACAAGATCACTAACCTGTGGGAAGCTCTCTCCAAAGACTGATGCAGCAGCACCATAAACGGCTTAAGAACTCTTCCAATTTGGAAGATGAATTCCAGTGGTTTTTTTAATTCCATCTCTTACGATATACCAAGTATCGCCCTCCACATCTACACGGTCTGCTACTCTCAGAAAAGGAACCCTGCTGGGGAATGACTTGCTTTTCACAGACCCCGCGCGGCCACCGCAGCCTCGCAGTTCTCAGAACAAGTGGAAGACCTAAAATTCCCTGCGGGGCCTCCTCTTCGAGGGGCTGCAAACGCCGCTTACCCGCCGGGCGCCTCTCCGAGGCCATCCCTCGTCACGAGATCCAAGCCCAAGGGAGAACTCCCAGAGGCGCAGCTCTGAGGCGCCGTCCGCTGCGATGCCCCGCCCGGCGTGAGCTCAGCCCGGGGTCGCCTACCCGAGGCGGCAGGAGGACGGACGAGGCTCGGTCCGTCGGTCCCTGGGTCAGTCGTGGCCGCAGGGCGCAGCCCCGAGTGGCAGCATCTCCCGCAGCTGCGCCTCCACCGCCTCCGGAAGAAGCCCGGGCGACGTTGTCAGGCAACCAGGTTACAACAAATCCGGCCGCACCCCCAGCCCGAAGCCCCGGCCGGGCTCCGGCTCCAGACGGCCCCAGACCGCCAGGCGCAGAGCCCCCACTCCCCTCCAAGACAGGGTCGGGAGCCCCAGGCCGGGCAGCTGCTGCCGGCCTAACTCTCTCTGGACCGCGGCGGACCCTCACTGAGGGAGGAAGACGCCCGGGCGGACACTACTGTACCTCCCGCTAAAGGTCCGGCCACCTCTGCCCACGAGCCTCGGCCAGTGACAGCTCCTCCGCCTCCCGCAGCATCCCCGCGCCTCGGGTAACGGCCGGAGGCGCCCCTACCCCAGGGAGAAGCCGCGCGGGGCAGGGCCTCGCGCCCCCTGGCGTCCGGGAGGCTTCACCCGCTCCCTCTGCCCTAAGCGCCTGTCTCCTCCCCGCGCTAACCACCCCTTTTAGTCCCGGGAGCTTCCAGGGCTGCCGGGAACCCCAAGTCATTCCGCAAGCACAGGGCGAAAAGTTAGAGGCTTAGGAAGCAAAGACCAAGGAGGAGGTGGGAACTAGGGGAATTTTCTTGATGCTTCTCACTCCAAGCCAGTATTTCTCCTTTTCTTCTTCAGCTCTAGTGTAGGCCTTTTAAATTATCACTTGCACCTTTTCAGAATTTCTTAGATTTAGCAGTGGAAGGGATCCCAGATGTAGGCTATTCCATTTTACAGATGACAAATCTTGTAGGTAAACCTAGGTGCTCTGACTCCAAACCCACTTCAAAGGCCATCTTCTTCCCAAGTCACTGATGATTCCCTACTTAACTCTGCCACACATGCTCTCACCTTTTCCCCTGAATTAAGGAATCATTCATATATTTCTTGCTGTACATTCTACCTTGTATTGCAATACTACATCTGCAGCCTCTGACCCTGTTAGGCTGCAGGCTCTAGGAACATTGGAAACATGTCTTAATCTCTGTATTCCACACAGCACCTGGTGGCTAGCACATAGGCATTTCATAAATATTAAAGGGAAGGACTGTAATCAAATTTACAAGATTATCCTAACAGCTGATATTTGTATAGCACTTTAAATTTTTCAATGATTGATGTAGGTTGCTACCACTTCCAAGTACTGGCAGTCAGTATCATGCTTCTAGCAATACTAACCACCTCAAATGAGCTCAAGTTTCTTCCCTCTTCGTGTGAAGTACAAAGTTTCCCATAGAAACAGTGGACAAATTTTAGCAGTTCACAGTATAGTAGGTTACAAGTACCTTACAACCACCCCTCCAACACTTTCCTTTATCTGTAAAATGAGATTGTGTTGTATGACTGGCAGCCCCTTCCAGCTCCACCGTTCTGTTACTTTAAGACAAAAGGGACAAATTCCATAAGATGAAGAGATCCTCAACTCTGAAGGTTCCATAAAAGAACATGATCAGTTAGGTGACACAGTGGATAGTGTTGGACTTATGTCTGGAAGCCTGAATTTGAATCCTGCCTCAGAGAGTAAGGAGTTGTGTGAATCCAGGCATGTGACAACCTCAGTTTCCTCCCCTGTAAATGAGAGCATCTACTTCACAAGATTTTTTAGGCTCAAATGAAATAACTTATACAAAGCATTTTGCAAGCCTTAAAACACTGTTTAAATACCAGTTGTTATTACTGTAGCTCCAGAAGGTGGAGGGATGAAGTAAAAATGAAGCAGACTTGGAGTCAAAAGAAAAACTAATGGTACAGAAACAGAACAGGCTATCTCCATCACTGGAAGTTTTCAGATAGTCTGGATGACAAGCCACACTTAGCATAATGCCCTGCACATACTAAGTGCTTAATAAATGTTTACTGAATTAAAAGGCTCTTCTCTGAGGTAGGATAAGATCAAGAGGCCACTCAGGACTACAGTATTTCAATGTCGTTGTCAACCAAATTCATTAATGACAACCTAGTCCCACCTCACATTAGACGTTCAGGTTGGAACACAGAAAGAGAAGACACTCAGAAATTTTATTGTCACTTCTTCAAGATTCAATTCCTTCAAATGCCCTTACAGCATCTGCCTTTTTCCATAGTAAGTCAAATCAAGCACACATTTTTAAAAAAACTGAAAGAAAAATGGTTTTTAAGTAAAACAATTCTCAAAATGACTCTATAAGTATCAATATGCAAGTCGGCCTAATGAATAAATGAAATGTATTTAAGTGCTTATTAAGTGTGAAGTTCTAAATAATGACATAAAATTCTCAAAATTATCACTTCTTTAACATCCAGTTCCTTCAAATGTCCATGTGTCGACTGCCTTTTGCCATGACATCTAAGCCAAATCACACAAAAAGAAAAAACGAAAATTTTGTTTAAAAAATTTTTTAAATAATGTTCTCATTACTATCAATATGCAAGTGAGATTAATAAATGAACAAAAACAGCATTTATTAAGCGCTTACTAAGTGCAAAGCCCTGCAAAAAAAAAAAAAGTGGAGTTACAAAGTAACGGTGAAAGTCCCTGCTCTCCAGTTTAAATTCTATTAAGTAGCCTTCAAAGGTTCCTTTAAAAATACACCCGAGATTCACAGGAGTTTCCAATGCCTCTTCTGAACGCCAGGGGGCGCTCCTCCAGGCAAACCGCTAGAAACGACCAGAACCGGGGAAGGGCTTCAGGGTGAAGCCACCGCTAGGCTCCTCTGTCCTAACACACTCGTGCCCGAGAAGTCCCCGCTAAGGAAAACATTCCGGTTGACATTCCACTCACCAGGCAGCCCCAGTCCCCTCAAATCCTCAATCTTCCGAAAATTCGTAATGGTAATTCAATTTCCTTTTTTCTCTTCCTCCTACACCTAGGGACCTACATTCACAAATAGCTCTTCCCACTTAAAAGCCCGCCGCTTTACCGCTTTTAAATATGGTGCCTTTCAGTCATGCGCAATATGGGTCTGGAAAACCAACGCAAGCGCGTGGCGTGACGCAAGGGCCACACACTCCCGGACGCCGGGAGAGATTGTACCATTCTCCGAACTGCTAAATAGGTTGGGATAGAATGCACCTATGGAACTCAAAATGTAACGAGTCCGAATTTTCTTCCAGTCGTATCCCCTTTTCCCTTTTTTATTCTTGTGGCTTTATAGCCTCGTAGCCGCTATTCGCACGACCCGAAGACGGGATCCCCCCTCCATACTCTTTCCGAATAGTCCGCGCCGCTCCGATCCCAGGTTCCCGGTGTCATGGCAGCTCCGAGTATCTGTTAACCGAGGGTTGCGTTACGGCAGGGGGCGAGGGTCACAAGTTCTCGCCCCGCGGTCGGGGCGGCGGGGAATTGGAGCAGGGCTGAGGAAGCAGGGCCGAGGGGGCGGGGGTGTGGGAAGGGCCTGCGGCGTCTCCGCGGCGATGGCGGCTTCGGGGAGCGGCATGGCCCAGAAGAGCTGGGAACTGGCCAACAACATGCAGGAAGCCCAGAGCATCGACGAGATCTACAAATACGACAAGAAACAGCAGCAGGAAATCCTGGCGGCCAAGCCCTGGACTAAGGAGTGAGGAGGCCCCGAGGGCCGGGGGTTACGGGGAAGGAGGGAGGGAAAAGGGGAGAGGCCGCGGCCTCCGGGGCCCATCCCCCCGCCCACGGTGGGGTGGAGGGGCCCGCCACTCGGGGCAATCTGCCCCGGTCCCCCGGCGTTCCCAGATCCTTCTCCCCACCTCCTCTCGGAGCCAGGCTGCCCCCCACTGATCAATCCCGGATCAGTCGGGAGCTGCCCTCGGAGCGATCTCAGGACACCCAGACAGGAACGCCGGCGGGGAG
Source organism: Petaurus breviceps papuanus (assembly GCF_028583685.1). NCBI lineage: Eukaryota > Metazoa > Chordata > Mammalia > Diprotodontia > Petauridae > Petaurus > Petaurus breviceps. Next base: position 77,930,876 of record NW_027186304.1, on the reverse strand, counting down.
CCTGGGGGGGTCATCTATTCCAGTGCCTTCTCTTTTGCAGAGGGGGGGAAACTGAGGCTCAGAAAGTCAAAATGACCCTTGGCTTACATGGCCTCAGGCGGTCGAGGGCGCCTGTGACTTAGCCAGGATCTCACCTTTGGGAGGCTGGCCATCTCTCCACTCTTAAGCAAATTGGGGTCAAATGTAGGGGTTCTTAACGTTTTAAAGGCAGAAGACGGTCCCTACCCTCAAGGAGCTCATAGTCTGATGGGGAGACCTCATGCAAACAACTGCGTATAAACCATGGGTCAGATAAATTGGAGAGAATCTACAACCAGGGGAAATGCCTCGAGTCTGAAGATGGAGAGGCTTGTGTGTGTCCTTTGTGTAAGACAGATCAGAGTAAGGTATAAAGAGACAGGAAAGATAGGAAGGAGTTAAGTTATGAAGAGCTCGGAATTCCAAATAGAGGAATTTATATTTGATATAAATGATATAAACTAGGTGACGCCTCTGGCCCCCTTCTCAGAACAGTGCATTTAAATGGATAAAATAAGATATATTGTACTACAAAGGCATACAATTCTTTTGAAATTTAGTCACCAGAGTATTTTGAAAAACAAGGTGATGGACCCCAGGTTAAGAACTCCTGATCAAGCTCAGATACTTAGCACCACACCCAGAAATAACTGGCCATGTAACCTTGAGCAAGTTACTTAACCCCAATTGCTTATTAAAAAAAAAAAAAACTCCTGATCAAGTGAGATAGTAGAGCTTGGGATTCAAACCCAAGTCCTGAAAAAATATGGTGTCTACTCTTAGAAGCTCCTAATATAGGAGAGCATTATCTGTAAGGAATGGCTGGGAGCTGCCTGAAGAGCATAATGTGGAGGGCAAATCCATCTCTCTAAAAATAGTTAGAACCGTCAAAGATTGTCTAGGCAGAGAATCACAGAATTCAGTGCTGGGGCAGTCCTCATTGGCCAGTGTTTCTAACCCATACCTAAAAGAAGAATTCCCCTCTAACAAACGCATCAAGGAGGTCATCCAGCCTAAATTTGAAGACCTCAAATGATGGGGAACCCACTACTTCCCAGGCAGCTCATTTCATTCTTCAGAACTCTGAATCATTTTTTTTAATGTATTTAGTATTTTATTTTTCCCCAATGCCATGTAAAATCAATTTTAACATGCATTTTTAAGACTTGAGTTCCAAATTCTCTCCCTTCCTCCCTCCATAACCCCCCTCATATAGGTTATATATGCATAGTCATGTAAAACATTTCCATGTTGTGAAAGAAAACATAGACCAAAAAAAAAAAAACTCAAAAAAATAAAGTAAACAAAGTATGCGTCAGTCTGTATTCAGACACCATCATTTCTTTCTCTGGGGATGGATAACATTTTTCATCATAAGTCCTTCACAGTTGTCTTGGATCTTTGTGCTGCTGAGAATAGCCAAGTCATTCACAGCTGATCATCTTAAAATATTGCTTTTACTTTGTATACAGTACATTTCACTTTGCATAAGCTCACATAAGTCTTTGCAGGTTTTTCTGATAGCATTCTGCTCATCATTTCTTATAATACAGTAGTATTCATCACAATCACTTACCACAGTTTGTTCAGCTATTCCCCAATTGATGGGTATTCCCTCAATCTCCATTTCTTTGCCATCAGAAAAGAACTGCAATAAATATTTTTTTACACATAAGTCCTTTTCATCTCTTTTTGGATATAGACCTAGTAGTGGTATTACTAGGTCAGAGAGTATGCAAGGTTTTATATACCCTTTGAGCATAGTTCCAAATTACGCTACAGAATGGTTAAATCAGCATAATTCTAATTCTTTGGGAAGTTTTTCATCAGATCATAAGTTTACTTCAAGTCTAGGTTTAGCTCTTTACAACTGTTACACTTTGCTCATCATTTACACATGAAAAAAGAGGGAAATAGCACCTACTAGTAACTTTTACACCGATAAAGTATGTGCTATTATTGTCCCCATTATACAGTTGAGAAAATTGAGACCAAGTTAACCCACACAGCTAATAGGTGTGTGAGTCTGGATTTGAACCCAAATCTTCCTGACTGCAGGCCCAGCACACTCTACTCTGCTACGTAATTGCCTCTGAGACAAACTTTCCTGGCTACTCTCCAAAACTGAACTCAAACCCAGATCTCCTGAGCAAGGATTCTTTCTATTTTTTTTCCCCTGCTCCTTGCTGAAGCCTAATATTCCACAATTAAGGATTCATTTCTTGGCTTGAGGAGTCTTACCTCTAAGATGTAAATGCTTTGGAGAACAATAATTAGGCTTTTTTTTTTTTTGGAGGGGGAAGATAGGGCAGTTGGGTTTAAGTGACTTGCCCAAGGTCACAGGGCTAGTGTTAGGTATCTGAGGCCGGATGTGAACTCACATCCTCCTGACTCCAGGGCCAGTGCTCTATTCACTTCATAACCTAGCTACCCCAGCAATAAGGCTTTCTTAGTCATTTATGTTTTAGTATGAAGATGACAACACATCATATGATTTCGAACTGACTGAGACCTTAGAGATCCAACCCCTTCGTTTTACAAATGAGGAAATGGAAGGCCAAGGAAGTAAAGTGACATGTCCATAAGACACATAGGTATTATATAAGAGAGGCAGAATTTGAATACAAGTCTTCTGATTCTTGATCAAATATGCTGTGCTTGAAAAGAGGCTACACGGCTCCAGTGCCAACAGGACGTGCTTTTCTTCAGTCTATACTATATACATTGTACTTTATTCTGTGTACTGAAAATGAAAAATACATAATGTAATAAGATTAGATGCAGCCAGGCTAAACTTAGAGGAAGGGAAAAATTACTGCTCTGCTCACATGACACTTTTACAAGAACACTGGTTTGTGATTTGAGTGAGTTGTGGAGTTTTCTGCATTGTGTGACTTTTTTTCCAGAACAATAACATCTCTCTTATTCTCTACATTCTACTAGGAGTAAGAGTCCTTTAATGTTTCCTCTTCCCAGCCATCCCTTCTACCATTTCCCTTCACCTTTCTATTTTCTGTCATGTCATAGCAAAAGCATTCTAGGAAACTGTGCTTTGCATTAGTGAAGCTAATTTTGCAATATACTTTATTTTTGTTTTGTAGTCACCATTACTTTAAATACTGCAAGATCTCAGCCTTAGCCCTACTGAAAATGGTGATGCACGCTAGATCAGGAGGCAACTTGGAAGTGATGGGCTTGATGCTTGGGAAAGTGGATGGTGAAACCATGATCATTATGGACAGTTTTGCTTTACCAGTAGAGGGCACTGAAACTCGAGTTAATGCCCAAGCTGCTGCATATGAATATATGGCAGCATATATAGAAAATGCAAAACAGGTAAAAAAAATTGTTTTAAGTAAAAAGATTTCACAGCAACTATAAGTTATATACTTGAGATATTATAGGAAAAAAATCTAGCAATGAACTTTATAATAAAACAAATGTTTCAGATTTATTTTCATTAATGTCTTTGCATATAATATATTAAATAAGATTAAACGTAATAGTGATTTACAGAGAGTCTTTTCAATCTCACAAGTCATTGTGCTTATATATTTGTTTTGAAATATTATCATGTATTCTGTTTTTGCATAATTGTTGGTAAATAACCAAAAGAGAGCTGATTCTAAAGTGGGATAAAAGTGTCAGCATTTAATCTGACATTTTCTTCCTTCTTTGTTAGGTGGGTCGACTTGAAAATGCAATTGGCTGGTATCACAGTCACCCTGGCTACGGTTGTTGGCTCTCTGGGATTGATGTTAGCACCCAGATGCTCAATCAGCAGTTTCAAGAACCATTTGTAGCAGTAGTAGTAAGTATTCTGCTTACTAAGTTCACAATAGAACTTGAGATTCGCTTAAGTTTGTATGTTAGTAAATGAGAATATCTATCCACAGTTTCATTTGGTTTGCTGTATAATCAATGATTAATACCTGTCCAGGAGGGCTCTGCCATTGAGAATCAGTATGGTATCAAAGAAAGCATTGGCTTAGGAGTCTGGAAAGCAAAAGTGTGTGGGGGGGTTGGGGGGGGGGGGGGTGCAAATCCTGCCTTTCTCTGGGACTCAGTTTCAACTCTAAAGTAAGAGGGACTAGATCTCAAAGCTACCTTCTAATTCTTAAATTCTGCTAACTCATTGAGTGACCATGAGCATGTCCGGTAACCTTTGCATCTCAATCTCTTCATCTATAAAATGGTAGTATCTTTTACATTATTGGTAGCCATGTAAGAAGAGATAGTGAAATGTATCAAGTTCTTTCCTATGCCTAGAAATACATTTTTGCCTGTGTTGAAAATGGGAGAAAAGGTTTCCTCCCTGTCCCTCTCAGATTCTAGCAAAGAATCACTGTTGGAGTATCTGGTGGCCCATGCGTGGCTGCCACGCACCATCATGTGGGAAACGTGGCTTCCACATAGCCTGGGTCTCACAGGAACAGAACACCATGAGTATGGCGGAGATGATTGTCTCTTGATACATAAACTTAAAGAGGACTTCTCTGCTTCTTTGGGTTTATGCAAACCTGTGTTGTAACAAGTCAGAATTAGATTCAAGTTTAAAAAATAGGTAATAGATATTGATGGCGTTTTAGAAAAAGGTCATTAACAATTGCCCCCAAAAGCATTTTTAAATGCAATACTTTCTCTTTTTCTTATTGTTACCTTTTACTTCTCATACCACATTCATTTTCAGACATCTTACATACACACACACACACACACACGCGACTCCACCTGAACTCTCCTTTGTAACAAGGAAAAACAGTTGATGAGACCTGAGTGAGTCCAGCAGTTAGGTGATGTTCTGCTCCATCTGGCAGCAAGGAAAGGAGTCTGTTGTGTGTATCATTAGTTCTTTGGGACCAAGATTAATCATTGCAATGAATGTGATTTCAGCTACCCCTTAAGTTTGTTTGGGGTTTACGTTATTATGACTATCTGCAATGTTGTTTTCCTATTTTTGCTTACCTCACGCTACTTTATTCTCTGTGAGTCATCCCACATTTCTCAGAATTCTTCAGTCATTTCTTGTAGTACAGTATTTCCTAAGATTCTTCTGTTAACGTAATGTTTTAGTGTTGTGATTTTTGCATTAAAGTAAAGGTCAAGCTAAGGGTAAACTTACTACTATCCTGACAAACAGAAACCTCTATAACCACCTATAAAATTAACAGGAGAAAAGCCTGGGGTGTAATTTGATATAAACTGTACCAAAAAACTGAATGCTGTGTAATTAGAATGACCACGTTTGTCTAGGGAGAAATAAGAAAGTACACCTATCACCTTTCTTTGTGGAGATGGGGGACTATGGGTTTGGAACATTTTATATACCCTGTCAGACTTGATTGATGTGTTGGTTAGTTTTACTAAACTGCTTTTTTTTCCCTTCTTTTTTATTCTTTATTAAAAGGAATGGCTCAATGGGTAGAAGAGGGAGGAATCAATTAAGAAATGAAGGTTATATAACATAAAATACCAGGAAAAGGTTTTTACAGAATTTTTAAATAAAAATATAGCTTTATTTTCCTTCAACTTCCTAAAGAAATGGAAGCCTTCTATAATGCTAAGTATCTGTAAGCTAATAGTTTATAGAGGAAATTTCTATTTACTGCCATGAGTTCACAATGTTTTCTAGATCTTTTATTTTTGGAATTTTCACAAAATATTTCTCATTCCTGATATTAATTAAATAATATCTTTTCTATCCTGTAACAATTGCATTTTAATAAATCCTTTTTTTATCATTATAGATTGATCCAACAAGAACAATATCTGCAGGAAAAGTGAATCTTGGTGCCTTTAGGACCTACCCAAAGGTAAGAAGTTAAACATTTAGATTCATTAAAATAAATTTGTGTTAAATTGAAGGCTGTTTTCTTGAAATTCTATTCATTTCTCTTTCATTTAAAAAATATGAAAAATGCATTCTTCCCATGCTTCAACCCCTAAACCATAGATATAACAATATTAACATAATATCAATTAAATCTCTGCAAAATTTGTACCTAGTAAAACAAAAATCCTTTTTTTTTTACAATGCAATTCTTACTTGGTTAAAAATGTAAAAAAGATCATTTTATTAAGCACCCTTCTTGCTCTTTGTACTATAGCAGGCACTACAGAAACCATTTAAATTGGTATTCCTTGCTTGCAGAAGCACGTAGACAGTATAACACAGGCATACTTGGCAGAGCAATGTTCCAAAACAAATCCTGCAGAGGAAAGAATTGCTCATATGATTAATTGGAGTAGGCTTTCATATTTTAAAATGTTAATTGAGGAAACACAAGCTTTCTTAAAGCTATAATTAAGGATTTTTAAAACTTTCTTATAGGCTGTAGTCATATTGATTAATTTCCCTAATCATTTTCTCTATGGTGTAGTCATTCCCACACAATGGAATGAGATTACTAAGGACATATCAAAAAGGCTACAGGGCTCTAATTAGCTTTTTGGTACCAGCCATGGTGAGCTGCCATCTGTGTGAGTAAATTAAGTCAGCTTCCCTGGGTCCTGAACCATGCTCCTGGATCCTTGTTTACCTTTTACCATGATAGACTTGCCCATAATGGTACTGGTGTAAAGAATCTGAGGGAGAACTTCACCCTCAGGACACTTTACTCTGAGTCTTTTATTATCTGCTACACCAGGCCTTCTTTAAGAAGCCTTTAATCTTACATTATGAGAAACAATGGCATAGTTTACAGTATTTTTTACTAATGCTGTACCAATGCAGAATTTAATTCTTATGCCCAGAACTGCAAAAAGTTAAAAAAGAGAGAAAATTTAGGATAATTCCATATATCAATAGTAAAGCTCCCTACAAATTCCAAATTTCATACTTTCTGAAATATACTTTGTTTTTAGAATATTCTCTCACCTTCCATTTACTAGCTGCACTCCCCTTATTTAAATTCTCCTCAGATTGTGTGTGTGTGTGTGTGTGTTTGTGTATCTATATATGATGTATCAATCAATATGCCAGTACTCCCTAAACTTCTATTGATCAGTAGCTTTTAAGGATTCTCTAAAAATGTATGTAAAACCGCTACTAACATTGGTAAACTATTAAGAGTGATCAAAGCTAAATATCTTGAGAACTTATGTCTTAATCCACAAAATAAACTAAATTGCTTTTGGTCACAGTTCTTTAACATTCAATTCAATCCAGGATCAACTGTCTTTAGGTTGAAAAGATGAGGTTGAGATGTGAATTTATCTGTCCCTTATTTCTGCTGAAAGTACAAAAAGGATGGGCAATTTCCTTTCCCCCCTGCCCAAAAAAAACCCTAAATTTATACCAATCTGAGACGAGCCAGATCCAGCCATATAACCTCAAAAGCAAAATAGCCAGGCATTTTTTCTTTAAGTTATAAGAATATTTTCATGCAGCATTATGCTACCAAAAATGTTCTTATAAATCTGAAATCTATATTACCTTGGAAGCATTTTTACAAACTACTAACTTATTTTACATTCTTTGTACAGGGCTATAAACCACCAGATGAAGGTCCCTCTGAGTACCAGACTATTCCACTTAATAAAATAGAAGACTTTGGAGTACATTGCAAACAGTAAGTAATTCAGAAAAGAATAGAAAAAGCAAACCTTTTTTAAATGTTCACCTTAAGCAACTTTACCAAAAAAAAAAAAAAGCTAAAAGAACCCAGTAAACTCTGAATTCTGTTTTCATCCTTTCACATTCTCTTCCAGTCTTTTAATGGACTTACATATCTATATTTAAGTGAATACTTGCTATTTTGTGCCCTCCTGTTTCCATTTAACCTTATTTCTTATATTTTCTTATGTGCTATCCGTGTAGCAACATAGCTATCAAAAATGAAGAAAATGAGGGCTATATAGTAGTTTCTTACGTTAACAAATCATAGTTGGAGGGTCGGGGGTCATTTTTCTCTTGTTGGGTATATGAGTACTTTACCTTTTTTTTTTTAACCTATTGCAGTGTTACTATTAAGTTTCTATCACTAACATTAAGTGCCTTCTGCATGTGAGGCATTGTGCTGGACTCTAGGTAATACAAAGGAAAAGGACTCATGCATGGTCCCTGGCCTGAAGGAGCTTACATTCTAGGATGGTAAGGAACAAACATATGCAGAATTCAGTTAGTGCCACAAGATAGGTATAAGCAAAGTGCCACATGAAATGAGAACAGAGATATATTATCATTCAGTTTAGAAAAATTGTCTTTGATTTTTTTCTGACACCTTTCTAGTTTGTTGGTTTCTCTTAAATCATTAAAATATAATATACAATGCAACAAATCTCCTATTTTTTGTAGAATATGATGCTAACAATAATAGTTGCTGCATTTATATAGCACTTTAAAAATTTGCAAAGTGCTTTACATATATTATCTTCTTTGATCCTTACTATAACTCTAGGAGGTAGGTGCTATTATTATCCCCATTTTACAGATAAGGAAACTGAGTCTTTAAAGTGTTTGCCCAGGGTCACACAGCTAATAAGTATCTATGTCAGGATTTAAATTTGGATCTTCCTGAGTCCAAGCCCATCAATCTGTGTGTTTTTCCATTTTGCTGCCAATAGGCCATTGGGACAACAAAATTAAAATATAGTTGTTACCTGCAAGGAGTTTATAGTGTACTGAATGATAGCACATTAGAGAGTTGAAATATAAAATGCCACTTGAGATTTGAGGAGAGAAGTTCATTACCAGTTTGGCAGGGAGAGTGATAGTAGGGAATCAGGGAGGTATTCTAGAGGATTAAATTGGGCTTTAAAGGATGGGTAGGAATTAGCAGGGCAAAAGAAAGAGAAAGGTTATTCTAAGCATAGGAAACAGCCTGAAAAAAAGCAGAGAACTAAGAGAGCCTTTTACCCTGGCTTTAGGATGTAATATATAAAAGGAAAAAATAGGAGGGAGGTTAGGGATGAAGCATCAGATAATGGAGCCCCTTGAATTTCAGGCAAAGATGTTTGAAATTATTGCTATTTTTCTGCCCAGTACTGACATAAGTTCTATGCATAAGAAAGACCTGGCAAAGTGAAGGTGGATTTAAGGGAAAGAAAATAGAGGCTAGAAGACTTTTAGAAAGACTTTTGTAATATGGCAGGTGATAAGGATTTTCATTAGGGAATTGGCAATAGGAATGGCAGAAGAGGGAACAGACTGAAGAAATGTTAAAGAGATTTAATTGATAGAAGTTTATTACTGATTGACTCTTGCCTCTTTTCCCTTACATTCAGAAATAACCCCAAGATAGTCAACATCAAAGATCTGATAAATGGTACCACCACATATAAAAGTAGTAAAATCAAAAGGAATAATCTAGGCAGGGGCAGGATGGAGACAAAAACTTAATCAGCACATTATTAACAAAGAGATATAAAGAGACAGAAGTCATTCCTCCAAGAGGAGCTTACATTATATTGAGGAGAAATATGTTCAGCTCATCTAGGGACATGTTGATGGAGACAGGAAATCTAGAGATGTCCCATAAACTGTAAAACATGTGGGTCTCTAATTGTTCTGGTCACTTTAAGACATAAAAAAAGCCCATGTACATGGAATTGGGGACCCTCAGACTAGGTAGCTGTCCCAAGGTCATGTAAGTCATTATATCCTGCCCTGCTTACCAGTGTTTCTATCTGGAAACTAGGCTGGCAGCCTCTACCTGAGCTAAGTGTTACAGTTTCCTAAATGAATATCCTTTCTGTGCTACAGCTATGTTAACTATTGAATGATTAGTAAGCATCTCATTTTGTTCCAACACCAAACTTACACTAATGGAGAACCAGCCTAAGTCATGACTGCCTATTACACATGATATTGCTAGAATATTGGTTTCAGAATTGTAATTTTTTAGCCTCAGTGAGCCAGATACCACTTCCAGATTATATTTTAGAATTGATTATAATTTTTAACTGAAGCTGAAGAAGAGGGCCCATTCGAAATCTTTCTAAAAAGGATAAATCATATTTATGAGCCTTTTTTGTTTGGGATGTGAAATAAAAATATGAAACCACAAATGGTAAATGCAATTCACTGTATTTTAAAAGTAACTTCTTTAAAATGTATTCCTTTTATTTCTCATTTAAAGTAACTTAATTTTCATGTAATAGGTACTATGCTTTAGAAGTCTCTTACTTTAAATCATCTTTGGATCGCAAATTGCTTGAACTTCTGTGGAACAAATATTGGGTAAATACTCTGAGTTCTTCCAGCTTACTTACGGTGAGTATCAAAGTTTTAAAGGACATGTTTTGAATTTTATCTAACCTATATCCAATCTCTTTTCTTGTGAGGATATAAGGTCTATGAGAAATATTTATATTGCCAAGTAAGTTTTATTTTTATGTTGTAAGTGTAAAATAATATTGTTATATCCTACATATCCATAACTTCTATCAAAAAATTAAAAATAATATAGGAAATTAATATGGAAAAACTTTCAAATGTAGTACTAGACTTCAGCTATTTGACATTATAGAGTAATTCTGGATATGTAAGAAAAGCTTTAATCATACTTGTCACTTAGTATATCTAAGAGTTAAAGTTTCATTTTGTCATTTGGGAATTTTCAAGAATATAGGGAGTTTCCCCCCCCCTTTTTTTTTTTGCCCCTCTTGCTTGCAATACACACTAACTTCCATCAGGTGGCAATATATTTGCACAAGTTCTTCTGAGAGAAGTTTTTTAGTCATTTTCAGTGGCATCCTACTCTTTGTGTCCCCATTTTAGGTCTTCTTGGCAGAGATACTGGGGTAATTTACCATTTACTTCTCCAGCCCTTTTTCTAGATGAGGAAACTAAGGCAAACAGTGTTAAGTAATTTGCCCAGGGTCACACAGCTAGTAAGTTACTGAGGTCACATTTGAACTCAGGAAAATCAGTCTTCTGACTCCAGACCAGGCACATTATACACTATGCCACCTAGTGGTCCAGGTGGGAAGCACACTGTGATATTAGAAATACTATTAAAAATCTAAAACTTCTGTATTTAAATTATTAATTTTAGGTAACACTGAATAATGTAGGAATGAAATAAATACATAGGCAAATTGGTAAACACAAATCCCTCTAAGGTACAGTCCACAGAATGTAAAATACCCTTGCCCACACCTTCTGTTTGATATACATCAACTAATTCTTTGAGGCCCATCCCTCAATTTTTAAAAATTGTTTTACCCCAGAACCAGCATGGCAGTAGGGAAGCTAGAAAAATGAAGGCAGGGTTGGTTGGCCAAGGTCTAAAAATGTATCCTGAAGTAGAGGGGATAAAAATGGCTCCCCTAGTTAGGGGGTACAAAAGGTGGGAATCAAGCAAAAAAACTTTACACGGGCAGTGTGGTGTAATGACTAGATAATCCTGGATTTAGAACCCAGAGAACCTGGGTTTGAATCTTAACATTTTCTACCAATGCAATCATGATTACATCACTTAATTAAGAGATATATGACTGCACAAAGATTGAAAAAATAAGCTCTTAAACAGTTGGGACAAAGAATAGAGGAAAAAGTAGTGGTCTTAGAGTCAGATACCTAGATTTCTATCCAGACTTTAATCCTTAGAATCTGTGTGACTTTGGGCAAGTCATTTAACATCTCAGAGCTTCAGCTACCTCACCCGCACCTAAGGAGACTACTACTTATCCCATCTTTGTCACAAGTGTTTGAAGTACTAGATCATGGTGAGGGCCTTTTGTTTTGACCTGGATCTACAGTGCCATTGCTGAAGCACTCTCCACTGATAGAGATCCATAACTTTTCTCCCATTACCGTCTTAGGGAGCTGCCTAGAGCACTAAGAGGGAAAATGACCTGCACAGAAGGTCACAGCCAGTATGTCAGAAACAGAGCTTGAACCCTGGTCTCACTGACCCCACCATTACATATAATCTCTTCTTCCAGATGTTTTGAAATCATTGATTAGAGGGATTAATCTTGTCTTGCTTGACCATGGAAGGCAGAACTAGAAGTAGTGAAAAGAATTCACAGAGAAACTAGTTCCTTCTTGATGCAAGAAACTAAAGTTGTCTAAAAGTAGAATGAAGTAGTGTTTCCCATCCCTGGAATCATCAAGCAGATTCTACTAAAGGAACACTCATAGAGATGTAGAGGGGATTTCTGCTTAGGGCTGTGGGTTAAACTAGATGATGATAGAAAAACTAGACATACCTTCCACATCTGAGATTTCGTATTTCCAGTTAGTTGGGCAGAAACTGTCTTATTTGCACACATTGGGCTCCTAATAAATATTTATTGAGGTTATATACCATTTCAAGTGAAATAAAATTATTAATACTACCCAATGGCCTGCATTTTGTTAAAATAAGTTGCCTGTTTTTATTGGTACTAACAATAAGTTATTAACAGGAAAAAAGATAATAGAAACTGATCCTGAGGACTGTGTCATACTGCTTCCCTGTTCAGGCTTTTAGAAAAATAACTGCATTAGTATTCCTTCTGTACTTTTTTTAAATGCTAGTTTTTCTTTTTTGTCTATAAACCCACTTGCATTGTTTTTCAAGGAAAAAATAATATAAATGTACATTATCAATCAGTCCCATATTAAGCAACTTCTTCCCACTGAGCACTGCTCTAAAGCACAGGGGGACATCTGCTGCCTGTCAGGGAAGTCACTGACATATACTTGAAAGGCTGGCAGAAAATGGTTTGTTTGGTTTTTTTAATTGAAATTCATTATCTCCTATGTTCATTCCTTCTTTCCAAAACATTAATATCTTATGTTTTTACATCACTTTTATTTCCAAACATCTCTCTTCCCCTTCTTCTCCCAAGACATAAAAGAGGAGAAAAAAGATGTTCTGCAAAACTAGCTCAGGGTCACCTGAATCTGGCCAGATATGCAGGGTTTTGCATCCATAGGCTCCCATCCCTGCAGAGAAGAAAAGGCGATACATTTTCTCTATTCTTTAGGGCCAAGCTTGATCATTGTACATCACTATACATTATACATCATTAAACAAAATTTGACTTAATTTTGTTACTGTTTTTTGGATATACAATGTTGTAGTTGTGTCTTTTGTTTTCCTGATTTATGTTTACTTCACTTCTCATCAGTTCTTCCCAGTCTTCTCTAGATTATTTATATAAACATTTCTTACATGGCAGTTAATACTCCATGTACAGTGTTCATTTGGTTAGCCATACTCCAGTTGATGGCCACCTACTGTTTCCATCCTACATTCATTCTTCATGGTGTATATGAAATGTAATTGATCTATATTCCATTGCAGAAGTGAAGCTTTCTGGTCTTATCTGAGAGAGTTATGGTTCAGTTGCTTTGAGTTTCTTTTGTGAAAGGTTCATTAAACCTGAAATGTTCTATCAAACTTCTGAAAAAATTTCTCCTAAAGTATCTGATCTGAATAAATCTAGAAAAGTCAAATAGACATACTATAGAGAGTACTGATTTGCATGCACAAGGAAGGTCAGTAGCATAACGTGGCTGTAGTATTTGTGCTAGAGTGAAACAGTAAAATAGTTTAATTTTATTTTCCCCATCCTTCCTTATCTCTGGTATTTATTGGTTTAGATTGCAAGGATGGGGAGCCTACAGTGCGGAGGCCACATGTGGCCCTCTAGGTCCTCAAGTGCAGCCCTTTAACTGAATCCAAATTTCACAGGACAAATCCTCTTAAAAAAAAGATTTGTCATGAAATGATAATGTAGTGCCCCTTTCAGGTTGTCTTTTTTAAACTTCTTAAAGTTGACATGTCTTAAACTAGGAGACTTAGAAAACTAGTGCCCTAAAAATTCAGGTGACAGTTTAAAAAAATTATATTGCAATGAGTACCAATAGTAGTAATTCAGCAGTCTTTCAAAACAAGTGTTACATTTACACAGACAGAACTACAGAAGGGTCATACAATGTAATCCAGAAACTTCAAGCCATGATTGGATTAATTTTATGATTTCTTAGTGTTGTCTGGTTTTCTTTATTTAGTTTGTTCTGATTCCTGATGATATTTAGGTTAAATGAGGGAAATTTCAAGGTGAGTTTTGTTAATAAAATATAATCTTATTTTAGTAAGACTAGTTTGAGGAAAGACAAAAGTGGAATTCATGGTGTAAGTCATATTTTATATAGTTGACTTTCTTACTTGGACAGTTTTTAAAAGTTTGAAGTTCTACCTCAGCAAGCCATTTAAATTTTATGCCAGAATTCTTAATAAATAACACATTGGGTGGCTAGGTGGTGCAGTGAATAGAGCGCTGGCCCTGGAGTTAGGAGGACCTGAGTTCAAATCCAACCTCAGACACTTAACCAAAAAACTAGCCGTGTGAACTTGGGCAAGTCACTTAACCCCAATTGCCCTACCTTCCCCCCTCCAAAAAGTAAAAATAAATTAATAAATAACACATTGTTTAATAAATTTTCTACTAAATATAATTTAAGGGAAAATATAAATTGTTCTCAGTGATAGAGAAATGAGTCCTCTGGATCAGTAACATGTTAAATGTCATTTTCTCTCCTCCCCACTTCCCCCCCCACACACACACAGAATGCAGACTATACCACTGGACAAGTCTTTGATTTATCTGAAAAACTAGAACAGTCAGAAGCCCAGCTTGGACGAGGGAGTTTCATGTTGGGTTTAGAAACACATGACCGAAAGTCAGAAGACAAACTTGCTAAAGCAACAAGAGACAGGTAAGGAAGTCTGAATTCTTGCCCTTAGTTTCTTTTTATTTTCCCACAAAGTAAAACTTCCCTTTTAATTTAATTCAATAAACATTTATTAAGTGCCAGGATGACTAGGATTACAAATAAGAAAAGACAGACTGCCTCTAAGCTCAAGGAAGTTACACTCTGGGGAAAGACAGCACACCAAAAGAAGCTGGAAATTGGGTGCAAGGGGTGGGAAGAGGCACCAGACAGTGGTTACCTATCCATGGAGTTCAGACCAAGCCGAGATAGGTATAAAGTAACTACATTCCAAATTCTTTTGCAGATATTCTTATTGTAAACTCAATAACCATCCATAAAAAAAAGAATCAAGTAAACAAAATAAGGGTCAAAATCTTACATCAGTCCCTTAGCATTTAATAAGGGATACAACAATGAATTAATAAACAGCAAGCAAAAGTAAAAAAACAAACGAACAAGTAACTTTTGTTCTGTGATATCTTCCAAATCTGTCTAATATTTTAAATCTGGCTCTTTTGTCCCTGTTATACAGATATGCATGCCATGCCTACATCTAGACATATGTGTGTGTGCACATATAGGAACATGTGTCAATGTTTGTAAATAATTAGATACAAGGTAGTTTGAGAAGGAAGGACACTACTATTTAAAGGTATCAGGGAAGAAAGACAAAGGATTTTTTTGAGGTGAAGTTTAGAAGGGGAACAGCTTGTGAAAAAGCATGGGTAGGGGCGGCCAGGTAGCACAGCAAGTAAGAGCACCGGCCCCAGAGTTGGGATGACCTGGGATCGAATCTGGGCTCAGACACTTAGCACCCACACAGAAACACCTGGCCGTGTAACCTTGAGCAAGTTACTTAACCCCAATTGCTTTAAAAAAAAAAAAAGCATGGGTACAGGATATCTAGAGTCATGTGAGGAACAAAGAAAAGGGCATAATGAAGGATGGGACATAATATACAAGGGTCCTGGCAAGATGGGTTGAGGCAAAGTTGTGAAAGACTCTAAAAGTTAAACAGAAGATTTTTATATCTTATTCTAGAGGCAACAAGAATCCCCTGGAGTTAGTTGAGTTGGGGAATGACATAGTCAGAGCTTTATTTAAGGAAAATCTTTGTGGCTGGATTTTGCCTGGAAGATGTAATGAAGAGGAAAGAGATTTGAGGCAAGAAGTATCAGTTGGGAGTCCACTGCAACAATCTAGGCAAGAGATGATGAGGGCATTACAAAGTTAGTAGTTGTGTGGGTACAGAGAAGCAGTCAGATGTGATAGATTTGGTAAAAGTAGAAATAAAAAGAATTAGCCAGTTGATTAGGTATGTGGGATAAAATTAGCATTAAGGATAATGCCAGATTCTTTGAATGTGCAATACTGTGTGCATAATAGTTTTTAAATGTTCATTCATTTGAATCTGCTTTAAACTGTAAGGATCTCTTTACACAGCAACTCAGTATAGCAAATTTTACTGCTACAGAATTGATCGTATTAATTTGGGAACTAATTTGTCATCTGTTACCTGAAAACTCACTTTCTAAAAGCATACTTGGAGGCACAAAGGAGTAATTAAACCGATCTATCATTTTAACCAATTCAGCAGTGATCTTTTAGGAGAAAATGTTGTATCAAATAATGGAAACCATTGGAGGTAATGTGTAGAATTTTCTTTAATAGAAAAATTTTTAACACTATTGCATCTATTTTTATTATTACTATTAAGGGATGCCTCTGAAGACTGCTTATATATAGTTTTCCTTTTATTACCTAGCAAATCATAGTATTCTCTTTAACCATTAGTGAACCAGACTTCAAGTAAAAGTGTTGTTTTCTAAACATAAATATTTAGATAAATGGATTGTAGATACTAAAAGGCAATTTAAAAAAATAAAAACATTGTACTTTTATAAAGCTTTCATTTGTGCTTATTTGTTTTGTATTTTTTCCTCAGCTGTAAGACCACCATAGAAGCTATCCATGGATTGATGTCTCAGGTTATTAAGGATAAACTTTTCAACCAAATTAATATTTCTTAAAGAATACCGTCAAGTAGTTACTCATTTCTACCTTCTTAGAGGTAATTCTTTTGTTTGACAGCTAGTATGAGAAAAATACTCAAGTTAATATTTTAAAATTGGTCATCAAAAATCTGATTTGCAGAGCAAAGTGCTTTAACATTCTGTTAGTTGTATATTCTAGAAGATTGCTTTGGGAAACTTCTTAAGAAGAAACTAAAGAATTGTCACTTAGATATTGGCTTTTAGTTATTTATACTGATCACTGAGCTATAATAAAAATTTCTTTAAAATGATTCTTTTCTTTGTACTTCTTATATTATTCTAATGCTCTTAGTAAGAGAAGCCTCTATAAATTTAAGGAAATCCTTTGATTTTTGAAAGCGTCTGCCATTTCTTTCAAAACTTCTCACAAGCATTTGATAAGACTTTGTGACACTTTATTCCAAAACCACATACTACTAACTCCTGTTGTATTCTATTAGTGAAAACCAGGAATCTCCTTAAAAAGGCAGTTTAAAGCCATCCATTTCTATACTTTCCCCTAAATTCTCATCATGAAATATTTCCTTTAAAAAGTCAAGCAGTTTAAAAATATAACTTTTTGGGGGCGGCCAGATAGCACAGCGAGTAAGAGCACCGGCTCCAGTGTCGGGATGACCTGGAGATCGAATCCTGGGCTCAGACACTCAGCACCACACCCAGAAATAACTGGCCGTGTAACCTTGAGCAAGTTACTTAACCCCGATTGCTTAAAAACATTTATATATATATATATATATCTTTTTTAAATGACATTATAAATTATAAAAATGTAGAAAAAAGATAAGACAAATACCAGTGCTGGTCACATCTTAGTGTTTTGTGTTTAATTTCATCAATCTTCATTTATATTTAAAAACTGGGTGGGCACAGTCTTACATATTGTTGGAATCAGTCTAGCACCTGATACTGAGAGCATCATAGAATTTTAAAGCAATGCAGCTATATAAATGATTATATTTGTTTATTGAAATTTGATACAGTAATTCTTTCTCACTCCATATGGAAAGGAAATTGGCATAGTGGAAAAAATGGTAAACTTAATATCAAGAATCTGTTTAAATCTGGGCTCCTTCCAGTCACCTGTGTTCCTGGGCAAGTCACTTGAGGTCTCTCTGAAATTCTTCTATTTTCTGAAACATCTGCAAAATAAGGAGGTTGGAATAAATGACTTCTAAGGGTCCCTTCCAGCTCTAAATCTGTGATCCTTTTGTCTAAGTTTTGTTTTTTTCCTAAAAACTTTTCTTTATTGGACTATAGCTAATGTATTGCATGTGTAGCTGTTTTAATATCACTTCAGATGACAGGAATAAAAACCAAAGTAGACAACACATGCACCCAAAAATTGTGTGTGTCATCATTTTTAGTGTATTTGGAAGATAAATTCTGACACCAAATATTATATATATATATGTATGTATGTATTTGGGGGGGGGTGGGATCAAGGTCAAAGATTCTTTTTACAAATTAGGTACATCTAGCTAGTGTTTTTAATTTTAAGAACAGATTGCATTTTACATAGAATAATAAACTCGGTAGTGCAGCAGCCACTTGAAAATAAACACAACAGAACATGAACATAAGTACTTCACAATGAGACTGGGTGTTAGAGGCTTATATACCATACAGGTTCAGTTTCCAAAGACTCATGTGGATGATGAGATACAGATGTACCAATCATGCTTTCACATAAGAATTAATTTATTTTGTTAATGTCTGCACTATATCTGAATGTAGTTCAATAAACTGAACTGAATACAGAGTGGTTTAGTTTTTAAACTTTCATTCTATAGTCCTACGTCATTCTGAAGAAAGGTAAGCAGCCATGCTTCTTTTGGAGAAATAATATGGAAAATTGCAAATCTGCTCAGATTTTTGTTCATCTTCATGATGTAAAATTACTTAAGTAGACAATTTGTTCATCTTTGTCATAAAGTAATTGTCATTCACTATATTCACCTATCGATTCTTTGTCATTTTTTGTAAAACACCACTTAGAAAATTTAAAGCCTAATTGCACATTCTCAAGTTTCAGCATATTTTCAGCATGAGAGCTGCAGAAAGTATTGCCAGAAAATAAACATTTCATGTTAAAGTCATGCCAGTTATGAAATGGTGACATATTTTAAGATTATAAATGGCTCCTTCTGAGCTGACCAATTTATCTCAAAGATTTTAAACCACTATCAGACTTATTAGTTAAAAAATGTCAAGTCATTTAAAGACAAAGTCACATTTAAAGTGTGACTCTATTACTTTAGATGATTATAATAAGTGTGGTACTTGAGGTCAGCTAGCCAAATTTTTAGTGAATTAGCATATTGATAGATTTAAGTTCGTTGACCTCAGAAATCAAAATATAAAATAGGGAACTATAGCTTTAGGGGAAATTTTGGAGGAAGAGCTAAAATCATAGCTTGATAGCTAGCACAAGTGATTAATTACTTTTTCACTATGTGTAATTTTTTTTTGCCAAAATTTATGGAGCTGCCTAACAAATTAGAGAGTCCCCTATGTCAGTGTTCATATTTTCTTTGGACTATACTAAGCTTTCTAATGACTGAATGAACAAGGTATTGTGCCTTAGAGGCACATTTTGATGAGCTGCAGAGTTGTACTTTTCCTTTTCACAATCTAAAAGCTATAAATATAAAGAATTGTGTTTTCTAGGCTAACTGTATATCTAGGCTTTGACATTACACTTTGACATATCTGAAATATCTGCTAGAAAATTCTGAATATTTGTTACAACAAAAAGTTGTTGAAAACATTGACCTTTCTGAACATTACAGCTGATCACAGCTTATCAAATAATTCCTTTTTCTTCCATTGGAATATTAATACATAATTATCTCTGTTCAGCTTTTTATACAATCCCTAATAGGTAATTCTTACATGCTATTTTTATGTAACTTGTATTCAATTCCTTTGCAGTTTGAATCTCATTTCCTGTGTAAAATTCTGGTTTATTTTAGACCATTACCTTAAGGTCTGTTTTAAGTTAAATAGCATAATTCATAAGAACAAAATTACTCTGCAGTCCTCCATCTAAGGGAATACTGTGTTGAATAATTATCACCATCTGAATTTTCCCTAGCAAGAAGGAAGTTGTATTCACTTAACATGTCATTACTGATAAAAATATATACCAATCTTTAAGGGAAATCATTTTTACCACTGTTATTAAGACTCCAGCAGAAGATCTAAGTCTAGGGCCCATAAACTTTTTTACTTTTATAACTATTTCAATGGAATTGACATTTGTGATCCTGTTTTGTTTTATGCATTTGAAAACTATTCTGTAAAGGAGTCCATAAGCTTTACCAGACTGCCAGAGAGGTCCACGTCACAAAAAAAAAAAAAAAAAGGTTAAGATTCCCTGCCATCTTAGAGAGCCAGTTTATCACATGTTATATTACATTACACTAAGGAACTGTATAGTTATCAAATGGGGCTAATTTAACCAGACTTAAGCACCATGGACTTTTAAGAGCTCAAGACATTTTATGAACATGTATTACATACTTGTCTTGCTAGTATTTAAAATAAACAAAATTCTCCTTAGCCAAAATAACAAGGTCTTTACCATAACTGGAACAATAATGTTCAATACAATCTCTTTTCACTGGTTGTCTAAACATATCTTTGAAATATTAAACATTGTAGTTTAGAATTAATCAATCAGGTTCTTCTTCACTACTTTATGATAAAGTATTAATGAAAACTGCTCTCAAACATCTAAACTTACTCTTAGAATCCTAGAGAGTTGTTGCCTAGTGTCCTGGAAGCCTCAGTGAACTTGCCCAAGGTCCCATGGCTGGGAAATGTCATTTGAATCAATGCCTTTTTGACTTCAGGTCCTCTTTTTATGCCATGCTTCCTCTTACTAAGAGGTAGGAAATTTATTATCTGTTCATCAAGGCAAAAGGTTTATCGTGTCAATTTTACAAAAGAAGTTGTTTCAATAGATGGTTTTTTTTTTTTTTCCAGACAGGGACTCTTAAGGAAACTGAATGGTGAGAATTCTTTTGTTTTCAGTGAGAGTATTTGGTATATATCACTACTTCAACTTCTAGGCTTTTGCCTGGGAAAATAAATTTTTGTTGAAATAGGACATGAAACTAATCCTATAAAGTCTGATTAAAAAAATTATTTGTTTTGAAATTACATAAATAAATACACACTTGTGTATACAGATATAGATACATAAAAAATAGCACCAAATTCTGTAAAGCCAAGCACAAGCAGCTTTCCAGAGGACTGCTGCTGTGAATAGCTTTTCAAGGTTCTGATTACACAGTATAGTGAACTCCCTATTTATTCAGTAACAAATCAGAGCAAAACATTCACAGGAAATCAAAATACAGCATTCACCATGTCACAACTTCACACTGAAATGGCCACAGTTTTCACCAAAGTGGTCACATAGTTTTTAACAAAAGTACATTCATTTAGTAACTCAGTCATTTAGTACCTCCTTAATCCAGTCACAAAGTACAAAGGTCAAAGTCCTCTACCCACAGGGTGCAATCAGGTTACAATTTCATCAGTCACTACTCAGTACCCATGGAGAGGTCTTTTCATCTTGACTCGAGGCAGGCTTTCAGCTTCCATGCTTCCTCCTGCCCAAATCTAACCAACTGCCACCTGAGTTCAAAGGCAGACACCTCCCAGTTCCTTGTCGAACTCTCCATGCAATTCCTGTTCCACATTGGAGCTCAGTGTCTAGTCTGCCTCAAGTTCTTCACAGTTTCTGTTTCTGGGAAGAGAAAACTTAACAGAGCCACAACAATATCTACACACATCAAGCTTAGCAGAATTACAACAATATTCACAAACATGGTCAGCACTATCATCTCAATTTACTTTCTGCCTGTGAAATCAACATAGACCCAAAACAGACAAAAGTACTGACACCACAGTCATGCTTCCTCTGGCAGCTCCGGCTGGCTCTTAGAAGTCCTCGGCAGCTCCAGCTGGTTCTCAGAAGCTCTCAGCAGGAGTTTGGCTGGCTCTCAGAAGAAGCTCAGCCACCACAAGTTCTTTTCTCAAAATCAAAATAACTATCCAGCTCTGTTTTTAAAATCAAAATCACTTTATCCAGCCTCCCACACGGCTTGCTCCAAGAAATTCTGTCTCAATTCTCATTTCTCAGTTTTTCAATTCTCAATTTTCTCAATTCTCAGTTCAGTCTTCAGTCCAGCAGTAGCAGCTTCTCTGCCTTTCCTTATATTAGCTCCTCTCTGTTCAGTCCCTTAATGTTACGTCAGCAATAGGGGTTCATACCTTCTGTTTCTTTACAGAGGCTTCATTTGAAACTAATTTCTAAGTACTTGTTAGCTTTGCAATACAAAGGGATCTTCAAATTTCATTACTATTACAACCTCTTAGAGTTGTTGTAAGGATAAAACTTTTATCTACACATATACATAATTTTGTGTGTGTATAAGTTTTATCCTTACAACCACTCTAGTAGGTTAGTACTATTATTCTCATTTTACAGATATGGAAACAAGCTGACAGAGGTTGAGGGACCTGCCCCAGTTCATACAGATAGTATCTGAAGTCACATTTGAACTCAAGTCTTTCTGACTGTAGGACTGCTGCTTCATACACTGCACCACTTAGCTTTCCCCACATATATATATATATACATATATATATAATATTTTAAGGTTTGCAAAGCTCTTTTCACATGCCTACATGGCATGTAATATACAAGTATTATCCTTATTTTACAAGAGAAAAATAAAGTTCAGACTTTACATGGTCACCAGCTACTAAGCACGCCAGCATCAGGTTTTACCTATATCTTAGGACTTCAGTCTTGTACTGTTTCTAGTAGACCACACTGCTTCTCAGTTTGATACTTAATCAATGTGTGTTGGATTCAGATTGAATTGAAGTGAATAGAATTTAAATTCCCCCCAGTTAAGGAAACTCTGACACTTCAATATACAAAGAACAAGAAACAGGATTATATAAGAAAGTGGATTTTTATTATGTAGAGTTCTTTTTAGCATATATTAATTTTAACAAGACTAGTAAAATTGTTGCATCCTCTTCAGCACTTCTCTTTGTTTTTTCCTGTATATGTTTTTTTTAATATGTTGTTGATGATTTTTATGGTCTAATAATCAAAACTACTACTGTACCCAACAGGTTATTAGGGCAGTGTTCCTTTTCCCTCAGCAGTCGGGGCTCCAACTTTGGACCCAGGCATTCAGCCTGACAACCTAGAAGGAGGTATACCCCTTTTCTCATATTTTTGGTTTCTCATGTTCCCACTAAGCCACGCAAACCCCTCAGCACCCTGAAGATTTAATTAAAGCTTATGGGGCACATAGTGGCTCTGGGTTTACTTTCCAAACCCACACTCCAATGAATAGGTTGGGTTCCTAGAGCAAGGTTACTTGAAATTCTTTCTGTTCAGTCACACCTTTTGTATACATACTACTTCTAGCTCACCAGACAATTAAAAGGCTTTTTTCATCACCACGCCACAGTTAGTCAATAGGATGATACCTGTACAGACTCTATCTAGAAGCCAGCCCATTAAGTCTCCCCAACTCCCCAATCTAAGTTTCTACCACTTAGAACATGCTGCTCATACTCCAAGGGCTCATGTCTAGAGGGAAAAGAGTAAAAAAGTATTCATTGCATAATAGAAATCAAATATGGGACAGGTTCTTACTTCCAACACACAAAAGAAATGCTTAACATAAAAGGTTCTTACAAGCACCCACAGAAAGACTTAAGGAACTCAGAACTTAATAACTGCTGTTACATTCCCTTAAGTAACATTACTTTGGGGACCCAACATGTTAGTTGCTATAGTCATTATGGCTAAGTAAGCCTTTTGCTAATTACTGAATAACCTAAAAGTATCTCATTTTGTTTTAGTATTGAACCTATAGTTTTTTCCAGGTGATTGTCCTCAGTCAGACCTATCCTAGAACCACAGGGTTAGATTTGTTATTTCAAAATGTAAACCCTTCAGCAGTGAGTACAGGTCCCTGGAGTCCCTAGAACTTACCAAAAGAAGTCTATTCCCTCCCTACCCTCATTAAAGAAACCCCTTATAACAAAAATGTATAATCAAGCAAGACAAATCAATATACTGGTCATGTTTGAAATTATGTCTTATTCTGCACCTCTAGTCCAAAAATTCCATGCCAAAAGTTGGAAGGCTATCATCAGTCTTCTGAAATCACAAAATAGATCACTACTTTCAGCAGAGTTCTTAAGTCTTTCAAAATTGTTTTCTTTTA
Source organism: Petaurus breviceps papuanus (assembly GCF_028583685.1). Taxonomy (NCBI): domain Eukaryota; kingdom Metazoa; phylum Chordata; class Mammalia; order Diprotodontia; family Petauridae; genus Petaurus; species Petaurus breviceps. The sequence goes on along the minus strand of NW_027186304.1, from coordinate 77,906,883 downwards.
CATTATTGTGGTCTTTATTGAAATTGCTCTGTGTTCTTTTCATTCTCCAGACTGAATGAGTTCTCTAAGATTTATCTACTAAATTGTACACAGAAGGCCATTATTACTATTGAGTTACCACATAGGGCATATCACAAATGTAAGCCCTCAGTTCAAATGTTCATATGGATTTGTGATCGCATTGATAAGAAAATTCCCTCCAATGATGAGTGTCCCTGCCTGGCCGCCTGTCCATACCCCTTGAGACTCTTGTCCATATCCTCCCATGTTTACTCATGAAACAAAGACCTCGGGGATGCTAGCTCCAATACCCATTAATTTGCTCAGGTGGGACCTCCAGCAAAGACCTTTAAATTCCGTGGGCCTCCCTTTACTCATCCGTACAACGAGTTTCCGAGGTCCAAACCCCAAGATTTACTGCGAGGAAAGCGCTTCGAAAGCCTTACTATTATATCTCGTGCGTTCACGACCCCGAGGGGCGAGCGGGGAAGCCTGGACAGAAAATGAGGGGGCTGCTTACAGAACTCTCCCGGCTGCCGGCTTACACAGCCGCCGACGAGACCGCAGGATCCAGATGCTCGCAGGAGATCGAGTCGGAAGGCCAAAAGACTCCACGCACTGCGATACCGCCCCGCCTCCGCTAGGAGTCAGCACCCGCTGGTTAGCGTCCCGTCGCCATGGCAACGCGCAGGGCCCTGCGTCTGTGGCGAGCCGTGGTAGCCTTGGAGCTCTGTCGTGGAAAGGACAAACAATCACCAAGAAATCCGGGAAGCGCCGGAGCTCTTGGCTGCTTCCTGGCCTACGGCGGAAGAAGAGTCTTCGAGGAATCTTTCGGCGTGGCGGAGAAGAGAAGCCTCCCTTGAGAGGGAGCCTTCCGGTGAGGGACGCTAGAAGACTTGGTCTTTAGAGACTTTTGAAGCCGCCGAGGGGGGCGGTCGCGGGGGAGGGGCGTGGGGGCCCGAGACGGGTGGGGGGACTGTGGGGATATGGAGGAGGAGGGGGCGCCTATGAAAGGGGAGTCGGTCACCTGCGCATCCTCACCGACGGGCGAGCCTCGAAGAGTTCAAAGTGAAAGACCCCCGGAGGGCAGGGAGATGCCCGGGTTGTCTCCCTGCCGACCTTCCCTCTTCTCCCCAGGCCCTGAACCCCAGGAGACTGGTGGGGGTGACCCGGAAAGAGCCACGAGACCCGGCTCCAAGTCCAGGCGGTTCTCCTCACCAGCTCTCTTAACTTGGACCCGCTCCGGGCCTCAGTTTCCTAATCTGTAAAGTGAGGGGGGTGGACTCGGTGATCTGTATGCCACTAGCATAATCCTTACCATGAAAGACTACAAATTGTGCCCTGCTAACATGAAACGTCATCATATAGCCATTAATAAATTCTTCCTGTTAGAAATAAAGCCATTCCATATTTTGCTGTACAAAAGGCTTCACAAGCAGACACCAGATATCTTTACTAAGGTTCAAACAAAATTTGTCGTAAAAATCCTCATAGGTCTATGATGGGGATTTTGTTATTTGGAAGGATTTGCTCATAATTGTACCAAAGTGGGGTTAAATTTCACATTCTGAATATCCTAATGATGTGGATGATATTTAGGCAGGTTTAGTAAACAGCAGATATATACATAGATGCATACATATATAATGTTTCTAGGGTATGGTTGTAAAGTGCCTATTTTCTATTCTGAACTGTCTTATGCTGTTTATTCAACTTTGAGTTTCATTGTAGAATACACCCAAAACTGAGGTCACAAGCTGACCTGTACAAATTCAGGATTTCAGCTGTTGAAGGTTCCAGCTGCATATGTTTCTCCTGTAAACATGGCCTGGAACATTACTCAACTGTAACCTGTATATTTTGTTACAGTTTTAATAAGAATGTTATAAAACACTTAAGGAAATCTTACAGAAATGTCATTACCCAAATAGACATTCTTCTTGGGTGGTTGATAGCAATTAGTTATCTTAAAAGTTAATGCACATATGGATAGTCTATCTAAAAACATATTTCATCATTAGCTTTTCTGTATTAAGCAGACTTTAAATGTTCCAAGTTGAAACAGTGAATACAAGAATACATACTGCTTACCACACACTTTCATACTTTGAAAAATACATGATTTCTTTGATGTGTGCACCTTACATAGCAAATATGTTAAATAAAGGTACCAGAGATTTAATGAAAAGATTATTAGATTAAGTGTTAGAAGCCCTGGGCTCAGCCATACCACTCAGAAATTAGTCGGATGATAAAGGTCACCTGATCTACACCACCACCACCCCCCCTCATTTTTATATTTTATTGAAACTAAGGCCTGGAGAGATGAAGTAACTTAAGGTTAAGGAATAAGTAGCAGCTATAGATTTTGATCTCCATGTACTTTGATTTCAGATCCAACACACTTTCCAGGATGTCTTTAATTAGTTGTGTGACTTTAGGCAAATCATTTCTGTGACATTGTTATACTTAATAGCTAAGTTACTTAACTCAGCTGGTATATTGTGAGACTCAAGTGAGATAATGTGTGTTAAATTGTTTTACTAACTGTGAAGCAACATATAAAAGTAGTTGGGTTATTCTAGTCCCTCTTATTGGAAAAAAAATGTGACAAAATATCTTATCTAAATTAACTTTTTTGGGCCTCATTTTTCTCAAGCCAAAAAAAAAAAAAGATGGAACTTGACCCAGATACATATTTTTAAAGATCCCATTCACCACACTAGAATAAAACAAATATTCTCATATTACATTAGATGATTCAAGCAGGAGAAAAATCAGATTTTAAAAATGGTATCTTTTTGGTTTTTTCCTGAACAGTATAAGTACTGCCATGTAAGTTTTGTTGAAGGAAATATCAAAGAGTAAGTAAACATTAATTTTCCTAAGATTGCTTCATATAAATATCACACTAATATTTTTTTCTTTAAGTTTTAGGAGACCAGTCATAAGAAAAATTGCGATTGTTTTTTGAGATGATGCCAAATTAATTTTACCTTGGAGTTAAACTTTACTGAGGAAATTATGGTTCGACTCACACTGGATCTAGTTGCCAGGAGTGCCAACCAAAAGAACAGAAAAGAGGAGAATATTACACAGTACTTGAAGAAAATAACTCACTTAAATTTTTCAAACAGAAACATAGATATAATTGTAAGAATTCTTATTTTTTACATAAAGCAAAATTTTTTCTTTTGATGTAATTTCTAATGTAGGATTTAGGAACTGATGCTATAGGATACATTTTTTTCAGTTACTATATCTTCATAAATAAGCTTACTTATTTATACTGTTGTTTTTGAAATGGTAAAACATTTAATTGGTACAGAAATTAAAACTAAAGCAATGAATACAAAAACATCTGCATTTCTGACTAAGCATAGTATAGTGTCCCTTTATTCTCCCCCACACACACAAAAGTAGGTTGGGATACCCCTAAGCTTTTTAATGAAATAGTAAAGGCATGAACCCAGACTCTCTGTAGTCAAACTGTACTATAGGATGGGAACCAATGGCTAAAGACTTCAGTAGAGGGCCTCTTCTAGTATCATCTGCTATCCTATGTTCATTATTTTCATCAGTTGCATGTCTCAGTGAACATCCTGGTCTGACGTAACTCATGTATTTTTCATTCCAGTTCCCATTTGTCAGGTTTACATAGTTAGGATATCTTGCCCATGGCTTTGTTCCAACAGAGTTGTGATAGTGGTGGTGACTTTTATTCCTCTCTGTCTCAATCTGGAAAATCTTCCCCTGGATGTGGTCTCACTTTTTCCCTAAAAGACAAAAAAAGCAAGCCCCTTTCATTACTGGTAATAAATCCCCTTCTCTACTCCCTTTTCACAACGACCTAACCCCCCCCCAACTGTGCAGCAAGCTTCTTCCTTGTTTTGGGGGCCACAATCAGCACCTGCATAAAAGCCTAGTATAGGAAAGGAGCTGGTTCTGGAAGCAGGGAACCTAGAAGTATTACATACTCTGAGTTCTTACCTTTGTGACCCCTGGAAAAGCCATTTAAGTCTCATATTTATAATTAAGGAATTGAACTTGATGGCTTCTTGAGGTCACTTCTACTTCTAATCTTACAAATCAAGTTCAGAGAATCATGGATTTGGGGGGTATCCAGTTTCGAAGGTCAAATTAGACAAGAGTCCACAATCCTGCAAAGACTTGAGTTTGATACTAAGGTGCTTTTTTATTTTTTTTTTAACTTTCTCCTCTTATATTTCTCATCTTGTGTGGCCAATCCTGAGCCTACAATTTCATAATCTGCAAGTATAGAGATCTACAGAGTATTCCTGACAGGTGAGGAGCTGGGATCTCCTGTACTTTCTTAAAATAACTGGAAGAGAAAAGCTATCCTCTTTTCCCCACCCTTAATGAATAAAAAGTGGCAACATTATTCCAGTTAGCAGTTGATTTTTTTTATATCTTCAGTTTACTCTGAGCTCAGAATCTTCCTTGTCTCATTAAAATAGTTATTACACTCACTGACATAAAACAATTATGTTTTTTTTCCCCTCAGAATAGGGTTTATGCTTCAAGTGCAAAGTGCAGCAGATGACTGGGGGTACAAAAGGAGAGTCTCACACTGTAAAACCTTTCAAATTTACTACTAGTTAAAAGAAGCAAAAAAAAATAATTTAGGAGAATGGGAAGTTAATGTTGGGCTTTGACCCATCTGCCCCTTTTGTACCCTCTCCTCTTCCTGCCTACCCAGACACCCAATGCCCTCACGGTGCCTCACACAGATATGTCATCCACCAATGTCCTCTTCTTTTTTTTTTTTTTTTTTTTTTTTCTTTATCGAAAGCAATTGGGGTTAAGTGGCTTGCCCAAGGTCACATGGCTAGTTTTTGTGTTAAGTGTCTGAGGCTGGATTTGAACTCAGGACCTCCTGACTCCAGGCCCGGTGCTCTATTCAATGTACCACTGTGCCACACCCCAAATGCCCTCTTCTCCCAAATTTCAATTTCCATTCTTATTAACTTTCCCTCCCCTCCAAAACTGCCATTCCTTCTCCTATGGAGCGCTCAAGAGAAGGGTGAACTGAAATAGTTCATAGCAGACTCCAGAATAACCAGAACTTGTATGTCAGGGGGTAGTGTTGGCACCGGGAAAATCTAGCTTAGCATATTTAAGCTTAATGGTAGTGTTTCAAAATGTTATAGTCTGTAAAACTAACTCTTGAATGTGCTACTTGATGAAAGATATGAAAGAACTCTTTAAAATACTCTACTTTTAAAAGTACCTCAAAGTACTTTAAATCTCTAAAGTAAGTCAGTAAAGTACTTTTTAAAAATTAAGTAAAGAACTTTTTAATAAAGTTAATGTTGATCAGGAAAAATCTGTAAATTTTTTTTCTTTTTTAGGATGACCTCTCCCTATGCAAAAATCTCAGTGTTTTATATTTGTATGATAACAACATTAGCCAAATTGATAATTTGAGTTTTGCAACAAATCTAACACACCTGTATCTACAGAACAACTGCATATCATGTATAGAGAACCTCAAAGCGTTGAGGAAACTTGAGAAATTGTAAGTGCTAATTTTTTTCTATTACTGAAAAATTTCTATTTTTACATGTATAATGACTTGAAACAGTCAAAAGAACTTACTGAAGACTTAAACATACTTCTACAGAGTAATATTTGCCAATGGGAAAGTCAAGTAAATATATAGAGATAATTTTCATTTTATAATACTATCCATTGCCATGATTCCAGTTTAATTTAAAAGTAAACAGCATGTAATAACAATGATTTTCCTTTGTGGCTCCCAAGTAGCTCACATTATTTATAGGGTTCTACAGCCTGCCCATTAGAGGCAACTTGGTATAAGGGATAGGGGGCAAGCCTTGGAGACCTAGCTTCAAATTCTGCTTCTCATCTAACTGTGTGACCCTAGCCAATTCACTTAACCTCCCAGTTCTCTAAACATCTTCCTAAAACTATAAGTTTTGTTCCTCTCCGTTTCAGTGGGTGAAAAAAATCTTCCTCTCGGTGTTTTCTTATGTTGCCCCTAAAAGGCAAAAAAGCAAACTCCCTTAGTTACCTAGTAATAAGCCTGTACCCAGGAATTCTCTATACTAATGAAATAACAGGTCCACTCCGTATTCCTATTCCTGTCTACAGTCTTCAAAGCACTTTACCTCTATTATCTCATTCAACTTTATGAGGTGGGTACTATTATTCCCATTTTATACAGACAAAGAAAAACTAAAGCCCAAAAGGGTAGTGTGATTTGCTGAAGGTCATCTAGTCAGTAAGTGCTGATGTAAGAGCTTGAACCCTGCCTGGTCTTTCTAGCTCCCAAGTCCATGACACTGTCCCATATGTCCATCCTACCGCCTTTATGAATCTGCCTCATTGCACTAGAGCTAGCTTACTTAAGTGATGAGAAACTCTGCAAGCATGATTTTACATCAAAGAAGGTACAAATCCTCTTCTAATGCCTCTTTGTGACGTGGAGGCAATCCTGGGTACTGGAAACCATTGGAATATCACCTTTAGCAGGTTTTAGCATGCACTGGCCATGGAGTCAAAAAGACCTGAATTGAAATCCAACCTCAGACACTTTCTAGCTGTGTGATCCTGGGCGAGCCACTTAACCCTGTTTGCCTCAGTTTCCTGAGCTGGAAAAGGAAATAGCAAACCACTCCAGTAACTTTAACAAGAAAAATCCCAAAGGGGGTCATTTAAGTGTTGGACATGACTGACTGACTAAACAACATTATGTGTTAGTCACTGTGCTAATTGCTGGTGATACAAAGAATGGCAAAACGAAATCCCTGAAGGAGCTTACAGTCTAATGGGGGAAATGACATCCTTACACTGATGTGCAAGCATGTTATATTCAGGATAAATTGTAATTAATCCCTCCAATAAGAGGTGAAGGCTCTAGAATTAAGAGGCATCAGGAAAAGCTTCTTACATATGATTCCTAGATTATAGAGTATGTGGAAAGTCCTGTGTGGGGTCTTTCTGCTTCTGCAGTGACATCATCAAAGGGGGACCAGAAGAGGCAGCCAGGTGGTGCAGTGAATAAGAGCGCCGGCCCCAGAGTTGGGAGACCCAGGATTGGTTCCGGCCTCAGATACTTAACACTCACACAAAATAACTGGCCATGTAACCTTGAGCAAATTACTTAACCCCAATTGCTTTAAAAAAAAAGGGGGGGGGGGACCAGAAGATACCAAGATGGCTTTTAAGTTATCAGTAAACATTAAGATGTTGTTTGAGGGGAGGAGCCCACACCTGTGATTAAGATTCCAAAACATCTATAAGCAATGCCTCCAACACCCCCCCCAAAAAATACCAACACAGCTTGCACACAAATTTAACTAGAATTCTTAGAAGAGAGAAATTGAAGGAGTTTAAAATGTTTTTATAAATACAGTACTAGAGAAAAAACTATGGAAGAAAAGATATGAAAGGGAATTAACATCTTAGCACATGAGATATAAAACCTTGCCCAAGTAGCAAACTTCATAAAAATTAAAATAAACCAAAGGGAAGCTAATGACTCCATGAGACAACAAATATCAAAGCAAAATCAAGACTGGAAAAAAAAAGCAGAAAAAAAAGTAATATAATAAAGGTTTAACAAAAACAACTGACCTTGAAAAGAGAAGAAAAATCTAAAGAATTAGTAGACCATATGAAAACCATGCCCAAAAACAGTGCCTCAACATCTGTATCAAGAAATTGAGGTGGGGGGGTGGGGACTGTCCAGATCTCTTAGAACTAGAGGGCAAAGTGGAAATAGAAATAATTCACCAGTCACCTCCTGAAAGAAAATGCCTAGGAACATTATAGCCAAAATTTATGATTTTTCAAGTGAAAGAAAAATATTTCAAGCATCTATAAAGAAAGGATTCAAGTATCCAAGAGCCACATGATTTAGACTCACATAATTAAGCAACTACCACTATTAAGGAGATGAGAACTTAGAATACACTGTTCCAGAAGGGGAAAGGGAAGGGGAAAAGCATTTTTATAATGCCTACAATGTACCAGTACTGTATTAAGTGCTTTACAATTGTCTCATTTGATCCTCACAGCAATCCTGTTATGTAGGTGCAATTATTATCTATTTTACAGTTGAGGAAACTGAGGCAGACAAAGTTACTTGCCTTCGGGAAGATAGCTACTATCAGAGGCTGCATTTGTACTTAAGTCTTCCTGACTCTAGGCCAAGTGCTCTATCCACTGAAACACCTAAGTCAAAAGTTAGGGGCTTATAAGCCAAGAACTAACTCACCCAGAAAAACTGAGTATAATTGTACAGGGGGAAATGGATTTTTAATAAAGTAGAGAATTTCTAAGCATTCCTAATGAATAAAGACCAAAGCTACACAGAACTTTATAGTTAAAACACAGGAGTTAAGAGAAATATATGAAGGTAAACATGAGTAAACAATCATAATGGACTAAACAAGGGTTCAAATGTGGGAAAATGATATGTGTCCTCTTTAAACCCAATTATCATCAGAGGTTAGAGACTATAATTAGGCTAGGTCTGGAAGTGGTTCTGTTATGGCTTGATTATCTTAAGGGGGAAAATATCAAGAGGGAAAGATGAATACATTGAGGCAGAGACTGGGGAGGGCTGAGGAAGGGAAAGACAGGTGAGGGAAATTTATTTCACATAACCAGGGTGAGCTAGTAGACATCTATACAAACAAGGATGGAAGGGGGATGTTGACACTTGAACCTCCCCATCATTTGAACTGGTCATAGAAGGAAAGAAGACACACATAGACACACAAACAAACTCACACAGACTTAACTAGAAAAATACATTTCACTCAACAGGGAATGGGGAATTGCAGGGAGGGCAGATTAATGGAGGGATTATTCCTAAGAAAAAACTAAGGATGTACAAATACAGCCTTTTTGAGGTGGTAAAGAATGGGAATCTTAGGGGTGCTAATTGAGAAATAGCAGAGCAAGTTATGAGAGACAGACAGGTAGAGAGATAGATACTATTATGTAAGAAATGGTGAAGGGGATGATTCAAAGAAACATGAGAAGAATGAAGTGTATGAAATGCTGCAGAGTGAAGTCAGCACCAGGAGAACAATTTATGTGACCACAAAATTAGAGACTAAGAGTTTTGAAGAATTAGGGACTCTAATCAACGTAATTACAAACCATGATTCCAGATAGAGAGGTGAAGAATTCAAGAGTGCAGAGTAAGTCATTTTTATTTTGATATAGCCAATGTGAACATTTATTTTGCTTGACTATACATTTTGTAACAGATTTTTTTCTTTCATTCTCATTGGGGAAGAGGATTGAAGATGAAGGTGGCAATTAGAGTGAGAGGGAGAGAAGGTGATTTTTTGCCAACTGAAATAATGATTTAAAAAAATAAAAAGTCTAGCCTAAGATGAGATCTCATAGAATAACTAACTGGTAATAAAGGCTGGTGTTTTCAGCTACCATCCGTTAGACTTTTAGCATTTCTTAATATGAAGCACTGAGTCAGAGAGTATTAAAGTTAAGGCAAAGCTGGGTGTAGAATCCCATGCTTCTGGCACTCATTCTGGAGTTATCCACAATGTTAAACGTGTGGAATTTCTTTTTTTTTTTTTAAGCAATTGGGGTTAAGTAACTTGCTCAAGGTTACATGGCCAGTTATTTCTGGGTGTGGTGCTGAGT